>NC_084579.2:20793032-20840532 GCF_033978685.3 Nerophis lumbriciformis | reverse complement strand
AAGGTGTAATCACGTACCAAAAATTGAAAGCAATTTTTCGAAGTTAACACAAAAACGCTCCCAAACCACAAGTTAACTGGTAATAAAAATTACCGTGCAGCAAATCTTGAAGGATCCAGAAGGAGTGTCCACAGCAGCACATCTCAAAAGGTCTAAATCTAAACCTCAACATCGGAGCGTCGGCACAACATAACGACAAACTTGTTGCGGGCATTGGTGGTGAGGGGTCTTATCTGTCAGTCCCAATCGCACCGTGAGGCCCCTGACTGGCCAGTCGGGCCTCAATCTGCTGCTACAGCAAAATGTGAAAGGCTGGATGTGTCCGTGTGTGGGTGTGTGTGAGTGTGTGTGAGTGTGTGTGTGCGTTGGGGGGATTGGCAGAGTACGGCCGTGGAGCCACCCTTCTTGTGGCATCTTTGACAAATGGCTCGTCCTATTCATGAACAGTCAACTGCAATAGACATCAAACCGCCTGCACTTCACACAGAGGGGCCAACTCGGCCTCCACTATTCATGGCGGTCCGTGCACACGCCTGCTGCACGCCTGCCCTCGTCTCCCATCTAAATACATGCTCCAACAGTTTACCACTGACCTCCACCAAAAGGAGCCCATATGACCCTGCGGATGGTCTTCACCCAATCCTCCATGTCATTCTGGGTGCTGGCCATAAGGAGGTAGGTCTCATGGTTGGTTGTCATCCGCTCTCTGTCTCCCCCTGTTGAAAAAAACAGTGACATCTTTATGATTTATCCTTACAAAAATCTCATAGATGCTTGTTGCGAGACAAATTGCACAGGCATTGTGTTCCAATGCCCAAATAGTCATAAAACAAATATTTTTTTTACTCTCCTAATAAATGAAAGAAAACTGAACCCTACCTACTTAGGCAAGGAAAACTCCTTTTAAAGGGGAGCTGCACTTTAAAAAAAAAAAAAAAAAAGCTCTTATGTGAGACAAGAACACACTTATTTCCCTTTTATGTGCATTCCAAATATAAAAAACTGCTAGTATGAGGCAGCTAACAATGCAGGTAATTGGGATGCTTATATTTCGCCATTGAGGCTTCTGAAAAACATTACAAATAACTGCCTACAATGCCGTGACCTGCATATTTATCAAGCTATGGTGACATTAGTATTGTACCAAGTACCAAATTATATATATATATATATATATATATATAATTTTTATTTTTTTTGCTGCTTTTATTCATTTATTAGATGCCTTTTACTGAATATGCACAAGCACTTTTTTAAATATTATGTGATAATGCTTTTTATACTGTATATTTATTGTGTTTGTTTGTTTGTTTGTTTTATGTACTGTATGTGATTGCATGTCTACTTGGACGTTGGAGTCTGCAATAAAGCTAGATATGATATGTGTGTACTAACACTGAGGAACAGAAAGAAAAACAGAAAGATGAAAAAGAATTGATTGATTGATTGAGACTTTTATTAGTAGATTGCACAGTGAAGTACATATTCCGTACAATTGACCACTAAATGGTAACACCCGAATAAGTTTTTCAACTTGTTTAAGTTGGGGTCCACTTAAATTGATTCATGATACAGATATATACTATCAGATATATACTATCATCATAATACAGTCATCACACAAGATAATCACATTGAATTATTTACATTATTTACAATCCGGGGTGTGGAGGGGGGTGGGGGTTAGGTTTGGTTGTTATCGTCAGTCATCAACAATTGAGAACAGAGAAATGGACATTGGAACAGTGTAGGTCTGACTTGGTAGGATATGGACAGCAAGTAGTGGGCAGAGAGAGAGAGAGATCAGAAAGCATAAGAAAAAGTATCTGCATTTGATTGTTTACATTTGATTATTAACAATCCGGGGAGGGTGTTAGTTTAGGGTTGAAGTTGCCTGGAGGTGTACTTTTACTGCGGTTTTAAAGGAGGATAGAGATGCACTTTCTTTTACACCTGTTGGGAGTGCATTCCATATTGACGTGGCATAGAAGGAGAATGAGTTAAGACCTTTGTTAGTTCGGAATCTGGGTTTAACGTGGTTAGTAGAGCTCCCCCTGGTGTTGTGGTTATGGCGGTCATTTACGTTAAGGAAGTAGTTTGACATGTACTTCGGTATCAGGGAGGTGTAGCGGATTTTATAGACTGGGCTCAGTGCAAGTTGTTTTACTCTGTCCTCCACCCTGAGCCAGCCCACTTTGGAGAAGTGGGTAGGAGTGAGGTGGGATCTGGGGTGGAGGTCTAGAAGTAACCTGACTAGCTTGTTCTGGGATGTTTGGAGTCTAGATTTGAGGGTTTTGGGGGTGCTAGGGTACCAGGAGGTGCATGCGTAATCGAAAAAGGGTTGAACGAGAGTTGCCGCCAGAATCCTCATGGTGCTTTTGTTGACCACAAAGGAGATTCTATAGAGAAATCTCGTTCGTTGGTTGAAAATGAAGAAAGTAAAAGAAAAATAGAAAAAATGAAGAAAAGGGAACAGAAAGAAAAACAGGAAGAAAAAGAAGAAAAGGAAACAAGGGAAAGAAAAAAAAAGGAAAGAAGAAATAGGCAAAGACAAAAGAAAAAGAAAGAATTCAAAAAAATAAAAATAAATAAATAAATAAAAGATGAAAAAGAAGAAGGCAAGGGCTGCCAATGTTAACATGTTAACGCATGTGATTAATATATATATTTTTTTATCTCGTTACAATAAATTATTGATGATTAATCCCAGTGTTTGTTTTAACCAGCTCCTGAAACATGAACGTGAGAATGGCGCCCGAGTATAAATGCTAGGGTTGCCAAACGTCCCTTGAAACGCAGAATCATCCCGTATTTAGATACAAAAGTACACGTTCCGTATCGAGCTGTCAAGGGAGGCACTTTGTCCAGTATTTTTATTAAAGTAAGTGCTATGTGGATTAAAACTATAAGTGGCGTGTCACATATTCCACTTTAATGAGCTATGAGTGTGTGATGCTTTTATTTAATGACACATTACACAATGTAGCATACAGACACTTACCACACTGAGAAGATATATCCTTCATAAATAAAGCACAAGTGAAATGTTGCCAGTCATATTAGTTAAAGAAATATCTCATCTCTCTTTTTGGCACAGTAGTTTATATAGTGAAGAAAGTTGGAGACCTGCTCTATTGTAAAGCTGCACACTGATTTGTTTTTGTTTTAAATTAAGCAGGACAGACCTCTGTTAAATACAAAAGCACAAAATTTTAATATTTCAGACAAAAATAATGTGCACTTAATTCTTACTGTACTTACTGTCACCAAGTTTTGAGCACATCAATGACTTGCAGTTCAGTAAAACATTTAGAAAACGTTCCTGCGTGATAATCTGACTACAAAATTGCATTTGTATCCAAATATTGGGGTATTTTCCTAAGCAAATTGTATTTCTGCAAGCAAATAATAACCTGTGATTAATCATGATTAATCGAAGTTCTAAATCAAGGGTGCCAAACGTACGGCCCGAGCGCCGGATGCTAAGTATAAAAATTAACCTGAAATTTTTGAATGAAAGAAACAGCTGTTATAAATGGATGTCGCAATAGCAATTATTTGTATATTTGTAGTCGATGCTACATATGTACAAAATAAACCACATGATGTTAGTACATCAGTCGAGAAAAATGATCAAACTACATAAATAACATACTGTAATTTGATTTTGATATCATTTTTTTATCTTGATTGAAAATTAACACCGATGAGTTGACTGATGAACATTATCACATCATTTATTCAGAAAATATAAATAACGACAAAGTATACATACTATCAACCGCAACAGGTAATTGTAAAAAAAACCCAACAACATTATGATTTGTACATTTTCAGAATGTGCTTGTGCTATTTTTAAACAGAGAAAACAATCTGAAGTTGTCTTTATTTTTAAGTTATCGTGCCGTGATTTTACCGGTCCCGCCCACTTGGGAGTAGATTTTTCTAGATGTGGCCCCCGATCTAAAAAGAGTTTGACACCCCTGTTCTAGAGTGTGATTAATCTGATTAAAATAGTAATCACTGGACAGCCCTAAAGAAGACAAAAAATAAAAAAATAACAAAAAAGTAATAGAACATTTTTTAGATGTCCGATAATATCAGCAGTCCGATATTATCGGACATCTCAAATCGATATCACATTTTAAATGCTTTAAAATGTGATATCAGAAATTATCGGTATCGGTTTCAAAAAGTAAAATGTATGACTTTTTAAAACGCTGCTGTACGGAGTGGTACACGGACTTGGGAAAATTACAGAGCGCCAACAAACCTTAAAGCACTGCCTTTGCGTGCCGGCCCAATCACATAATATCTACGGCTTTTCACACAAACAAGTGAATGCAAAGCATACTTGGTCAACAGCCATACAGGTCACACTGAGGGTGGCCGTGTAAACACTTTTAACACTGTTACAAATATGTGTCACACTGTGAACCCACACCAAACAAGAATGACAAACACATTTCGGGAGAACATCCGCACCGTAACACAACAGAACAAATACCCAGAACCCCTTGCAGCACTAACTCTTCCGGGACGCTACAATATACATCCCCTGGTACCTCCACACCCCACCTCACCCCACCCACCTCAACCTCCTCATGCTCTCTCAGGGAGAGCATGTCCCAAATTATAAGCTGCTGTTTTGAGGCATGTTAAAAAAAATTATGCACTTTGTGACTTCAATAATAAATATGGCAGTGCCATGTTGGCATTTTTTTTCCATAACTTGAGTTGATTTATTTTGGAAAACCTTGTTACATTGTTTAATGCATCCAGCGGGGCATCACAACAAAATTAGGCATAATAATGTGTTAAGTCCAAGACTGTATATATCGGTATCGGTTGATATCGGAATCGGTAATTAAGAGTTGGACAATATCGGAATATCGGATATCGGCAAAAAAAAGCCATTATCGGACATCTATAGAAAAAATTGAAATGAAATAAAAAATACAATCGAAGAAAAAGGTAAATAAATAAACGAAAAAGAAGACAAAAATGAAAAAAGGTCGAGAAAAGTAAAAGAAAAAAAACAAAAACATTTTTAATGACAAATTCAAAGACCAAAAAAAAGATATAAGTATGTTTTTCAATATTACTGAAATTAGCAATCTTCATCATAACTCCTACTTAATAGTTTGCAATTTGTCAAAACTTTGAGACACTTTTTTCCCCACTGTGTCACAAACACACCTTTCCAGGGCACTGGTATGTGTGAGTGACAGGGTGAGAAGCTCCGACCAGCTTGGGCTTTTCACGTGTAAATACTACACATGATTTTTCTTCTTCGTGTCAATATGGTTAATAATAAAACAGCGAGGCAGTGTTGTCACTGAGTTCAATTACAGATAGAAATGAACCTGTGGCTAAAAATCTGGCATGTTTACATTCATGTTTCTAATACGTCTATTCATTAACATGCAATGTCCCTTTCAAATCAATTCAAATCAATGAGTCAATGGAGAATTGGATTGAGTCCTATGAAGTCTGCCTTGCAACAAGTGGCTATTCTGCCAATCTCTGTCCTCAAATCTGTTAGCTAGCTAATCTTTTTATTCCAATTTAAGATCTAAGACTAAAACTGAGTGTGTGTGTGTGTGTGTGTGTGTGTGTGTGTGTGTGTGTGTGTGTGTGTGATCATTAGCAAACAGCAACTGCTCATTTCAGTTGTGGCCACTAATAAGAAGCCAGCTGCGATGAGGTCTGTAACTAGCTGCTCCAAACAGGTGGGATACAACAAAGGGTCTCAGTGTGCTTGGAATGGTTTAACAAATACCTTGATGGCCATTACACTTCACTCTGATCCCTGTGAGGAGGTTTTCTCACGTGCACTTTTAAAACATACGGGTATAGTTTGGACTCGGAGCCATCTGTTCATTGGCAGCAAAGAAATGCTTAGCTTAGGACAAAACGAGGAATGCTCACCTGCTATAGACCGCCACTTGTTTGCACAGAGATCAGCTAGCGTTCTCTTAGTTACTGCTTATTTAATTCAAAAAAGCATGACAAGGACCAGGTGACCTTTAAAAAGTGTGAATGCATGATTGTCAATGACTAGAGATGTCCAATAACGGCTTTTTGCCGATATCCGATATTCCGATATTGTCCAACTCTTAATTACCGTTCCGATATCAACCGATACCGATATATACAGTCGTGGAATTAACACATTATTATGCCTAATTTTGTTGTGATGCCCCGCTGGATGCATTAAACAATGTAACAAGGTTTTCCAAAATAAATCAACTCAAGTTATGGAAAAAAATGCCAACATGGCACTGCCATATTTATTATTGAAGTCACAAAGTGCATGATTTTTTTTAACATGCCTCAAAACAGCAGCTTGTGTGGCGCATATTTGTAACAGTGTTGAAGTTGTTTATAAAGCCACCCTCAGTGTGACCTGTATGGCTGTTGACCAAGTATGAGTGCATTCACTTGTGTGTGTGAAAAGCCGTGTGATTGGGCCGGCACGCAAAGGCAGTGCCTTTAAGGCACGCCCCCAATATTGTTGTCTGGGTGGAAATCGGGAGAAATTCGGGAGAATGGTTGCCCTGGGAGATTTTCGGGAGGGGCACTGAAATTCGGGAGTCTCCCGGGAAAATCGGGAGGGTTGGCAAGTCTCCCTACGTCCGTGTACCACTCTGTACAGCGGCGTTTTAAAAAGTCATAAATTTAACTTTTTGAATCCGATACCGCTGATTTCCGATATTACATTTTAAAGCATTTATCGGCCGATAATATCGGCAGTCTGATATTATCGGACATCCCTATCAATGACCATAATGTAACCCACTGGGCATCTTTGTTGCACTCCCATACACAAGTGCCTAATGACTTGCATGCAACTCCAAATTGTATTTTGTTGGTATCTGTAAAATGACATTGTATCTTTACTTATCTTCAGTAATATGAAATATTAGTATCGAAAAAAGCTAAATAATCTGCCAAACTGGATTTGTCAAAACACTTTTTTTTTTTACCAAATTGACCCAAATATAAAATAGTATCATTTGTCCAAGAAAAAACACTGTAAAAGAAGATCACTGACATTCAAAGGATTAAGACATTTAAGATGTGTGGGAAAAAAGAATGCTAAAAGTTGCAAAAACATTAAAAAAATACTCGAGGTCTCCGATCCAATATTAATATTGGATATCGTCCCATATTAGCAAAAAAACAACTATCGCATGATACCGGTTTGACCCCGGTTTAGCCTTTTAAGAAGCAGTGCTGCAGAGCCAGTTAACATCTAAATGTCCTCCAAAAAGCACACAAGGTTGGCCCTTTCTTCTATTTTAGTCAACTCATTAACAAAAAGTAAACATAGGCTACCAGCAGCTACACGACAGATCAGCACACAATGGTACACAAGACATACGTAATAAGGCTCATTAGTTGAACAACAACGCAGTCTAAAACAGCACATTTGTCAATAAAACAAGCATCAAATACTTATAGTTGCATATTACTTACATATACAAAGTCTCCAAGACTAGCCTTGCCAAATTATAAATAATCCAGTAATAAACGTGTCCGCATCATTCAATTTACTTCGTCATGCTCTTAATTTAATGAATTATTATGACCGATAGGTATTGCCGAAAAACACATACCACTCCACTTCAACTTTAAGTCTGTCACAAGGTTAGTGTTATTCATACCTACCGTTGTTCTCGGACTAATTTGACTTGATCAATCATTTTCACTACAAATTAATAAAACATGTACTAAGATTTGTAGTGACATTGGGTGAATATCGGTATCAGCCAATACTCACGGCTTCAGTATCTGTATCGCATTGGAAGTGGGAAAAGTTGTATCGGGTCACCCCTAAAAATACGGCCATGAACACACAAAAATGACTCAAACTAGAGATGTCTGATAATGGCTTTTTTGCCGATATCCGATATTCCGATATTGTCCAACTCTTAATTACAGATTCCGATATCAACCGATACCGATATATACAGTCGTGGAATTAACACATTATTATGCCTAATTTTGTTGTGATGCCCCGCTGAATGCATTAAACAATGTAACAAGGTTTTCCAAAATAAATCAACTCAAGTTATGGAAAAAAAATGCCAACATGGCACTGCCATATTTATTATTGAAGTCACAAAGTGCATTATTTTTTTTAACATGCCTCAAAACAGCAGCTTGGAATTTGGGACATGCTCTCCCTGAGAGAGCATGAGGAGGTTGAGGTGGGCGGGGTTTTGGGTATAGGGTAGCGGGGGGTGTATATTGTAGCGTCCCGGAAGAGTTAGTGCTGCAAGGGGTTCTGGGTATTTGTTCTGTTGTGTTTATGTTGTGTTACGGTGCGGATATTCTCCCGAAATGTGTTTGTCATTCTTGTTTGGTGTGGGTTTACAGTGTGGCGCATATTTGTAACAGTGTAAAGTGGTTTATACGGCCACCCTCAGTGCGACCTGTATGGCTGTTGACCAAGTATGAGTGCATTCACTTGTGTGTGTGAAAAGCCGTAGATTCTATGTGATTGGGCCGGCACGCAAAAGCAGTGCCTTTAAGGCACGCCCCCAATATTGTTGTCTGGGTGGAAATCGGGAGAAATTCGGGAGAATGGTTGCCCCGGGAGATTTTCGGGAGGGGCACTGAAATTTGGGAGTCTCCCGGGAAAATCGGGAGGGTTGGCAAGTATGACTGGGAGATGCAACTGCTCTGTACTTCTCCCTACGTCCATGTACCACGAAATGTGTTTGTCATTCTTGTTTGGTGTGGGGTTCACAGTGTGGCGCATATTTGTAACAGTGTTAAAGTTGTTTATAGGGCCACCCTCAGTGTGACCTGTATGGCTGTTGACCTGTATGGCAGTTGTATGGCTTGCATTCACTTGTGTGTGTGAAAAGCTATAGATATTATGTGACTGCCAAGGCAGTGCCTTTAAGGTTTATTGGCGCTCTGTACTTCTCCCTGCGTCCGTGTACACAGTGGCGTTTTAAAAAGTCATAAATTTCACTTTTTGAAACCGATACCGATAATTTCCGATATTACATTTTAAACCATTTATCAGCCGATAATATCGGCAGTCCGATATTATCGGACATCTCTAACTCAAACATACAAAAATGCAGTGAAACAATGAAATATGTGTTTTATATGTTGCATTAACTGTGTGTAGATGCTGTAACTACAATAGGAAAACAACAGTAAACAATGACAACAATGTCAAATCCCTACAAATAGACAAAAAACATTATAAAGTGTGGCAACATATACAAGTGCACGCATGCAAGTGAAGATAGAAGGATGCATCTAATGATTTAGTCCTCATTGTTTTCATTCAAACAGAAGGATGCGGAAAAAAGGCATAGAGAAGCAATGCAGCGTTAAAGTGTAGCGGTCTCTAACCTTACCTGATTGCAGTAAATCAGAAAGTCCATATGAAGGCAGACTATGCACCACCTCCATAGTCCAGAGATGGTTTAAAAAAAAAAAAAAAAGAGTCCTTATAACTTTAGGGCGGGAGCTCCTGCCTTGAGATGCACTTTTGGTCCCCGAAATGAGTGAGTGAGCACAGCTGAGCGGGTGTGAAAGAGAAAGGGAGGGAAGGAGGCGAGGTTTGCAGAGGGGGTTGGTGCATGCATACTTGTCTTTAGCACTGTAACGGGAACAATGGGTAGACCGCCGCTTCGACACAGGCCGCGACCTCATAAGCAAACACGGCATCCCCATTCACACTGTGATGCTTCTTCAAACACACGCCAACGACGACCTAATTTGTTGACTTTCCCATCTTTAAGCTATTCCGAAATACATCATCTTGTCTGCTTCTAGGGGACATTTCTTGCCATTTAATACCAGCTCTCCTTGCTCCCGACCTCCCGGTTTGTGGGTATCGATGGCCCACCATGTCGCTGTGGACTGAAGGCCCACCAGGAAACACGAGCCTCCTCACCTGGGTCCCGAAAGACGGCGCCTGGCAGAGGACACAGACTCCATAGTGCCACAATGGCTATCCATTACCATCTGATGGCAAATGAGTAACAAAGTCACCGAGCAAAAGGGAAGATGCTGCTTGACCGCGTCTCTCTGAAAGGGTCCTCAGGGGAGAAGATGGCGCCAAAGAAAAGTCAATAATTGCCTTTTCTGGCAATAACACTATTAGGACACCCCCTTTTAGGAGGGGAGAGTCCACCCAGGTCCTTTTGTTTGAAAGCTGTCTAAAAAGATGAGATAACTCAATTCTTGAACATACAAATCCCAAAAACCAGTGAAGTTGGCACGTTGTGTAAGTCGTAAATAAAAACAGAATTTCAACTTATATTCATTTGAATAGACTGCAAAGACAAGATACTTAATGTTCCAACTGGAAAACTTTATTTTTTGCAAATATCGGCTCATTTGGAATTTGATGCCTGCAAAAAGCTGGCACAAGTGGCAAAAAAGACTGAGAAAGATGAGGAATGCTTGTCAAACACTTATTTGGAACATCCCACAGGTGAACAGGCTAATTGGGAACAGGTGGGTGCCATGATTGGGTATAAAAGCAGATTCCATTAAATGCTCGGTCATTCACAAACAAGGACGGGGCGAGGGTCCCCACTTTGTGAACAAATGCGTGAGCAAATTGTCGAACAGTTTAAGGACAACATTTCTCAACGAGCTATTGCACAGAGTTTAGGGGTTTCACCATCTAAGGTCTGTAATATCAGAATCTGGAGAAATCACTGCACGTAACACTGAATGCCTATGACCTCGGGTCCCTCAGGCGGTACTGCATCAAAAACAGACATCAGTGTGTAAAGGATATAGCCACATGGGCTCAGGAACACTTCAGAGAACCACTGTCAGTAACTACAGTTCGTTGCTACATCTGTAAATGCAAGTTAAAACTCTATTATGCAAAGCGAAAGACATTTATCAACAACACCCAGAAATGCCGCCGGCTTCGCAGGGCCCCCGAGCTCATCTAAGATGGACTGATGCAAAGTGGAATAGTGTACTGTGGTCTGACGAGTCCACATTTGAAATTGTTTTTTTGGAAACTGTGGACGTCATGTCCTCCGGAACAAAAAGGAAAAGAACTGCTTAGGGCACAAAATTCAAAAGTCAGCATGTGTGATGGTATGGGGGTGTATTAGTGCCCAAGACATGGGTAACTTACACATCTGTGAAGGCGCCATTAATCCTGAAAGGTACATACAGGTTTTGGAGCAACATATGTTGCCATCCAAGCAACGTTACTATGGACGCCCCTGCTTATTTCAGCAAGACAATGCCAAGCCACGTGTTACATCAACGTGGCTTCATAGTAAAAGAGTGCGGGTACTAGACTGGCCTGCCTGTAGTCCAGACCTGTCTCCCATTGAAAATGTGTGGCGCATTATGAAGCCTAAAATACGACAACGGAGACCCCCGGACTGTTGAACAACTTAAGTTGTACATCAAGCAAGAATGGGAAAGAATTCCACCTGAAAAGCTTAAAAAATTGGTCTCCTCAGTTCCCAAACGTTTACTAAGTGTTGTTAAAAGGAAAGGCCATGTAACACAGTGGTGAACATGCCTTTTCCCAACTACTTTGGCACGTGTTGCAGCCATTAAATTCTAAGCTAATTATTATTTGCAAAACAAAAATAAAGTTTATGAGTTTGAACATCAAATATCTTGTCTTTGTAGTGCATTTAATTGAATATGAGTTGAAAAGGATTTGCAAATCATTGTATTCTGTTTATATTTACATCCAACACAATTTCCCAACTCATATGGAAACGGGGTTTGTACTTAAATAGGGTTGCCAAACATCCCTAGAGAAAGAAATCGTCCCGTATTCAGAAACAAAAGTACACGTTCCGTATTGAGCTGTCAAGGGACGCACATTGTCCAGTATTTCTATTAAATAAGTTGCCATTTTTGTTTTCATGTTCTCGGGTTGGTGCGCTCTGTAAAAGAAAAAGGTCAATCGTGGCGTCACACACCAGTTTGAACTTGGCAGTTTTCGCCGAACAGGCATCTTGTCTGTGCAGCAGATAACTAAAGTAAGTGTATTAAAGTTAAAATACAAGTGTTCTGCTCTCTATGGTTGCTATAAGCGCAATATGTATGTGAGCGTGTTTGTTTCGTTACCGAGTGCTGTTGGTCTGATATCCAGCACACGTCGTCATTCAATGAGGATATTACACATCCAGTTCGCACCCTTCGCTAGGAGAAGAGAGGTATGTGGATTAAAACTATAAGTGGTGTGTCACATATTCCACTTTAATGAGCTATGAGTGTGTTATGCTTTTATTTAATGACAAATGACAGACAATAACCACACTGAGAAGATATATCCTTCATAAATAAAGCACAATTGAAATGTTGCTAGTATAGATGTCCGATAGAGATGCGCCGATAGGCAATTATTTCATCCGCAACCGCATCACAAAAGTCGTCAACCATCCGCCATCCACCCGAACCAACATTTTATCAAAACCACACCCGCCCGCACCCGCCCGTTGATATATATCTAATATAGACGATGCAAGGCATTAGTGAGGTTATAAAGCTTTTGCCTGTTAAAGAAAGGAGACTGATCCAATGTAGCAGAGACATTCAATGCGTGATATTATTATTTATCTTTATTATAATATTATTGTAATTTCCATTAAGAAAGTGTTGACTATTGTTGCCAATGCCCTCAGATCAGGAGTGTGTTCCTCACACTTTGTGTGCGCAGTTGCAGCAAGCAGAATGAGGCTTTTAAGAAGTTAAAAAAATGTTTTAGAAAGACTAGGCCTATATTTTCGTTAGGTAAAAAAATGTTCTGAATTTATTTCAATGAATATTAACTTGTTAACGTTATAATGCTCAAATAGGGACGAGGGCGGGGTGCACAGTGAAGCAGTGAACAATTTTGCGACAAAGATGAACCTTTATTGATTGATCTGCAGCCATGACAAAATATCAGACAATCTCCATTGTCAACGACAGGCAGGAAAATAAAGATAAACACATAGCCTATGTTGTAGGCATAGGCATAGGCTCATACGTTTTTAAGTTGAAATAAAAAAATAAATAAAAAATGTGCCTCATAAGCCTTAGGCTGTCAATCACGCGCACAAACTTAAATTATACAATAACATATGTATGTCATCTCTATTTAAACAAAAATAAATTAAATAAATAATAATAATAAAGCTCGAAGACCTTTATGAAGAAAACAAACAAGGAACCCAGATTTTCCTTGCCCGGACGCGGGTCACCGGGGCCCCCCTCTGGAGCCAGGCCCGGAGGTGGGGCACGATGGCGAGCGCCTGGTGGCCGGGCCTGTCCCCATGGGGTCCGG
The DNA here is from genome assembly GCF_033978685.3 of Nerophis lumbriciformis. Lineage (NCBI taxonomy): Eukaryota > Metazoa > Chordata > Actinopteri > Syngnathiformes > Syngnathidae > Nerophis > Nerophis lumbriciformis. Next base: position 20,827,235 of record NC_084579.2, on the reverse strand, counting down.
CCGGGCACAGCCCGAAGAGGCAACGTGGGTCCCCCCTCCAATGGGCTCACCACCCATAGCAGGGGTCATAGAGGTCGGGTGCGATGTGAGCTGGGCGGAAGCCGAGGGCAGGGCACTTGGCGGTCCGATCCTCGGCTACAGAAGCTAGCTCTTGGGACGTGGAACGTCACCTCGCTGGGGGGGAAGGAGCCTGAGCTAGTGCGCGAGGTGGAGAAGTTCCGGCTAGATATAGTCGGACTCACTTCGACGCACAGCAAGGGCTCTGGAACCAGTTCTCTCGAGAGGGGCTGGACTCTCTTCCACTCTGGCGTTGCCGGCAGTGAGAGGCGACGGGCTGGGGTGGGAATTCTTGTTTCCCCCCGGCTCAGAGCCTGTACATTGGAGTTCAACCCGGTGGACGAGAGGGTAGCTTCCCTCCGCCTTCGGGTGGGGGTACGGGTCCTGACTGTGGTTTGCGTTTACGCGCCAAACCGCAGCTCAGAGTACCCACCCTTTTTGGATTCACTCGAGGGAGTACTTGAGAGTGCTCCCCCGGGTGATTCCCTCGTTCTACTGGGGGACTTCAATGCTCATGTTGGCAGTGACAGTGAAACCTGGAGAGGCGTGATTGGGAAGAATGGCTGCCCGGATCTGAACCCGAGCGGTGTTTTGTTATTGGACTTTTGTGCTCGTCACAGATTGTCCATAATGAACACCATGTTCAAACATAAGGGTGTTCATATGTGCACTTGGCACCAGGACACCCTAGGCCGCAGTTCCATGATCGACTTTGTAGTTGTGTCATCGGATTTGCGGCCTCATGTTTTGGACACTCGGGTGAAGAGAGGGGCGGAGCTTTCCACCGACCACCACCTGGTGGTGAGTTGGCTGCGATGGTGGGGGAGGGTGCCGGACAGACCTGGCAGGCCCAAACGCATTGTGAGGGTTTGCTGGGAACGTCTGGCAGAGTCTCCTGTCAGAGAGAGTTTCAATTCCCACCTCCGGAAGAACTTTGAACATGTCACGAGGGAGGTGCTGGAGATTGAGTCCGAATGGACCATGTTCCGCGCCTCTATTGTCGAGGCGGCTGATTGGAGCTGTGGCCGCAAGGTAGTTGGTGCCTGTCGTGGCGGTAATCCTAGAACCCGTTGGTGGACACCGGCGGTGAGGGATGCCGTCAAGCTGAAGAAGGAGTCCTATCGGGTTCTTTTGGCTCATGGGACTCCTGAGGCAGTGGACAAGTACCGACAGGCCAAGCGGTGTGCGGCTTCAGCGGTCGCAGAGGCAAAAACTCGGACATGAGAGGAGTTCGGTGAGGCCATGGAAAACGACTTCCGGATGGCTTCGAAGCAATTCTGGACCACCATCCGCCGCCTCAGGAAGGGGAAGCAGTGCACTATGGCGAGGATGGTGTTCTGCTGACCTCGACTGCGGATGTTGTGGATCGGTGGAGGGAATACTTCGAAGACCTCCTCAATCCCACCAACACGCCTTCCTATGAGGAAGCAGTGCCTGGGGAGTCTGTGGTGGGCTCTCCTATTTCTGGGGATGAGGTTGCTGAGGTAGTTAAAAAGCTCCTCGGTGGCAAGGCCCCGGGGATGGATGAGATCCGCCCGGAGTTCCTTAAGGCTCTGGATGCTGTGGGGCTGTCTTGGTTGACAAGACTCTGCAGCATCGCGTGGACATCGGGGGCGGTACCACTGGATTGGCAGACCGGGGTGGTGGTTCCTCTCTTTAAGAAGGGGAACCGTAGGGTGTGTTCTAACTATCGTGGGATCACACTCCTCAGCCTTCCCGGTAAGGTCTATTCAGGTGTACTGGAGAGGAGGCTACACCGGATAGTCGAACCTCGGATTCAGGAGGAACAGTGTGGTTTTCGTCCTGGTCGTGGAACTGTGGACCAGCTCTATACTCTCGGCAGGGTCCTTGAGGGTGCATGGGAGTTTGCCCAACCAGCTACATGTGTTTTGTGGACTTGGAGAAGGCATTCGACCGTGTCCCTCGGGAAGTCCTGTGGGGAGTGCTCAGAGAGTACGGGGTATCGGACTGTCTGATTGTGGCAGTCCGCTCCCTGTATGATCAGTGCCAGAGCTTGGTCCGCATTGCCGGTAGTAAGTCGGACACGTTTCCAGTGAGGGTTGGACTCCGCCAAGGCTGCCCTTTGTTACCGATTCTGTTCATAACTTTTATGGACAGAATTTCTAGGCGAAGTCAAGGCCTTGAGGGGATCTGGTTTGGTGGCTGCAGGATTAGGTCTCTGCTTTTTGCAGATGATGTGGTCCTGATGGCTTCATCTGGCCAGGATCTTCAGCTCTCACTGGATCGGTTCGCAGCTGAGTGTGAAGAGACTGGGATGAGAATCAGCACCTCCAAGTCCGAGTCCATGGTTCTCGCCCGGAAAAGGGTGGAGTGCCATCTCCGGGTTGGGGAGGAGATCTTGCTCCAAGTGGAGGAGTTCAAGTACCTCGGAGTCTTGTTCACGAGTGAGGGAAGAGTGGATCGTGAGATCGACAGGCGGATCGGTGCGGCGTCTTCAGTAATGCGGACGCTGTATCGATCCGTTGTGGTGAAGAAGGAGCTGAGCCGGAAGGCAAAGCTCTCAATTTACCGGTCGATCTACGTTCCCATCCTCACCTATGGTCATGAGCTTTGGGTTATGACCGAAAGGACAAGATCACGGGTACAAGCGGCCGAAATGAGTTTCCCTCCGCCGGGTGGCGGGGCTCTCCCTTAGAGATAGGGTGAGAAGCTCTGCCATCCGGTAGGAGCTCAAAGTAAAGCCGCTGCTCCTCCACATCGAGAGGAGCCAGATGAGGTGGTTCGGGCATCTGGTCAGGATGCCACCCGAACGCCTCCCTAGGGAGGTTTTTAGGGCACGTCCGACCGGTAGGAGGCCGCGGGGAAGACCCAGGACACGTTGGGAAGACTATGTCTCCCGGCTGGCCTGGGAACGCCTCGGGGTCCCACAGGAAGAGCTGGGCGAAGTGGCTGGGGAGAGGGAAGTCTGGGCTTCCCTGCTTAGGCTGCTGCCCCCGCGACCCGACCTAATTCTTACTGACTTACTGTCGCCCAGTTTTGAGCAAATCAATGACTGGCAGTTCAGTAAAACAAAAAAGTTATTGTATGACTTTCTGATCACTGTGAGAAAATAAACTGAGTCTCTAAAACGGTTGTCCATCTCTCATGCTTTTGTCCACCTAGGTTGCGCCTTGGCAGGAATGGAAACTGAAAGTTAACTTGAGGTGTGTGCTGAACACACACATTTTCCTTCCTTCACTCTCTCCAGGTTGGTACCTCTTTAAACCATTAATAGTGGTATATGTGTGGGTAAGAGAGTGCATGTATACAAAAACACAGGGAGCAATCATTGTGTTTATTTTCATCGAGCAGAACCAAGGCCAAAGCTAGTAATGTCTAAGGTTCTATTTTGCCCACAGGAAGGAAAAAAAATACCCTTCAGAATCTGTAACACGGTTTTCCTTTTGCAGCTGTTGATCCTTGCAAAAACCGGACAGAGAGAGTGCCTCCGTTCTGTTTTCATATAGTGTGTGTGTGTGTGTGTGTGTGTATGTGTGTGTGTGTGTGTGTGTGTGTGTGTGTGTGTGTGTCCTGCCAAAGGCTGCTGTAAATATACTATTATGTAAGCGGAGTTAATTGCAACTTTAGGAATAGGAAATGTAACGTCGCCCAGGAGATGTCCCGACAGGATCTTGGGGATGGAATCAGATGACCCCCAACTTTATTAGTGTTTTTTAAGCATTGTGATTTAGTCGTTGCTTCGGTTTTGTACGCAAAAACGCAGGCGCTGTTCAAAAAGTAGTAATGCGTAATTGTAGATGACCACAAAGTGATACATGAGGCATCTTCTGGATTATTTTCCGCGCTCTCATACACAAGTGTCTAATAAGTTGCGTGCAACTCCCAACTTTTGTGCGTCTTTTGTTCGTATTTGGGCTGCAGCTATCGATCATTTAGATCAGTGGTTCTCAACCTTTTTTCAGCGATGTACCCCCTGTGAATTTTTTTAAAAATTCAAGTACCCACCTAATCAGAGCAAAGCAGTTTTGGTTGAAAAAAAGAGATAAAGAAGTAAAATACAGCACTATGTCATCAGTTTCTGATTTATTAAATTGTATAACAGTGCAAAATATTGCTCATTTGTAGTGGTCTTTCTTGAACTATTTGGAAAAAAAGATAGGTTTTTATTTATATTTATAAAGGATTTTTGAATTGTTGCTATTTTTAGAATATTAAAAAAAAAATCTCACGTACCCCTTGGCATACCTTCAAGTACCCCCAGGGGTACGCGTACCCCCATTTGAGAACCACTGCTTTAGATTGTTCCATTAATCAGATAAAACACACTTAGCCTCAATGTTGTCATGATCTCAGAGACAGTTTTTGGACCCGTGTTTTTTTTCCTGTGTGCTTCCCCTGTATGCCATCGAGCACTGGCTTCCACACCTGTCTCTGATTGGCAACCTGGACACACCTGTTCCTGGTTGCCAATCAGGCTCCTATATATGCCAGCCCTGTCCATTGAACATGACTGGCTCATTGGTATTAAATTAGTCAGATTTATCAAATAGTTTGGCTCTAAATAAGCATCCTACAAGCCATGGAAACACGATTTTTGAAAAGTCGGACTAACACACTGGGGGGGGGGGCCTGCGGACCTGCAGCGAAGCGGGGTGTGCCAGGACCGGCTTCGAGATCAGCGACAGGTGCGTAGATGACACAGCTGAGAGTGTTTGTCCGATCACCTGTCGCTCTGTTAAAGGCAGCAGTCGCGAAGGAGAGAGTGAGTTGTTGATGGTGGTCGTAGTAATATTCTCTACTGGGCCTATTTTGCTGCCAATGAAACTGGTGCTTTACAGAAAGTAAATGGGACAATGAAAAAGGAGGATTACCGCCAAATTCTTCAGGAAAACCTAAAATCATCAGCCCGGAGGCTGGGTCTTGGGCGCAGTTGGGTGTTCCAACACGACAATGACCCCGAACACACGTCAAAAGTGGTAAAGGAATGGCTAAATCAGGCTAGAATTAATGTTTTAGAATGGCCTTCCCAAAGTCCTGACTTAAACGTGTGGACAATGCTGAAGAAACAAGTCCATGTCAGAAAACCAACAAATTTAGCTGAACTGCACCAATTTTGTCAAGAGGAGTGGTCAAAAATTCTACCAGAAGCTTGTGGATGGCTACCAAAAGCGCTTTATTGCAGTAAAACTTGCCAAGGGACATGTAACCAAATATTAACATTGCTGTATGTATACTTTTGACTCAGCAGATTTGCTCACATTTTCAGTAGACCCATAATAAATTCATAAAAGAACCAAACTTCATGAATGTTTTTTGTGACCAACAAGTATGTGCTCCAATCACTCTATCACAAAAAAATAAGAGTTGTATAAATGATTGGAAACTCTAGACAGCCATGACATTATGTTCTTTACAACTGTATGTAAACTTTTTACCGCGACTGTATATTCCGGAATGTTTTAAACAATGAACTAATCAGCGGTATTACCGTTGACTTAGCAATTTGCTCCTGACCGCTATTACAACATTGGTTCTCTTGCTGCTCTTGTGCAATGTATTTGTAAATAAATGACTACATGCTAGAAGAGAACAAAGTTTCACTTGTGAATCATCATGAAAGTTAATAAAAAAAAACCCAGGTTGTTAAGTTTAAAAATTTCGTAATGACAGACTATCTGTGACGCTGGGGGTCGCATTGTAGCTGTGGGTGTCATGATCCCAATGTGCAGAAGGCAGCAGGAGATGGCGTGCAGGTAAAAAGGTAACTAATCTTAGACAAAACACAAAACGAGTGCAGCGGGAGATGCACTGGCGCATAGGGAAGGCTATGCAACGACAAAGGAACTAAAACAGACTTCAAGGTCCACTAACAGAATGCTTGAAGAGCAGCAAAACAGTTTACCTCTCAGAAGAGTACTAAACACCATGTCCACGTCTACATAGACTTGATTGTTCATTTACAGCAGGTGTGTGGAGCCAGTGTTCAGAGACAGGGGTAAAGTTACTGCAGGTGAACACACACAAGACAGGAATTGTCACCAATATAAGAGCGCAAGACAGGAACTAAAACACCAAACGCAGGAAAACGCCAACAAGCACAACATAAGACAAGCCCTGCTCTGAGAGGTCATGACACATTCTCCGATTACCGCCTGCATCCAATAATTGCACCAGTTTGCGCTTTAGGTAAAAAATGCATCAACTGTATTCATGCTAAGTCAGGGGTGTCAAACGTACGGTTTTACCCGGCCCGCGGGATGAGTTTGCCAACTATAAAAATGAGCCGTAATTTTTGAATGAAAAACTGCTGTTTTAAATGTGTCCACTAGATGTCACAATAGCAATTCTTTGTATCTTTGTAGATGATGCTACATATGTACAACAAATAAATCACATGATGTTTAGGAAACTACATAAATAACATCCTGTAATTTGATTTTCATATTTTTTTATCTTGATTGTGTCACGGCGTGGATTCGAACCCACTTCCCTCCTGCAACTGAGTGTTACAGTTCCTCCTCTGGCTGCTCGCCCGGACACGCCTCCGCTCACGCTGAGCGCAGCACGCCCACGCAGCGACAAGCTTGCAGACAATCGGCAATCCGCACACCTGGGACTGACGTCCGTGTTGCTCTCCCGCAGTGCCTTCCCAAGTCTTCTCCTTCGAAATCTCCCGTTGCTTCCTCTGTGTTTTGGACTGCCTTCCTCGATTCTGATGTTGTGTCGTTCGCGAACGATTCGTTCGAACGAACAAATCTTTTGAGTGAACGTACTGAACCGAATCACTTCATGAACTGATTCGTTCCTTTCTCAGTTCAGTTGAGCTCCGCCGCGACCATGCCGGTATGAGTGGAACTGGCGCATTCTGTGACTCACTGAACCCTCAACGTCGGTGAACGACGCAGCCAGCTACTCATCATGGGGGCGGGGGGAGGGACTGAGCGAACGATTCGTTCACCGCGGATTAACGACATGAATCACTCAGTGAACGACAGAATCAGGACTCGCGAACCTACTGACACAGAGAACTGACTGTGTCGCGGAGGAGGACGTCACATTGAGGCTCTCGTTCAGTCACTGTGCGCGTCGTTCATTGGGTGCTGAGGGCTTGTGTCGTTCGCGAACTGACACACACCGAGATCCGCCGCTGGGGAAGCTGTTACTGACTGACTCATGATTCGCCGACCTGCACACAGAACTGCTGCTGCAGAAGTGATTCAGGTTCACGTACTGAACTGTGCTGACTGTGTCACTCACTGCCTGGTGTACTGCATGCACAGAGCTGTGTAGGGACTCGCGTTCACCCTATTTGCTGCTTCTCCCGTGAATGTCTGCACTGTACTGTATTACGCACCCCCCCCCCCCATTTTTTGGGGGGTGGGGGGTGGGGGGTGATTCGGTGAACACATTTTTTGAACGACTCAATTTAAGGAACTGATTCTAGTGATTCAGTACAGTCAAAAGAACTGCCGATCCCATCACTACTCGATTCCCGACCCTCGCCTGAACACGGATCTAGCCTCTTCTCTCCTGCCCTGGATCATCTGCCTGTCCCTTGGACTGCCTTGTTCCTTCGCTCTCGACAACACTTGGTAACACACGCTTCAGTTAACCTTGCACATAGCCTCACACATACACACTCTTGGGTTTTTGTCACACACTCCATTTCCTTAGTTTAGTTTATTAGTTAGTATTGTTTATTATTATATATATATAAATAGACTATATATATAATAAATTATTGAACATTATGCCCCCTGGTGTCTGTTGCCGTCATCTCCCCTTTAGTCAAACACAACAGATAGATTGAACAAATAACACCAATGAGTTGACTGATGAACATTATCACATATTTTATTCAGAAAGTATAAATAACGACAAATAAAGATAGAATACTATTAACCGCAACATGTAAGTGTTGTGCTTGTTCTATTTTTAAACAAAGATCTGAAGTTGTCTTTATGTTTAAATAATCATGCTGAGGATAAATCCATATTTTCATTTGCTGGATTGATTCCAGGCTCTAGATGGCCTGTCAGAGAGAGAACATTATTGTGATAGAAAGAGAGATATAAATCTGACAGCCATCACTCAACAGCCCATCACTTCATATTGCCACCGAGTGACTGACGCATGGATTATACCGAGCACTATAAGAAGTACACTGTGGGTCCAAGGTACAGGTGGATGGAACATGGAACAGTGAGCGCTGTGTCCACATTTGACATATACTAGAGTTTGGCTACACAACACCCACTACCAAACTGCCGCCCCATGACCTTGATGTTTTCTTTGACAAAGTCATTCAAAGCGATATTGGTCAAAAAGCATGAATCTGTCTAACTTTTTAGTCATGAGGTATTTTTGTTACCTCTTAAAGGTTTATACACAATAGCAGCCAAAAAGCCCCAGGTTCGAATCCTGGTTTATGGCCTGTCGTGTTGCCTGAAGGGATTTTCTCTGGGTAAAATATGACCTTGACAATGAAGTCAAGTCCATTTTATATACGGTTATCCCTCACATTTCTGCAACCATTATTACATCTTCACAAGGGACAATGCTGTAATCTCTGGACTGTAACACGCCCCCTAAATACACTATATTTCCAAAAATATTTGGCCACACTGCAAAAAGTCAGTGTTCAAAAACAAGAAAAAATAATACAAAATTAGGGGTATTTTATTTGAACTAAGCAAAATTATCTGCCAATAGAACGAGAAAATTTGGCTTGTCAAGACTTTCCAAAACAAGTCAAATTAGCTAATCTCAATGAACCCCAAAATACCTTAAAATAAGTATACTCTCACTAATAACAAGTGCACTTTTCTTGGTAGAAAAAAAAGACCTCTTTGCTTAATATGTTGAAAAATATTCTTAAATTAAGTAAATGCTAGTGCCATTATCTTGACATAATGATATGCGCTTGGCTTTACATTTCTTGAAACCAGCAAACTTATACTAAAAACTAATTTATTGTTCTTAATGGAAAGGCAACAAGGCAACCGCTTGTTACTCTCGGGGTTTTCTAGCCGCTCAGGCAAATCATATTGTCTAAAAATGCATTTTTCCATCGATAACATGACATCATCGCGCCAAGTGCGTGCTCTTTCAGCCAATTAGTGTGCATATATGTAGCTGGCCCCCGGCCAAAATATATTTAATTGTAATTTTGAGGATTTTATCTGAATGTGCATGAACTATTTCTGTTTGAAAGGTCACATGTTAAATGTTTAAATATTAACTGTCAGTTCACTGTACTGTGCCAACTGTACTACTATATGAGTACGTATTTTCTATTGTTTCATTGAAAATAAAACAGCAAAGTCCATTTGGCTGTCATCTGTTTTAATTATGTAACACAATTGTGTCAAAATCATTATTATTTTTTTCATGCTTGAAATAAGAAATTATTACTTTAACAAAGCAGTTTTATACTTGTGAGTGTTGATGACACAGCTTTGCAACAGTTGATATTCTAGTTTCAAGCATGTTTTACTCAATATAGGTCATAAAATCACAGCAACAAGCTGTAATATCTTACTGAGATCATTTAGGACCAAAACCCTTAAAACAAGTAAAACACTCTAACATAAAATCTGCCTAGTGAGAATAATTATCTTATCAGACAGAAAATAAGCAAATATCACCCTTATTTGAGATATTTAATCTTACTTAGATTTCAGTTTTTGCAGTGCACTCATCCAAATGATCAGAATCAGGTGTCCTAATTACTTGGCCCGACCACAGGTGTGTAAAATCAAGCACTGGAGACTGTTTCTACAAACATTTGTGAAAGAATGGGCCGCTCTCAGGAGCTCAGTGATTTCCAGCGTGGAACTGTCATAGGATGCCACCTGTGCAACAAATCCAGTCGTGAAATTTCCTCGCTCCTAAATATTCTAAAGTCAATTGTTGGCTTTATTATAAGAAAATGGAAGAGTTTGGGAACAACAGCAACTCAGCCACAAAGTGGTAGGCCATATAAACTGACAGAGAGGGGTCAGCGGACGCTGAAGCGAATAGTGCAAAGTGGTCGCCGACTTTCTGCACAGTCAGTTGCTACAGAGCTCCAAACTTCATGTGAACTTCCAATTAGCCCACATACAGTACGCTTTTACCAGTCCGGCCCACTTGGGAGTAGATTTTTCTCCATGTGGATCCCGGACTAAAATGATTTTGACACCCCTGTCACACATTTTATAGATACATTTCACTGTGATATATAGTGATAAACAATAAATAGAATGTATTCCTAGGTCTGGAAATATTAACATTCGTGATCCAAACACACTTTAGAGCAGTGGTTCTTAACCTTGTTGGAGGTACCGAACCCCACATGCGCATTCACCGAACCCTTCTTTAGTGAAAAATTAAAAAAATTTTTTTTTCAAATTCAAGACAAAGTCATATGTTTTTGGTAACACTTTAGTATGGGGAACATATTCTAAGTAACAAAGACTTAATTTAGAGTTATTTGGTGAGGGTTAGGGTTAGAGGGTTAGGGCCAGGGTTAGAGTTATAATAAGGCCATATCAAATAAGGCATTAATAAGTACTTAATAATGACTAGTTAAAGGGGAACATTATCACCAGACCTATGTAAGCGTCAATATATACCTTGATGTTGCAGAAAAAAGACCATATATTTTTTTTAACCGATTTCCGAACTCTAAATGGGTGAATTTTGGCGAATTAAACGCCTTTCTATTATTCGCTCTCGGAGCGATGACGTCACAACGTGACGTCACATCGGGAAGCAATCTGCCATTTTCTCAAACACATTACAAACACCGAATCAAATCAGCTCTGTTATTTTCCGTTTTTTCGACTGTTTTCCGTACCTTGGAGACATCATGCCTCGTCGGTGTGTTGTCGGAGGGTGTAACAACACGAACAGGGACGGATTCAAGTTGCACCAGTGGCCCAAAGATGCGAAAGTGGCAAGAAATTGGACGAATGTTGTTCAAAATAAGAGGGTGTGGGGAAAGCCGACGAATTTCGTCAGTCGTTTGTTCCGCACACTTTACGGACGAAAGCTATGCTACGACAGAGATGGCAAGAATGTGTGGATATCCTGCGACACTCAAAGCAGATGCATTTCCAACGATAAAGTCAAAGAAATCTGCCGCCAGACCCCCACTGAAACTGCCGGAGTGTGTGAGCAATTTAGGGACATAGGACCTTGGTAGCACGGCAGACAATGGCGGCAGTTTGTTCCCGCAGACGAGCGAGCTAAACCCCCTGGATGTCTTGGCTCACACCGTCCCTTATGCCACCGAAGATGATCAAGAGAAGAATATCGACCCTAGCTTCCCTGGCCTGCTGACATCAACTCCAAAACTGGACAGATCAGCTTTCAGGAAAAGAGAGCGGATGAGGGTATGTCTACAGAATATATTAATTGATGAAAACTTTATTCATTACTTGCGGTTTTACGTAATTTATTATACATAAACTGTGTTTACCAATAATTTAGCTTAAAAACATTACAACACTTAAAAACAAACACATACCAATCGTTGGTTAGAAGGCGATCGCCGAATTTGTCCTCGCTTTCTCCCGTGTCGCTGGCTGTCGTGTCGTTTTCGTCGGGTTCGCTTGCATACGGTTCAAACCGATATGGCTCAATAGCTTCAGTTTCTTCTTCAATTTCGCTTAAGCCGCTGAAATCCGAGTCTGAATCCGAGCTTATGTCGCTATACCTTGCTGTCCATCCGCCATGTTTGTTTGTATTGGCATCACTATATGAGGTCACAGGAAAATGGATGGGTGTATATAACGATGGTTAAAATCAGGCACTTTGAAGCTTTTTTTAGGGATCTTGCGTGATGGGTAAAATTTAGAAAAAAACTTCGAAAAATAAAATAAGCCACTGGGAACTGATTTTTAATGGTTTTAACCCTTCTGAAATTGTGATAATGTTCCCCTTTAAGAGCCAATATGTTAATAATTTGCATGTTAATAAGGAACTAATTAATGGTGAATATAATCCCCATACTAAACTGTTACCATGTTTTTTTACTGGTGCACAAAATGAACCGTGCATGAACATCACCTTGTTCAAAGAACAAAACCAACACAGTGCATAAACTCACAACAAATTACACACCTGCAAATCAGTCTAACTTCTGCTGTTGCCGTATCCGTAATACACTGATAGGGAGAAGTTTTTTTTTACACGATGAGTCGGGTGTGTCTTGACCTCCACCGAACCCCTGAGGCCGACTCACCGAACCCCTAGTGTTCGATTGAACCCAGGTTAAGAACCACTGCTTTAGAAGCTTCTGGAAGGGAGCGGTGCATACCAATGAGAGAGAGAGAAGAAACCTCAAGTGTGTCTTCAGCGGGGATACGTGTATTTTCATCTCAGTGTGATTATGTGCAGGAGTGTGAAATGTTGTGTCTGACATTTAGTGCGCCTGCTCCATCATGGCAATATAAACATACCACACACGGGAAAATCCTGTGCTAGCCTGTGAGGCTTTATGTGTTGTATTGGCTTTGTGTGCATGCAGGAGTTTATAATGCATTAAGATGTGTTCTATTTACATCATTTATTAGGGAGAGAATGAGTAAAGTGATGATTGGACAAACTGTGTTTTGACTTGCAACACAAGCAGTCACCAGCGTTAGACAAATATCTCAACACCCAAGCTGGTGGAGTGCGACGTCATCCCCAGCAGGGGAGTGGACCAGACAAGTAGCTGTTGCTCTGCTCACTAATACCTTCTAATATCACCTTTCAGCACTGATGACGGCCCGAAGCCAGACGCACACCTGCACTCCCCAAAGCCAAAATTGGTAGCCTGAGCCCTTTTTGGAAGCTCTTTGAACCTTTACTCCTGATTTATTGTGACTAATTGTTGCACATGAGCGGACCGGTCAGGTTCGCCCATGGTGAGAAACTGCGACATTATTAGAGGCTATAATGGAGGCGGGGCATGCATACGAGGTGGATGGAATTGTTGGTACCCTTCTGCGAAAGAAAGAAGGGTCACTGAAAATAACTCCAAACTGATAAAAGTTCTAATAAGAAAAAATACATAGTGGAATTTGACAAAATGCAGTTCTAAGAGAGTTAGCATTTTGTTAACAGATGCAAAAATTAAACACTAAGACAAAATGTTTTATCGGCCGATAAATGCTTTAAAATGTAATATCGGAAATTATCGGTATCGGTTCCAAAAAGTAACATTTATGACTTTTTAAAAGGCCGCTGTGTACACGGACGTAGGGAGAAGTACAGAGCGCCAATAAACCTTAAAGGCACTGGCTTTGCGTGCCGGCCCAATCACATAAAATCTACGGCTTTTCACACACACAAGTGAATGCAATGCATACTTGGTCAACAGCCATACAGGTCACACTGAGGGTGGCCGTACAAACAACTGTAACACTGTTACAAATATACGCCACACTGTGAACCCACACCAAACAAGAATGACAAACACATTTCGGGAGAACATCCGCACCGTAACACAACATAAAGACAACAGAACAAATACCCAGAATCCCTTGCAGCACTAACTCTTCCAGGACGCTATAATATACAACCCCCACTACCCTCTATATCCCCCTCCCCACCTCAACCCCGCCCACCTCAACCTCCTCATGCTCTCTCAGGGAGAGCATGTCCCAAATTCCAAGCTGCTGTTTTGAGGCATGTTAAAAAAAATAATGCGCTTTGTGACTTTAATAATAAATATGGCAGTGCCATGTTGGCATTTTTTTCCATAACTTGAGTTGATTTACTTTGGAAAACCTTGTTACATTGTTTAATGCTTCCAGCGGGGCATCACAACAAAATTAGGCATAATAATGTGTTAATTCCACGACTGTATATATCAGTATCGGTTGATATCGGAATCGGTAATTAAGAGTTGGACAATATCGGAATATCGGATATCGGCAAAAAAGCCATTATCTACTTATTACTTATGATATTGCACTGGTAATGTATTTGACTACTGATACCTCTACCATAACTACTGTAACTTATTGTGTATTGTAATTAATGTACATTAGAGCTATTCAAATTTTTGTATTTTTTTGTATTTAGTGTATTAGATTGTGTAACTAGTGTTTGGATTCCACTGTACACAATATCTGAAAAGCATGGAAAAAAGCATTTCACTGTGGTGTACTCTGCATATGACGAATAAAACTTGAAACTTGAAAACAACAATACCTGCTGTAAAACGCAGAGGAAGACATGGTTACGTTCTACGGCTGCTTTAATTTGATAAAGGGTGCCTAAATGTGCAGGGTACAATTAGGCCTAGGCCAACAATCAATAAATCAGTTTAAGGTGCTGTTTGCAACTTGCTCACAGTTGCATTTTTCCCAAGAAAAAAATACAACAAAAACAGCTCATGTTACCATTAGTGGTTGAACAAAGCTACAGTTGTGGTCAAAAGTTTACATACACATAACTTTCCTCCAGAAGGTCTTATCTTTGTCCATGTGATGTCAGATGAAACAACAATTGAGCTGTGTGGCCACAATACCCAGCAATACGTTTGGAGGAGAACAGGTGAGGCCTTTAATCCCAAGAACACCATTCCTACCGTTAAGCATGGTGGTGGTAGTATTATTTCTGGGCCTGTTTTGCTGCCAATGGACCTGGTGCTTTACAGAATGAAAAAGGAAGATTACCTCCAAATTCTTCAGGACAACCTAAAATCATCAGCCCGGAGGTTGGGTCTTGGGCGCAGTTGGGTGTTCCAACAGGACAATGACCCCAAAAACACGTCAAAAGTGGTAAAGGAATGGCTAAATCAGGCTAGAATTAAGGTTTTAGAATGGCCTTCCTAAAGTCCTGACTTAAACGTGTGGACAATGCTGAAGAAACAAGTTCATGTCAGAAAACCAACAAATTGTACAAACCCCGTTTCCATATGAGTTGGGAAATTGTGTTAGATGTAAATATAAACGGAATACAATGATTTGCAAATCCTTTTCAACCCATATTCAATTGAATGCACTACAAAGACAAGATATTTGATGTTCAAACTCATAAACTTTTTTTTGCAAATAACACTTAACTTAGAATTTCATGGCTGCAACACGTGCCAATGTAGTTACACTGTGTTACATGGCCTTTCCTTTTAACAACACTTAGTAAACGTTTGGGAACTGAGGAGACACATTTTTTAAACTTCTCAGGTGGAATTCTTTCCCATTCTTGCTTGATGTATAGCTAAAGTTGTTCAACAGTCCGGGGGTCTCCGTTGTGGTATTTTAGGCTTCATAATGCGCCACACATTTTCAATGGGAGACAGGTCTGGACTACAGGCAGGCCAGTCTCGTACCCGCACTCTTTTACTATGAAGCCACGTTGTTGTAACACGTGGCTTGGCATTGTCTTGCTGAAATAAGCAGGGGCGTCTATGGTAACGTTGCTTGGATGGCAACATATGTTGCTCCAAAACCTGTATGTATGATTTGCAAATCATTGTATTCCGTTTATATTTACATCTAACACAATTTCTCAACTCATATGGAAACGGGGTTTGTACATTTTACTGGATGATATATTGCCCCAGAAATTATAAACACTGTACAATGAAATGACTTTCAAGACATTCTGTGTGGCGCAGTGTCAGAAAGCTTGGTTTCAGTCACAGTTCATCAGGACAATGACCCAAAACACCCAGCCACAAACACTCAAGAATGGCTAAGGACAAAACACTGGACTATTCTGAAGTGGCCGTTTACGATGTGGCCTGAATTAAATCCAATTGAACATCTGTGGAAAGAGCTGAAATATGCAGTCTGGCAAAGGCACCCATCCAACCTGGGAGAGCTGGAGCAGTTAGCTCATGAGGAACGGGCCAACATTCCTCTCGACATGTGCAGCAGTCTCATTGAGACTTTCAAAACGCTTTGTTGTCCAGGCCAGATTCATTATTTAGTTTTTTTAAGATAGTTCTCTTGAACCACATTCGTGTAAAATTTCTAAAGCTTTTCCCTTTGTTAATTTCATATTCATGTTATCATTATTATGTGTGTAGATGTTTATATTGTAGGCTATATATATGATGGATTTGACACTGTTTTGTTGAGTAATGACTTTCCTCTGAGGTGAGTTGTCACAAGAGGATAAATCCACATTTTCATTTGCTGGATTGATTCTAGGCTCTAGATGGCCTGTCAGAGAGAGAACATTATTGTGATAGAAAGAGAGATAAATCTGACAGCCATCACTCAACAGCCCAACATTTCATATTGCCACCTAGTGACTGATGCATGGATTATACCAAGCGCTATAAGAAGTACACTGTGGTCCCAAGGTACAGGTAGATGGAACACATTTGACATATATTAAGAGTTTGGCTACACAACACCCACTATCTAACCTGCCGCCCCACGACCTTGATGTTTTCTTTGACAAAGTCATTCAAAGCTATATTGGTCAAAAGGCATGAAATGTCTAACTTTTTAGTCATGAGGTATTTTTGTTACCTCTTAAAGGTTTATACACAATAGCAGCCAAAAAGCTGTCATGTCTGTGTAATCATGTTTTGTTTTAGTCATGTTTTGTTTTGTTTAGTTATTGGACTCTTTAGTTTCTGGCTTTTCACTCCCTTGTCTTGTTTCCATAGTTACCCATTATTTTCACCTGTTCCACGTTTGGACTCATTGTGCACTCTTGTTTGTCACCATAGCAACCCATTAGTTTTCACCTGTCACGTCACGCACCTGTTTCACGTTTTGAGTCACGCACCTGTTTTCACTAATCATGTCACTAGTATTTAAGTTCATTGTTTTCAGTTTGTCGTTCTGGCGACATCCCGATTCATACCCCTGTCACACTCTGTTTACCTCTGCGCACTTCATGCCCTGTCCACGTAAGTTTTTTTCGATTCATGCCACAGTTAGCGACTTTTGTTCATGTCCTTAGTTTTTTGCCCACGTGCAAGTATTGGTTTCATTTGTCAAGTTTGTACTTCCGCCTTGTGTGCGCCTTTAGTTTGTTCTTTTTGTTATAGTAAAATTAAATATGTCTTCACCTTCACGCCATGTTTGGTCCAAATCATTTGCACCACGGGAGAACAAACCACGCCATAGTCCAAGTCCTGACAAAAACCCCAGGTTCGAATCCTGGTTTATGGCCTGTCGTGTTGCCTGAAGACATTTTCTCTGGGTAAAACATGACCTTGACAATGAAGTCAAGTCCATTTTATATACGGTTATCCCTCACATTTCTGCAACCATTATTACATCTTCACAAGGGACAATGCTGTAATCTCTGGACTGTAACACACCCCCTAAATACACTATATTGCCAAAAGTATTTGGCCACTCATCCAAATGATCAGAATCAGGTGTCTTAATTACTTGGCCCGGCCACAGGTGTATAAAATCAAGCACTTAGGCATGGAGACTGTTTCTACAAACATTTGTGAAAGAATGGGCCGCTCTCAGGAGCTCAGTGATTTCCAGCGTGGAACTGTCATAGGATGCCACCTGTGCAACAAAATCCAGTCGTGAAATTTCCTCGCTTCTAAATATTCTAAAGTCAACTGTCGGCTTTATTATAAGAACATGGAAGAGTTTGGGAACAACAGCAACTCAGCCACCAAGTGGTAGGCCACGTAAACTGATAGAGAGGGGTCAACGGACGCTGAAGCACATAGTGCAAAGATGTTGCCGACTCTCAGTTCCAATTAGCCCACGTACAGTACGCAGAGAGCTTCATGGAATGGGTTTCCATGGCCGAGCGGCTGCATCTAAGCCATACATCACCAAGTCCAATGCCAAGCGTGGGATGCAGTGGTGTAAAGCACGTCGCCACTGGACTCTAGAGCAGTGGAGACGCGTTCTCTGGAGTGATGAATCACGCTTTTCCATCTGGCAATCTGATGGACCAGTCTGGGTTTGGAGGTTGCCAGGAGAACGGTACATTTCGGACTGCATTGTGCCGAGTGTGGAAATTTGGTGGAGGAGGAATTATGGTGTGGGGTTGTTTTTCAGGAGTTGGGCTTGGCCCCTTAGTTCCAGTGAAAGGTAACTTTGAATGCTCCAGGATACCAAAACATTTTGGAGAATTCCATGCTCCCAACCTTGTCGGAACAGTTTGGAGTGGGCCCCTTGTGCAACAGTGCACAAAGCAAGATCCATAAAGACATGGATGACAGAGTCTGGTGTGGATGAACTTGACTGGCCTGCACAGAGTCCTGACCTGAACCCGATAGAACAGTGGTCCCCCCAATTTTTAATTTTTTTTTTAAATTAAATCAACATAAAAAACACAAGATACACTTACAATTAGTGCACCAACCCAAAAAAACCTCCCTCCCCCATTTACACTCATTCACAATCATTCGCACAAAAGGGTTGTTTCTTTCTGTTATCAACATTTCTGGTTCCTACATTATATATCAATATAGATCAATACAGTCTGCAGGGATACAGTCCGTAAGCACACATGATTGTATTTTTTTATGACACGGGTCCGTGGGACAAATTATCAAGCGTTGACCGGTCTGCAGTTACAAAAAGGTTGGGGACCACTGCGATAGAACACCTTCGGGATGAATTAGAACGGAGACTGAGAGCCAGGCCTTCTCGACCAACATCAGTGTGTGACCTCACCAATGCGCTTTTGGAAGAATGGTCGAAAATTCCTAAACCTTGTGGACAGCCTTCCCAGAAGAGTTGAAGCTGTAATAGCTGCAAAAGGTGGACCGACATCATATTGAACCCTATGGGTTAGGAATGGGATGGCACGTCAAGTTTATATGTGAGTCAAGGCAGGTGGCCAAATACTTTTGGCAATATAGTGTAAAAACCGTCCCCCTTATATTTTTTTTAACAAACTCTATTTTGTACTTACATACAGCAGGCTACGCACATTTACAAGCCTCAGGTGTGCACATTGATACAAAAAGTATTTATAGAAGCGCTTGTGTTTAACAAAAAACGGTGCCTGCAACATGGCACACACTAGTTTACCTGAAAAGTAATTGACCATTGTCTTCATCTTCCTCCTTCTCCTGCGCTCTGAAACTGCTGAACTCAACTTATCCATATCAAATATAAAAAGACTCAACATGTATATCACCAACCTTTCCTCAGCCTTGTATTCACTTTTACTTCAAGAAAGGATTTCTGTTCCTTCCAGCAACTCAGTTTTCTTTTTCGATAGCCATGTCGATCGCCTTTAATTAAAGGCTACATTGTATACATTTTGTCGTGCTTTCACCATGATGAGGGTGAGTGCATAAGGCGCTAAATGGCTGTCTGAATGATTGTGTGAGTGCGTCTGGTTTTATGTGAACAGTTCCATTGGTCCCCTGTGACACGTTCGGCAATTTCGTTGGTCTGATGTGACAAGGCTAAATTTATTGGTGGCATGTGAAGCTTGTGAACCCGGAAAAATGTATAACTTAAGCCGCAACATTGTATAAAGCGCATTGGTTAAAAGCGTCAGAAAAACGTTGGGGCTTATATTTGGGAAATTACGGTACTATAGAAATGAAACTTGAATGTATTTTAGAATATCGCTTGTATATTCAAATAGATTTACTATGCATTGAAAGTAAGTCAACACACAGCCATTATTGTCTAAATAGCTCCTAAGGGAGGGGATCATGCTTGACTGTAGACTTTACACAATGCTCTTGCTACTTACAGTCGTGGTCAAAAGTTTACATACACTTGTAAGAACATAATGTCATGGCTGTCTTGAGTTTCCAATAATTTCTACAACTCTTATTTGTTTGTGATAGAGTGATTAGAGCACATACTTGTTGGTCACAAAAAACATTCATGAAATTTGGTTATTTTATGAATTAATTATGGGTCTACTGAAAATGTGACTAAATGTGCTGGGTCAAAAGTATACATACAGCAATGTTAATATTTGGTTACATGTCTCTTGGCAAGTTTCACTGTAATAAGGCGCTTTTGGTAGCCATCCACAAGCTTCTGGTTGAATTTTTGACCACTCCTCTTGACAAAATTGGTGCGGTTCAGCTAAATTTGTTGGTTTTCTGACGTGGACTTCTTTCTTCAGCATTGCCCACACGTTTAAGTCAGGACTTTGGGAAGGCCATTCTAAAACCTTAATTTTAGCCTGATTTAGCCATTCCTTTACCACTTTTGACGTGTGTTTTGGGTCATTGTCCTGTTGGAACACCCAACTGCGCCCAAGACCCAACCTCCGGGCTGATGATTTTAGGTTGTCCTGAAGAATTTGGAGATAATCCTCCTTTTTCATTGTCCCATTTACTCTCCGAAAAGCACCAGTTCCATTGGCAGCAAAACAGGCCCAGAACATAATACTACCTGTCACGTCTGGGACTATGGCGTGGTTTGTTCTCCCGAGGTGCAAACGATTTGGACCATACGTGGCGTGAAGGGGAGTACATGATTTATTTAAACACTATAACTACAAAAAAAAGATGCAAACAAAAGGCACGCACAAGGGCGGAAGTACAAAACTGGACTATAAACACAAAACTTGCACAAAGGCAGAAACTATGAACAACAAAAAACACTAACTGTAGCATTAATAAACAAAAACTTACTTGGCATGGACTAAAGGAGCAGCATGAACGATGGATATGAATTCAAGTGTCGGGAATGTGCAGAGCATAATTGTGGGATGTCGCCAGGAAGACAAACTGAAAACACTGAACTTAAATACTACAGACATGATTAACGAAAACAGGTGCGTGACTCAAAACGTGAAACAGGTAAGGACGTGACAGGTGAAAACTAATGGGTTGCTATGGTGACAAACAAGAGTGCACAATGAGTCCAAACGTGGAACAGGTGAAACTAATGGGTAACCATGGAAACAAGACAAGGGAGTGAAAAGCCAGAAACTAAAGAGTCCAATAACTAAACAAAACAAAACATGACTAAAACAAAACATGATTACACAGACATGACACTACCACCATCATGCTTGACGGTAGGTATGGTGTTCCTGGGATTAAAGGCATCACCTTTTCTCCTCAAAACATATTGCTGGGTATTGTGACGTAACAGCTCAGTTTTTGTTTAATCTGACATCACATGGACAAAGATAAAACCTTCTGGACGAAAGTTCTGTGCTCTAATCACTCTATCACAAAAAAATAAGAATTGTAGAAATGATTGGAAATTCAAAACAGCCATGACATTATGTTCTTTACAAGTGTATGTAAACTTTTGACCATGACTGTATGTGTGCTGGATTGTAAATGTATACTGCTATGCAAGCTGTACATTGACTACTCTAACGTATATTAATGCTTGATAATTTCTGTAGAAATGGTTGGTGGAATACGTTAAAAAGTAATACTGTGCAGAGTAAATTGACAACTAAAGTTATCTCAAGGTCGAGGTCTGGAACCACACTCCTCCTACAGAAACAACAGATTAACAAACACCAAAGACAAGAAAAACTCCCTCTAAGGTAGAAACCTCAATCAGAACAAAGACTTTGGCTTAGAAATTCCCTCAGAAATACCAAAATGTTTCCAAGCAGAGGAAAAAATGGGGACTATAATGTTGCTTAATACATTACAGCATCTAGTACACTATGAAAATAGGCCCCCTAGGGCAGTGTTTTTCAACCACTGTGCCGTGGCACACTAGTGTGCCGTGAGATACAGTCTGGTGTGCCGTGGGAGATTATGTAATTTCACTTATTTGGGTTAAAAATATTTTTTGCAAACTAGTAATTATAGTCTGCAAATGATGTGTTGTTGTTGAGTGTCGGTGCTGTCTAGAGCTCGGCAGAGCAACCGTGTAATACTCTTCCATATCAGTAGGTGGCAGCAGGTAGCTAAATGCTTTGTAGATGTCGGAAACAGCGGGAGGCAGGGTGCAGGTAAAAAGGTGTCGAATGCTTAAACCAAAAATAGACAAAAGGTGAGTGCCCCTAAGAAAAGGCATTGAAGCTTAGGGAAGGCTGCAGAACAAAACTAAAACTGAACTGGCTACAAAATAAACAAAAACAGAATACTGGACGACAGCAAAGACTTAGAGTGCAGCAAATACGACGTCCACAAAGTACATCCGAACATGACATGAAAATCAACAATGTCCCCACAAAGAAGGATAAAAACAACTGAAATAATCTTGGTTGATAAAACAAAGTAGATGCGGGAAATATCGCTCAAAGGAAAACATGAAGTCTTAGCTAAGTACCGTGTGACTTGTTGAAGGGTGGACTATCAAAGTAAGATTTTCATTGTACGGCAAACTGTCTGTTTAACTGTGCATATGACAATAAACAATCTTGAATCTTGAATCTTGAATGAAATTGCTACAGGAAAATACCAAAAAAGAGAAAAAGCCACCAAAATAGGAGCGCAAGACAAGAAGTAAAACACTACACACAGGAAAACCGCAAAAAAGTCCAAATAAGTCATGGCCTGATGTGACAGGTGGTGACAGTACACCTACTTTGTGACAAGAGCTATATTGATGCATGCTTGTTATGCTTTAAAGCAGTGACGTGCGGTGAGGTTGATGGCTGGTGAAGCACTGACTTCATCACAGTCACATTTACAAACATATGAACCCTAAAGAGTATCTTATTCACCATTTGATTGGCAGAAGTTAACGGGTTATGTTTAAAAGCTCATACCAGCATTCTTCCCTGCTTGGCACTCAGCATCAAGGGTTGGGACTGGGTGTTAAATCACCAACAATTATTCCCGGGCGCGGCGCCGCTGCTGCCCACTGCTCCCCTCACATCCCAGGGGGTGATCAAGAGGATGGGTCAAATGCAGAGGACAAATTTCACCACACCTAGTGTGTGTGTGACAATCATTGGTACTTTAACTTAACTTTAACTTTACACATACAAACTGTAGCACACACAAAAGTACATTTAATTAAAAAAACGTTATTATGGTCTTACATTTACTTATAAGTGCGGGAACAGTGGTGTTCGTGTTGGAGGAGTTGTGAATGAATGAAATATGAAATCCGTGCTGCAGTCTGCAGGTGTACCTAATGTTGTGTCCCTGCAGTCGTTCACGGCTCCTCCGGCGCGAGCAATGTTGTTTTTGCACTTTTTGGCTTCTTGTTAAGTGACTTTTTTGGGGTGGATTCGGTCTTGCACGTGGAAGGTTTGGGTGTGGGCTTTGGTTGGTGTGGCGCTCCCGTCGGGGGGTGCATTAACCGGCACCAGGAGGCGGGATTACGCGAGCCTCACACAGTGCGTCTTCGCAGCAGTTTTATGATTGCTCAGCACAAGAAATACGTTACACACATACAGTTGTTGACAAAATACACTGTACATTATATACCTCAGCTAACTAAACTATGGAAATGTATAATATAATTCATATAGCAATACGGTTTCACTGCACAGCAGACCAGCAGTTAGCCGAGTCATTGCGCAATCCATGGTGAGGCACAACTGAGTGACGTGCCTCAACTGGCTGCTGATCACCGCACCGTCTCTTCTCAGTATTTGAACGGCAAATGTGAAAATTCAGCGATTTTGAATAAAAATAATCTAAAACTGGTGAAGTTAAATGGAAAATAACTTTATAGTATAATCACTGGATACATATAACAATTTAATTAATTTCTTTTCACATTTTTTTTTCTTTCCATGATGGTAGGTGAGGCGCCGCCTCACCTGCCTCTAGTGACCGCACGTCACTGCTTTAAAGTCATATCCCACAATTGCGACAACGACTTTTTACTGTCAACTGAGTTTCTTTTTTTAATGATGTCTGATGGTGGTGTGCCTCCGCATTTCTTCAACGCAAAAAATGTGCCTTGGCTCAAAAAAGGTTGAAAAACACTGCCCTAGGGATTGTAATGATGTCATGTCTATTAATTAAAACAAGTATTTGTAAGGCAGCAATAAAAAATTCAGCAGTCATGAACATTTTTACTTTTGTTTTCGAGCATAGAACCTCTCGCGTCCTTTGTTCCTGTACGTCTGCCTCCAGCAACGTGACACATGAGCCAGCTGGATGCTCTTTTTTTCCTTCAGGATGATTTTTCGTCCTCAGGCGAGACTTCTTAAAGCTGCATACTTTTGACTAAAAACACACTCGGCTGGCATTTCAACCGCATGTGTGGCTTAGCAGCTTACGCTCGGAGGCCCAGTCTTCTTTGTGCTATTCTAAGGCACAACACGTAGATGAAAAAAAGACTAAAAAGCTCAATCTCTGCAAATGACTCTGCAATTTGATATGTGTAGTCATTCACACAAAACATGAATCAAGACAACTCACACCTCTCAACACAGGAGACCCCCAGGGCACTGTGCTAAACCCCCTGATACTCATGCTGCAGTGCTTTGACATAGAGCTAACCTGTCACACGACAAGTGGCAGTCTTCTGGAATTTTAGAGAGTCTGAAATGTTCCCATATATCAGGGGTCGGCAACCCGCGGCTCTTTAGCGCCGCCCTAGTGGCTCTCTGGAGCTTTTTCAAAAATGTATGAAAAATGGAAAAAAATGAGGGGGAAAAAATATATTTTTTGTTTTAATACGGTTTCTGTAGGAGGACAAACATTACACAAACCTCCCTAATTGTTATAAAGCACACTGTTTGTATTAAACATGCTTCACTGATTCAAGTATGTGGTGAGCGCCGTTTTGTCCTACTAATTTTGGCGGTCCTTGAACTCACCGTAGTTTCTTTACATGTATAACTTTCTCAGACTTTCTAGGACGTGTTTTATGCCAATTCTTTTTCTGTCTCATTTTGTCCACCAAACTTTTAAGGTTGTGCATGAATGCACAAAGGTGAGTTTTGTTGATGTTATTGACTTGTGTGGAGTGCTAATCAGACATATTTGGTCACTGAATGACTGCAAGCTAATCGATGCTAACATGCTATTTAGGCGAGCAATATGTACATATTAAGGGATGTCCGATAATGGCTTTTTGCCGATATCCGATATTCCGATATTGTCCAACTCTTTAATTACCGATACCGATATCAACCGATACCGATATATACAGTCGTGGAATTAACACATTATTATGCCTAATTTGGACAACCAGGTATGGTGAAGATAAGGTACTTTAAAAAAAAATAAATAAATAAATAAATAAGATAAATAAATTATAAACATTTTCTTGAATAAAAAAGAAAGTAAAACAATATAAAAACAGTTACATAGAAACTAGTAATTAATGAAATAAAATTAACTATTAAAGGTTAGTACTATTAATGGACCAGCAGCATGCACAATCATGTGTGCTTACGGACTGTATCCCTTGCAGACTGTATTGATATATATTGATATATAATGTAGGAACCAGAATATTAATAACAGAAAGAAACAACCCTTTTGTGTGAATGAGTGTAAATGGGGGAGGGAGGTTTTTTGGGTTGGTGCACTAATTGTAAGTGTATCTTGTGTTTTTTATGTTGATTTAATTAAAAAAAAACGGAGAAAAAAAAAATGATACCGATAATAAAAAAACGATACCGATAATTTTCGATATTACATTTTAAAGCATTTATAGGCCGATAATATCGGCCTGCCGATATTATCGGACATCTCTATACATATTGCATCATTATGCCTCATTTTTAGCTATATTTGAGGTAATTTAGTTTCCTTTAAGTCCTCTTAATTCAGTTTATATCTCATGACACACTATATGTAATATGGCTTTTAATTTTTTGCGGCTCCAGACAGATTTGTTTTTGTATTTTTGGTCCAATATGGCTCCTTCAACATTTTGGGTTGCCGACCCCTGCCATATATGTTACTGCTATGGTGGCCTAGCTTGGGTGGGGCATAAGGTTGCAAGGTCAAGACCCGCCATGAGGGGAAAAAATGGGAATTGACACTGGTCGTTGTCCTTAGGCAAGGCGCTGAATACTAAACTGGATCTGTAGGGTTTACTAGAGCCTGACTGAGAAGGGAAAATGTCAGTATCAATGTCATCTAAGGACCAAAGAAGCAGAAGATCCAATATGAACAAAGATGCAGTTGTTAGTAGCACTACATCCTACTGCTGGGTAGACTGAAGACACCTAGGGCCTGATGCACTAAAGGTTTGCGTGTAATAAAACACGTGCAAACTTGATAGCACACGCAAAACTGATCTACTAAACGTGCGCAAAGTGGATTGCATTTGTTAAGTGAGCGGAAGAAGGCGTGCGATCCATTTTGCGTTGCTGTCTTCATTAGGATGCAGAATATATACTGATCATCATAATGCAAATATACTATACAGCAGTGTTTTTCTACCTTTTTTGAGCCAAGGCATATTTTTTGCGTTAAAAAATCCGGAGGGAAAACCACCAGCTGAAATTATTTAAAAAAAAACAAACTCAGTCGACAGTAAAAAGTAATTGTCGCAATTGTTGGATATGACTTTAAACCATAACCAAGCATGCATCACTATAGCTCTTGTCTCAAAGTAGGTGTACTGTCACGACCTGTCACATCACACCATGACTTATTTGGAGTTTTTTGCTGTTTTCCCGTGTGTAGTGTTTTAGTTCTTGTCTTGCGCTCCTATTTTGGTGGCTTTTTCTCTTTTTTTGGTATTTTCCTGTATTCCTTCCTTTGAGTGATATTTCCCATATCTACTTTGTTTTAGCAATCAAGAATATTTCAGGTTTTTTTTATCCATTTTTGTGGGGACATTGTTGATTGTCATGTCATGTTCGGATGTACATCGTCTTTGCTCCACAGTAAGTCTTTGCTGTCGTCCAGCATTCTGTTTTTGTTTACTTTGTAGCCAGTTCAGTTTTAGCTTTGTTCTGCATAGCCTTCCCTAAGCTTCAATGCCTTTTCTTAGGGGCACTGACCTTTTGTTTATTTTTGGTTTAAGCATTAGACACCTGTTTACCTGCACGCTGCCTCCCGCTGTTTCCAACATCTACAAAGCAATTAGCTACCGTCTGCCACCTACTGATATGGTGTGGTATAACATGGTTACTCTGCCGAGCTCGAGGCACCACAGACACTCAACAACAACAAATAATTTGCAGACTATAATTACTGGTTTGCAAAAAATATTTTTAACCCAAATAGGTTAAAATAGATAATCTCCCACGGCACACCAGACTGTATCTCACCGCGGCACAGTGGTTGAAAAACACTGCTATACAGCACACGCAATGTGCTTTATCAACACTCTTCACCGATTTGCGAGCACTTTTTTTGCATTTTATTCAGCACCTCTGATAAGTAAGTGCAAACTGACACAGTTACACACAAGCCTGGAGGATGGGTGCTCGCACTGCAAAGGCAGACAAAGAACACAGAATGTGTGTTTTGTGTGTCAACCAATTTGAATGGTCGGTAAGGAAAAAAAAGAAGTAACATATCGTCTATGAAGCAACATCCTTTTATAATTTGATGCTGGGTGAGTTGAGGCGAATAGAATAAATATTATTAACATCCATGAAGTTTCCTTTTTTTTTTTTGCGTCTTAAGCACAGTAAGTGCAGCCTTTCTATCAAGAGCTTGGCTGCAGTGCACAAAAAAGTGGGTTTCGATTGCGTTCATCTTGTCTTTTCAAAGAAATACGGTATTTTCCGGACCATAGGGCGCACTGGATTATAAGGCGCACCGCAGATGAGCGGGGCTAGTCAGGTCTATTTTCATACAAAAGGCACACCTGATTATAAGGCGCATTAAAGGGGTCATATTAGAATTTTTTTTTTCTAAATTGAAAATGTTTCCTTGTGGTCTACATAACATGTAATGGTGCTTCTTTGGTCGAAATGTTGCATAGATGATGTTTTACAGATCATCTTCAAGTCGCTTTCTGACAGTCGCTTCTGGATGCGCCGTTTTGTGGGCGGTCTTATTTACATGGCTCACCTTCGACAGCGTCTTCTCCCCGTCATCTTTGTTGTAGCGGTGTAGCGTGCAAGGACGGGAGTGGAAGAAGTGTCAAAAGATGGAGCTAAGTATTTTAATGACATTCAGACTTTACTTAAATCAACAACGGAGCAGCATCTCCTCATCCGTGGCCCGCTAGTGCAATAACAACGCCGGAAATGTGTCCCGTGAAAAAACGTCCGACCGGAACGCTCTAATAACTAAAGTTCCTTTGGTGAATATTGTAAATTCACTACACCGGTATGTTTTAACGCTTTCATGGCGAGTTTACTGACAGATATAAGTAAGAACTTTACACTACTTTATATTAGAAATGACAACAGTGGAGGATGAATGTCCCATAACAAGAAGATAGAGAAAAAGAAGAAGCTTATCCACTACGGTATCAACACGGACTACAAAGAAGGACGCGCACAAATTTTCAGGACTTATGCAGATCCCAAATCTAGATCAGCAAGTACCAGAAGAAAAGTTGCTTTTGCATAATATTGCGAAACAAAACACTAGATAATATCTCTTACTTTATACATACACCATAATAATACAATAATGCAATCCATCAAGCGGTGCAGCTTCATAGCTTACCAAAGTCCTACTAAAACATTTTGATAGATTTTTGAGCTCCATGTGTAATCTTATATATTTTCAATGGAACATATAAAATGTTGGTGTTGTTTACTTGAGCCATATTGCAGTCTACACGTATCTCTTATGTGTGACTGCCATCATATTGCAGTCTACACATATCTCTTATGCGTGACTGCCATCTCCTGGTCACACTTATCATTTCACCCTGTACCAAATAAAATTGCTTCGAGGTCGGTAAGCACAACCAAAATGATTCCGTACATTAGGCGCACCGGGTTATAAGGCGCACTGTTGAGTTTTGAGAAAAAGAAAGGATTTTAATTGCGCCTTATAGTCCGAAAAATACGGTATGTGAAAAATGATTGTGTTCAAAGTTTTTTGTGTAAGAGAGGTTCCTTACTTGCTGACAGTTTCGGCTGACACTTCAACATTCGTCATCAGCATACTTGCCAACCCTTCCGATTTTTCCGGGAGACTCCCGAATTTCAGTGCCCCTTCTGAAAATCTCCCGGGGCAACCATTCTCCCGAAGTTCTCCCGATTTTCACCCAGACAACAATATTAAGGGCGTGCCGTGATGGCACTGCCTTTAGCGTCCTCTACAATCTGTCGACGGGTCCGCTTTTTCACCATACAAACAACAGTTACATGTTGTATGCGGATTCTGCATACACACGAAAGTGACTGCAAGACATACTTGATCAACAGCCATACAGCTCACACTGAGGGTGGCCATATAAACAACTTTAACACTGTTACAAACATGCGCCACACTGTGAACCCACACCAAACAAGAATGACAAACACATTTCGGGAGAACATCCGCACCGTAACACAACATAAGCACAACAGAACAAATACCCAGAACCCCTTGCAGCACTAACTCTTCCGGGCTACAATATACACCGCCGCTACCACCAAACCCTGCACCCCCAAACCCCGCACCCCCAACCCCGCCCACCTCAACCTCCCCGCCCCCCCAATCTCCCGAATTCGAAGGTCTCAAGGTTGGCAAGTATGGTCATCAGGCTGACAAAGGTAAGAAACCACAAAAACTTTGTTTGAACACAAGAATTTTGCACATATTTATTTGAAAGGCTGAAGTGTCAGCAGGTGAGAAACCTCTCTTACACAAAAAAACTTTGTCTGAACATAATAATTTTGCACAAACAAAGGTGGGTTTCATTGTGGATGCACTGGACTGCTTCTAAAATGCCCATAAAAAGTGGTACAGGTCTGCTGCTTGTTTGATAGCAGAACACCACAGGTAGGAGCATGACAACATGAATGTGCAGTAAATGATCGAGTGTCTCCATGGTGAAAGCTGGCAGTACACATTGTGGAACGTAAGTCAATCACACGCAACACGCCCACAAAAAGTACACACAATCTTATAGATTGCACACGCTGTTTAACACGTGGTATTTGGATCTTAGCAAAGCAGGCTCGTGGTCTACAGTAGAACAGTTCGTATTGTACAGTCACTACAGTCCGGAAAAAGAAATGCCGCTGACAATTGAAATTCCTAACCAATTTCATCGTACACTTCTTTGCAGATGTCTGCTTTGGAAAGATACCAATGAGGCTGCAAACTGTACCTGAGGGAAAATTACTAAACACATACATCATAAGCTGTAAAGCTACAATAAACACTACAATGGAATCCAAACATTTCTAGGGATGACAGACTGATAGCCGAGAGAAGAAAGTTAATACGTTTTGTTAAAAAATATTAACCTGGTAAGTGGCTGAAATACTAGCACTCTAACTCCAGTTCGAACTGGAAATAGCACAAAGTCTAATTATATAAAGCGTCCTAGTTAAATATACCATGCAAAGACACAGACCTGGGTTGGAGTTAAGGTCCATAGGCTGCAGACGAGCCCCCTTCCCTGCTGAAGCCACCCTGCTGTTGCTGACCTCCGGCCGGACGGTGCCACTTATTCATCGGTTCTACGTTCTACCGCCACAAATAGACTCACCGCCTTCTGTCTCTATTCCTGTTGCACTTCTTTCCCCAATTACAACTCTTGCCCACCTTCCTTCTTCTTTTGCTACTTGATGTCTTCATACAGCTCTCCTTTTTTGCACTTCACCCTGACTGGTGGCAAGAGAAACTTCCTTCTGTCATTCTGTTTAAAGATCTGCAGCACTAAAGCGAGGTCAGGCAGAGGTTAGTCTGTCTCCCTGTCAGGAAGTCCTTCTTCCTCAAAAACTTGTGAACGGAAAGCATGGAGACTTTTTTTTTTTTTTCCGAGAGTGGAGAGACTGAGTGAAGGTGGTGTACGTTTCTCGTCTGTGAGGGAAGTCGGAGGGTTGGAGAAGCTGGAAGTACGGTGGTGTAGGGAAGGGGAGGGCGGAAAGGAGGGAGGTACATCGTAAATCAAGCAGCCCTCCCCAAAGTGGAGACCTGTAAATCTGGCAGACCAAGCGCAGGCTCTTGGCCAAATGACTCATCCACAGAGCTCTATAAATACGAACGCCAGGGTTTGTGAGGCTGCTGCTGCTTCTGGTAGGCAAGGGGACAACAAACTTGGCTTTCTGGCTCTCAACGGAACCTTCTCATTGACCAATCTACAGTTTGCAGTAATCATGTTATCGTTGGCAACTATTAATTGCTGTCCTTTTAATATGGTCTTTATAGAGGGGATTACATTTAATAGCACAATTAGAAGAGCCAGAAACCTTTAACAAGTTTAAGCAATCCTATTTTGGACCAGCATCAAAGTGTAGACCTTCATAGATACTAGAGATGTCCGATAATATCGGACTCCCGATATTATCGGCCGATAAATGCTTTAAAATGTGATATCGGAAATTATCGGTATCGGTTTGAAAAAGTAAGATTTATGACGTTTTAAAACGCGTGGTGGTACACGGACGTAGGGAGAAGTACAGAGCGCCAATAAACCTTAAAGGCACTGCCTTTGCGTGCCGGCCCAATCACATAATATCTACGGCTTTTCACACACACAAGTGAATGCATGCATACTTGGATCAACAGCCATACAGGTCACACTCAGGGTGGCCGTATGAACAACTTTAACACTGTTACAAATATGCGCCACACTGTGAACGCACACCAAACAAGAATGACAAACACATTTCGGGAGAACATCCGCACCGTAACACAACATAAACACAACAGAACAAATACCCAGAACCCCTTGCAGCACTAACTCTTCCGAGACGCTACAATATACACCCCCCGCCAGCCCCTAAACCCCGCCCCCCCAACCCCGCCCACCTCAACCTCCTAATGCTCTCTCAGGGAGAGCATGTCCCAAATTCCAAGCTGCTGTTTTTGAGGCATGTTAAAAAAAATAATGCACTTTGTGACTTCAATAATAAATATAGCAGTGCCATGTTGGCATTTTTTTTCCATAACTTGAGTTGATTTATTTTGGAAAACCTTGTTACATTGTTTAATGCATCCAGCGGGGCATCACAACAAAATTAGGCATAATAATGTGTTAATTCCACGACTGTATATATCGGTATCGGTTGATATCGGAATCGGTAATTAAGAGTTGGACAGTATCGGAATGTCGGATATCGTCAAAAAAGCCATTATCGGACATCTCTAATAGATACCAATCTCCTCCATATTTCTGACTATCTTGCATATACTATACTATTCACTGATACATTCATCCATTTTCTACTGCTTGTCTCTTTCGGGGTCACAGGGGGGGCTGGAGGCTATCTCAGCTGCATTCCTACACCCTGAATAAGTCGCCACCTCATCACAGGGCCAACACAGATAGACAGACAACATTCACACTCACATTCACACACTAGGGCCAATTTAGTGTTGCCAATCAACCTATCCCCAGGTGCATGTCTTTGGAGGTGGGGAACATCCCGAGCCCAGGATCGAACCTAGTACCTTCGTATTGTGAGGCACATGCACTAACCCCTGTATCACCGTGCTGCCCGTATTCACTGATGTAACAGCAAAAAAAACATTACATTTTTACATAGACATGAACATTAAAATATAAGATCTGCACTCAAAATAAATTAACCAGTAGAATTGCCATTTTTTGACATTCTTCCTCTCCAAGATGTTATTGCTTGTATGCACTTTGTGTGTGTATTTTGACACACTCAACATCATGCGCCTCGCTCTGTAGTCACCGCCACACAGCGGCATTCAGATGAAACAACGGTACCGGTACTTTTCAAAGGCAGTATAGTCCCGATTTCAATCGATTAGTATCGCAGTACTTTATTAGTACCGGTATACCGAACAACCCTATTATCTTGTATGTAATATTGCTTACTCACAAAACATAACTGTTTACAAAAAAATCAAGCAATAGGTCTACCATGTTAATATTTGGCAAAAATCCAGGATCGCACCCATAACTGAATCCACGGCAAAAAAAATCTGTTATATTAATAGAATCCACTGAGAAATGTAGAGAAATGTCTAAAAGGATCAGATTTTTCCAAGCATTTTTTGACAATCTACAATCGGTTAAGCATCTTTTGCGTAACCCAGCTCAGAAACAAAACAACAATACGATTATATACACCAAGAAATCAAAGAAAATGTCTAAAAAATGTTCTTGCAACAAGTCGAGAGTCTGCAAATGTATCAATAAAATGAAGAGTTTTTTCGGTAATCCGGCTCATAATTAAAAACAACCTTTTTTACAGAAAAATGATGGGAAATACATCAAAAAGTCAGATTTAACAGAATTCCAGAAAGTGCACCTATAACCGTATCCATGGCAAACAAAGCAGTTATGTTCATGTACAAAGAGTTATAAATATGTAACCTATCCACTGAGAAATGATGAGGACAAATGGTAATAAAAAGGTCAGATTAAAAAAAAAATCCAGGATCTGCACCATAACTGTATGCATGGCAAAACAAAACAAAATCAGTTATGCTAATGTACAAAACGAGAAAAAAATAAACATACTCTATCCACTTTTTTTTACAGAAAAATTATAAGAAATACATACAAAGATTCTAACATCTGCAACAAATCTAGGAGTTATTTCACTAGTCAGGTTCCTGAGCAAAATGGATTTAACAACATATTTTTTTATATACAGAAAAATGATGGGAAATACGTAAAAAATGTTATCACTACCATTGCATTAAAACACACACACTGCAAAAAGTCAGTGTTCAAAAACAATTAAAAAAATAAAATAAAAAATAGGGGTATTTTATTTGAACTAAGCAAAATTATCTGCCAGTAGAACAAGAAAATTTGGCTTGTCAAGACTTTCCAAAACAAGTAAAATTAGCTAACCTCAATTAACCCAAACAAACCTTAAAATAAGTATATTCTCACTAATAACAACTGTACTACTTTATGAGTACGTATTTTCTATTGTTTCATTGGAAATAAAACAGCAAAGTCCATTTGGCTGTCATCCGTTTTAATATGAGTATATATAAGTGTGTCAAAGTCATGATTTTTTTTTTTCATGCTTGAAATAAGAAATTATTACTTTAAAAAAGTAGTTTTATACTTGTGAGTGTAGATGACACAGCTTTGCAACAGTTGATATTCTAGTTTCAAGCATGTTTTACTCAATATAGGTCATAAAATCTCAGCAACAAACTGTAATATCTTACTGAGATAATTTAGGACCAAAACCCTTAAAACAAGTAAAACACTAACATAAAATCTGCTTAGTGAGAAAAATGATCTTAGCAGACAGAAAATAAGCAAATATCACCCTTATTTGAGATATTTAATCTTACTTAGATTTCAGTTTTTGCGGTGCAGATTTTGCTTAATGCTAATGGTGAAATAACATGACGATAAAAACATCACTTCCACA
>NC_084579.2:20760532-20788032 GCF_033978685.3 Nerophis lumbriciformis | reverse complement strand
GGTTTGGACTGTGTTAGTTATTTTCCTGTGTTTTGTATGATTTCCTGTCCTGGTGCTTTTATTTTGGTTCTACTTCCTGTTAAACTCCTTGTTTTGCTGCACCTTCACTTTGTTTAGTTGCTTGCCAGTGCACCTGTTTTCCATTTCTAATCAAATCTATTTAGGTACATCTGTTACTCCTTGCCAGCGCTGGATTATTGCCTTTTGTCAGTGTGCGTGGGTTCCTCGGCTGCCGCTACGTGCCTTTTCCTAGCCTTTTGTTTCAGTTGTTTGCTCTTTGAGCAGGGAATTGAACTCTTTTACCTGCACGCCACTTTTCTGTCTTTGCATCCTGGGGTCGCGCTTTCAGCCATTATGCCCCATCGTGACAGATTAATTCAACAAACAAGTGATTTCGCAAGGATCACTTTCAGCGATGTTGAGCCGGCGTTTTGGACCAAGGACCATGCAAGAACTGTAGGCGAGGTTTGTGCAGTACCAACTTGTGGAGGGAGATGTGGCCAGCGCTCCTGCAGGAGCAAAGGTCAACGCCTCTGTCTATGGTGCTTAGGACGAGCACCATCGGATAGGGGTGGGGAATGGGCTGACGGCGAGACATAGCTGGCAGGTGATTAGATTTCACAGGTGGTACGTGTTAATCTAATCATCTGTTGTCTTAACAGTAAGCGGCCGGAAGCAGGAGGGGAGAGAGGATACGGACGTGACTGAAAAGTCACGTTCTACGGAAGAAAGACTTGGATAAAATCTATGTGCATTAAAAACTTTGTTCAACTTTGCATGCCTGGCTCCTGTGAAGTGTCTGTCAGTGGGACCGCTAGGAAGCGACTTCCACACAACCCAAGCCAATCTTGCCCCTATCTGCCTAAGCAGCCAGGCAACTCCCGCCAGTACCTGCACCCCGCCTACCCAAGGCCCAACTCCCGCCAATACCTTTGCCTCTGCTGTACAAGGCTCTGTTCCACGCCAAGTCAAGGTTCCGTCGCCACCAGTTTCAGCGCCACACCAGCTCAAGGCACCAATGCGGCACCACCCGTTCCTAATCCACGACAATTTACGTCTCAAACGCGACCGGTTCTGGCGCCAACCCAGCATAAGGATTTAATGCCCCCCCCCGTTCCTGTTCCAAGCCAGATCTTCGGGGGAACTGTATAGGACGGAGCAACGACCCTCCTCCAAGCCTCCCTCTACCCATCCTTGGCTTCTGCTCCAGCTGACGCCACCAGTCAATCGCTTTTTCCTCCGGCAACGGAAGATGTCTGGAATCCGCCTCTTAAGGGGCTGGCTACTAGTACCGGCTGTGCGACTGGGGATCAACAGCTCTCACCATCTCTTGGCGGGCTCATCCGCTTGTGACATCATCGCCTCTTCTCGTGGATCCTTCTGTGACATAGCCTCTTCTCCTAGTGGACCCTCCTGTGACGTCATCGCCTCCTCTTCCAGTGAGTCTGTCCAAGACATTCGACACTTGCCTTCCTTGTCAGCTGTGAATGTGGTCGTTCCAGGGGCGCCCTATGCGCCGACAGTAGCAGCACCCCAAATCAGGGCGCGAGCTTCTTCACCTGCTGAAGGGCACTTCCAGTGCTCACCTTCCTCCTCTTCAGCCGCATATGTAGCCATTTCACGGACGCCCTCCTGATCACCAGCCGCAGGGATTGGAGACTGGGTTGCTGCTGGAACGTTAAAGGTAAACCTGTCATCAGCTGCGACCACCTGAATCGTCCCTGTTGGCTGTAGGGATACATGGCCTGGACTGGTGGCCGGCCCTTGGTGGTGGGCACAGTATGACAGCCCTCGCCCAGTCTTTCCACCCTCCCTTTTGTGTTTTAGACTTTTACCTTTAAGTATGGAATCTGTTATGTAATCAGAATCAGAATCAGAATCGGATTCTGATTACCTAACAGATTCCATACTTTATGGAATCTGTTAGGTAATCAGAATCAGAATCGGATTCGGATTAACTAGGGAATTCTGTCATGAACCCACATGACCGTGGACTTAATCATTTTCCTGTGTTCTGTATAATTTCTTGTCCTGGTGCTCTTATTTTGTTTCTACTTCCTGTTAAATGCCTTGTTTTGCAGCACCTTCACTTTGTTTAGTTCTAATCAAGTCAAATGAGGTTCCCCTGTTGATCCTTGCCAGGGCTGGACTATTGCCATTTGTCTGTGTTCATGGGTTCTTCCGCTGCCTCTACGTGTCTTGCACAAGCCTTTCGCTCTTTGAGTAAACAATTGAATTATTTTACCTACACGCCGCTTTTCTGTCTTTGTATCCTGGGCTGATATGCGCCACCGTGGCCACTATTAGAATATATTTCTATCAATCAAAACTCTGAATGAACACATGTGGAGTTTCAAGAGGTAGTCACCTGAAATGGTTTTCACTTCACAGGTGTGCTTGAAGCTCATCGAGAGAATGCCAAGCGTGTACGAAGCAGTAATCACAGCAAAGGGTGGCTACTTTGAAGAAACGGGTGTACCCCGCCTTCCGCCCGATTGTAGCTGATATAGGCTCCAGCACCCCCCGCGACCCCGAAAGGAATAAGCGGTAGAAAATGGATGGGATGGATAGAATATAAAACACGTTTCCAGTTATTTCACCTGTTTTTGTTAAGCACATAACTCCACATGTGTTCATTCATAGTTTTGATGCCTTCAGTGACAATCTATATAATATACATATGTATATATTCCGAGCGCGATGATGTCACTTTATCGATGGGAAAATGCATTTTTAGACAATATGATTTGCCTGAACGGCTAGGAGAAATGGATTAGAAAGGACAGATTAAAAAAAAAAAATAATAAAAAAAAAAACCACAAACATTTTCCTTTTAACTTGGGACTTCCCGCGGGACGGATTTTGGACGTTGACGGGCCGGATCCGGCCCGCGTGCCGTAATTTGGGGACCCCTGATCTAAAATGTTAATCCGAATAAAAAAAGTAAATGACAACATATCTTGAATATATATTATAAAACAAATATATAATATATACATTATTTCACTTTATAAACATATAATTTTCAATAACAAAGAAAAATTAAAATTGGGGAAAAAGGGAAAAACAAATGATATGATCAAATTTGTCTCTTTTTTAACCCACCTTTTTTATTCTTTATTATGGATGAACCTACTATAAATTACCATGGAAGGTGTCATACCAAATGTAATGGTTATTATTATATATTATTATTATTATGATGATGTTATTTTTATAAATACTGTACCTTTTAAACTTGTATTCATGAATCATCAATCATTACTCTTCTATTGTACAGTTACAGTTTCTTGTAAAATGTATTTATAACGTTAACATAGAAATGACTGTATGTACTGTAAAACACAATGCTGCTTATTATATATATTTTTTTTTTTCTATTTCCAGCCTTCTGTGAGTAAGTTTTTACAGAAACTGAAATTATGCCAAATTAAGTTGACTACAATGACCAAAAATTATTTGTCTGATAATATTAATACATATATTTTGACAAAGGAATTGTTATTTATTCCGGGAAATAATCAATTCAGCGAAGATTTGCTATAGAAGATGCATTTCCTTCCACAAGCTGTAGTGCCTAATAATACCACAAGAGGGCCCCCTCTGCTTTATGTTCCTCTGTACTGTGTCCTCATGTCACTTCAAGGCAAACCTCAACTTTTTAAGGATGAGGCGAGTTAACTTAACTTAAGTTGGAAGCAAACCTCAGGATGAAATGTCAACTTGTGTGGAATTGAGACTTTTTCCCTCGTAAACAGATTTTACGGCTCGCCCACGCTCCAACAATGTGACCCCTAAGGCCCTCTCATGGATCAGGGAACGGTAACGCTTCTGGATTGTGACACACAAACGAGCCAAAACGTTTCATGGTAAAAAAACACAGCAGGGGGCACTTCCTGTGCGTGTCTTTTCACAGAATGTGGTGATGAATCACATAAACTACTCTTGAAAAGTGCATCACTTTTGACAGGTAAATAAGACAACAGCTAGTATGGCTGCTCCTTGTTTTCCCCAGATTAAAGATACCTGACATTCTTGGCAGGATAAAAACTAAAACAGATAACAGTGCAGCAGTGGGTTGTTCTGATGTGAGATTTTGATAATTTGGCAGGTCAGATTAAAGTAATGGCGTGCTTTGAAAAGTCCCATATTGTACTATTTTGAAAACAATTTCCCACAAACGTGTATTGGAAGCAGGGGCAGAGTCTGCAAACACATCACTGTTACCCGAGCAACGTCTGGGCTAATTTATTTATTTGGTCTTCTACCCTAAAACAGACTGCACATTTACAACTGCTACATGCAATGTCTCACCTTAATGGGGAACTACACTTTCTTTTTAGAATTGTTCCTATCGTTCACAACCATTGTGAGAAACATTTATTTTTTTAAAGATAATAAAAAAGACAAGATGCGGCTAATGGGAGTCACCATTGTAGCCTTCTAATCCCTCTAAAACTACTTGAAAACCCTCCAACGTTTTGTATACACACTGCATATATACATATATTATGTAGTAACAGACACATTCATAACAATATGTAATATGTATGTACATATTCTGTTTACTTAACAGCGCACTTGCAACTTCCGGAAACAAATGCAAGTGTGTTCTAATCACAACAGACTTGGTAACAGGCAACGGAGACGACTGTTTTTGGACACATGAGGATTTACAACCTTATCTTTTTGAAGCTGAATATACGGAGGATGAACTGCTGATTGGAGAAGCGAGCACGAACAGAGGGTGAAACTGTCACGTTTGGGTCGCATCTTTATGCGGGGTTGTTCTCCCAGGAATGCAGACGGACCACTCCGTGCAGGTAAGAACATGATTTATTCTCAAAAATAACACGAAGTACCAAAATCAGAAAACAAGCAAAAGGAATAATGTGCTGATCGCACTCAAAACTAAGCTACCACTTAGCATGGACTAGAAACAAGCAAAACGTACGTAGACAAGGCTACCACTTAGCATTGGCTAGGAGACAAGCAAAACTTACGTTGACAAGTTGCATGAAGCAAACAATGACGCCAGGCCGACTGACTTAAATAATGCCTCTGATTAGTGCTCGGGAAGCAGGTGAGCGGGCGAACACTAATCAGAGACAGGTGAACACAATGAGCAACCATGGCAACCAAAACAAACTCAGAGGTGCACAAACAAGAACTAAAGGAGTCCAAAACTAACAGAAAATACAAAACATGATCCGGACCACGGATCATGTTTTGTCTTTCATGACAGAAACGTTGGCGCAGACGGAACCCGAGACAGTGGGGTCGGGGTGACTCGGCATCAATCAATCAAATTTTATTTATATAGCCCTTAATCACAAGTGTCTCAAAAGGCTGCACAAGCCGCAACAACATCCTTGGCTCAGATCCCACATCAGGGCAAGAAAAAACCCAATGGGATACATTGGGATACAATGAGAAACCTTGGTAACGCTGCAAATGTGTACATTTGAGCCATGCAATGCCGAATTAATGGTGTGCTTACCCAAATCAACTGGAAATGTCCCCAGCCAGCTGGACCAAACGAGTAAGTCAATATAATATTATTCATAATACATGCAGCACATCACCGTACACT
Source organism: Nerophis lumbriciformis (assembly GCF_033978685.3). Classification (NCBI taxonomy): domain Eukaryota; kingdom Metazoa; phylum Chordata; class Actinopteri; order Syngnathiformes; family Syngnathidae; genus Nerophis; species Nerophis lumbriciformis. The sequence goes on along the minus strand of NC_084579.2, from coordinate 20,782,439 downwards.
ACAGTACATACTAGAGATGCGCGGTTTGCGGGCACAACCGCGGAGTCCGCGGATTATCCGCGGATCGGGCGGATGAAATAAAAAAAAATTAGATTTTATCCGCGGGTCGGGTCGGGTCGGGTCGGGCGGTTGAAATAAAAAAAAATTAGATTTTAAATAGATTCAGGCGGGTGGCAGTTAAACCAATTCGGAAATATACATACATAGTTAAATGTTGTTACTCACATACGAAAAACGAGCAGGCACCTGCTGCATATGCCACAACAGAAGAAAAAAAAAGAAAAGAGATGGACACTTTTACGGAGCGGAGAAGGCCCCCGACGCCTCGCCGGGGTCCGGGACCGAGGCCCCTTCCCCCGAGAGGGCCCCACCGGGAGCCGTAGCTGAGGCGATCCGCGAGAAGGGCCCGACGCAGTCCAGGGTCACCACCGCGCCCACCGCACCGACACCCCGCCTCGTCCGCCTTCGCCGCGGCCGGCGTCACGCGCAGCAGGTAAGCAGCTTACCTGCCCGCCACCCCCGTGGCCGGGGGCTCGTAACAGGGGTCACTCCGCGCGCTCCGCCCGCGCAGCTTACCTGCCCGCCACCCCTGTTGCCGGGGGCGCGTAACAGGGGTCACTCCGCGCGCAGTGCGCTCACGAAAGGGGTGGGGCTCACCCTGGTTGATATAGACGGTGGCCATGGAAGTCGGAACCCGCTAAGGAGTGTGTAACAACCCACCTGCCGAATCAACTAGCCCTGAAAATGGATGGCGCTGGAGCGTCGGGCCCATACCCGGCCGTCGCCGGCAGCGAGACGCGCTTGGAGGTGCGCTCAGCGCGGCTCCCATATGATTGCGCACTGGTGTGCGTCTGGGTCGTGACAGCGTGGCACGCGAATGTCTGTGCTGCATTGGATCAGTCTCCTTTCTTTAACAGGCAAAAGCTTTATAACCTCACCATACCTGCCAACTTTTGAAATCAGAAAAACCTAGTAGCCAGGGTCCAAGGGCCGCAGGCCCCGGTAGGTCCAGGACAAAGTCCTGGTGGAGGGTTCAGGGCTTCGCCCCCGACGCAAAATGATTATTAGCATTCAGACATGTTGCTAAAACCACCACTTTTCTATCAGTCACAGTGACTTTTCAAAACAAAAATATTACAGCAAAAATCATATGGATTGATTGACATGTTTATTCTGTAAGCTAACTTCAATAGTTTGAAATTATTTTGACAGTTAATGCCAGTTATCCTGTCAACCTTTCACAAGACTTCAATTTGTTAATTGAAAGTATAAACAGTATAAACACTTTTTACAGTAAACAAATGGTAAAACAGTACTAAACAATTCCATAAAAAAAAAAATTGGTGTCATTATTAACTTTCTGTCCAAGCTTGTATAATCTACTGCCTTGTTCAATTGTAAAAAATATTCTGTGCCTAAAATTCACATTTTTATCACAATTATCATACTGTAAACATGGTAAACTAACTTCATTAAAATTAATAGTCCTGTCAATAGCATGGAATTACAATTCAAATGTAGTTTTTTTGTAAGCCTTTCAAAAGAATTCAAAATATGAAAAATTAATGAAAATTAATTTAAGCCATCAGACACTTGAAAAGTGGCACATCACATCTCTAATGTAATCATTGTAACTTTTCAACAGAAATAGCACTGCAAAAATATTAAGGACATACCTCTGTATTTTGGTAGTTATGCTGTCAACATTTAACAAGATTTCTTCAACTTGGACTTGAAAGCATAAATAGTATAAACACTTTTAATAGTATAACAGTACTAAACAATTCCAATAGATAACATTGGTGTCATTACCTTTTTGTGGCTAAAATCCAAATGTAATCTATCAGATTGATCATACTGCAAAAATGATATGGTAACTTTATGATAAGTTTACTTGAAGTGGCATAAAACACTGAAAGTGATTGTTCCTATAACCCCTTTGTTTCAAATGTTTGTTCCACTTGTGGCAGTCGGGCACCAGCATACCGTCTTTGACAACTTGAAGTGGCATAAAACACTGAAAGTGATTGTTCCTATAACCCCTTTGTTTTAAATGTTTTATGCCACTTCAAGTTGTCAAAGACGTGCTGTGAAATACAGCCGACAGGATTGCGCACCAAACACGAAGCAAGGCCAAAGCGCATGCATGGTGCAGGAGAACAAAGGACTTCTTTCATTTAAGGTTTGTGATAAACCATCAAACTCATTCGTTAAAAGGACTCTATAGTAATATAAAGCGAGTTTTTCTGGACATTATCATGCAAGAAAAGTTTATTTTTGGGACCGCGATCACCGCGTAATGATTTTTAAAGGTTGCATTACAAACATTTAACTGTCCCATGTGATCAGCCAGTGCGATTGGAAGTCCATGCTCAATTATTGCCTCCGTAAATAAAACTTTGGCATTTATCACATCCAAAGAATCTGTTTGGGCGACGAAAAACGTTGAAAGTTTTCCACTTGTATCGCTAGCAACGGCATTAGACTTGTGTTTTTTTGTCCCAACGTGGTCTTTTACATCGCTAATTCCTCCGTGTCCGATCGAAAAATCTTGTCTGCACAAGGTGCAATTCGCGTAGTTTTCACCCTTTTTTTTTTTTTTATTAATGAAAAACCGTATTTTTTATCACTGCAACCGTAACCCGGAATAGGTTGATGAAAACCGTACGAATTACGGGAAAACCGGAGTAGTTGGCAGGTATGCCTCACTAATGCCTTGCATCGTCTATATTAGATATATAACAACGGGCGGGTGCGGGCGGATGCGGTTCTGATCAAATGTTACATCGGGTGGATGGCGGATGTTTGACGACTTTCTGATGCGGTTGCGGATGAAATAATTGCCTATCCGCGCATCTCTAGTACATACACTGTTGAGCTAGCTGTGTACAAACAAAACATGAAATGTGGGCTAATACTTTACAGATACTGTAATATGATTGTTCATGTTTTTCAGTCAGTACAGATTGATGTCTTATCACATTGTGTTGTGCATTACAAACTCAAAAGTTATTCAGTTGTTGACACAGTTGCTAGCTTACCTCTTGCCGTAGCTAGCGAGCTTAAATGGCAATGTGTTCTTACGCTATAGCAAAAGACTTCCTCGGTGTTTGCTCTTACAATAACAATGTCGCTACGGATTGGTTATTATACAGGTTACGGATCGTAAATGAAGTATTGTTGGCAGTTTTTGAATGCATTTTTAAAGTGATTTAGAATGGATTGCTCCAATTAGCTGCATTGCTAGCCACCTAGAACAAGCCGATTATGCAAAAAAAAAAAAAAACCTTTTAACATCTTGTCCCTCATAAGGATTGTGAACGATAGGGCCATATTAAAAAAAAAAAGTGCAGTTCCTCTTCGAGTAATTTAAAGAGTAAATTTGTGCACGAATGACAACACCAATCCTTAGCTCATATGATTAACAGTCAAATGTGTGAGTGGTGTAACTCACTCCGTGGTGGTCAAGCAAGGTTGTGGGTTTGTGTTCAAGTTTTTTTTTGTATGATCTTTTTATTGATTTTTTATTGTTTGAAATTTTATACGATAAGTATATTGACTTTTACGATGTAGAAAGAAAGAAAGGCTAGATGAGGAAGCAGCCGGAGCCTCAATCCAGGGATGCAACAATTTTAATTAGATTAAAAATGTTGTTGCCTTGAATAATCATTAACTAATAGAAATTGATCAAATCTGGACCACATGGAGTGCCCCAAACTTTAAATATGCGGACATACTTTCTGCACGGTTGCCGCAATAGAGTTGTACCTATTTTCTCTAAAATACGCATAAAGGCTATAAAGTGTGTTTTATTCAAATAATTGGAAAAACTAATTAATGGATTATTCGATTACCGGAATAATCGATAGCTAAAGCCGTGGCCTGATCACTGACGTGCATCCATTACAGCTGACAAATACAGAAAATGCAGACTCAAAATAGTGCATACCCACTTTTTGCGCCATTGATTAGATGTGTGTTGGCCAAAATCTAGCACTAATGCTGAATGCTTAAAATTACTTAATTGCCTTTGAGTTGTTTGTCCACGCCTGCCTCCAAGTAGGTGTGTTAATTCAAGTATTTATGTAGCTATTTTGTGTTAATGTTGCACACTTCATCCACATATGCATACAGTTAAAATTAATGTACCAATGATTGTCACACACACACTAGGTGTGGTGAAATTTGTCCTCTGCATTTGACCCATCCCCTTGTTCACCCCCTAGGAGGTGAGGGGAGCAGTGAGCAGCAGCGGTGGTCGCGCCCGGGAATAATTTTTGGTGATTTAACCCCCAATTCCAACCCTTGATGCTGAGTGCCAAGCAGGGAGGTAATGGGTCTCATTTTTTTAGTCTTTGGTATGACTCAATCTCAGGGCGGACACTCTAACCCAGGGGTCAGGAACCTTTTTGGCTGAGAGAGCCATGAAAGTCAAATATTTTAAAATGTATTTCCGTGAGAGCCATATAATATTTTTTAATACTGAATACAACTAAATGCATGCATTTTTAAGTACGACCAACATTTTTAGAGTATAATAAGTCTCTTATTCGTATTTTTAACGCTGTGATTACCAACAAAGTTATTCATTACTTATCGTGTTAAGCAATGTCAGCTAAGATTTATCTGAGAGCCAGATGCAGTCATCAAAAGAGAGCCATAGGTTCCCTACCCCTGCTCTAACCACTAGGTTGTGAATATGGAGCATATACTATAAGTTTTTACTTCTTTCTGCTCCTTTTCCTTTCTGATTTATTTTAATGTTATGTTGTTTGTTCTTGTTTTGACCTGAAATGAATGAAATAGAAAAAACAAAAACAAAACAAAGCTGTCCTTCGTGAAGTGGTGGCAGAATAAACATGCTCTAGGCCAGTGGTGTCAAACTCATTTTATCTCAGGGGCCGCATGGAGGAAAATCTGTGCACACGCTATTAAAATCATGGCATTAAAACAAAAAAATAAAGACAACTTCAGATTGTTTTCTTTGTCTTACTTTGGCCATAAATAGAACAAACACATTCTGAAAATATTAATAAAAATATAGAAAAAAATACCGTCAGCGGTAAATTTTAGATCCATGAAGGAAAGAAGAAAGTGAATGAATGTTTATAACTGAATACATTTACATATGCATAAAAATGTGTTTTCTTTTGTATAATTTTTTTTAAATGAATTAAATAATGTTGCTAAAATTGACCCTAGTGTGTGGATGTGAGTGTGAATGTTGTCTGTCTATCTGTGTTGGCCCTGTGATGAGGTGGCGACTTGTCCAGGGTGTACCCCGTCTACCGCCCGAGTGCAGCTGAGATAGGCTCCAGCACCCCCCGCGACCCCGAAAGGGAAAAGCGGTAGAAAATGGATGGATGGAAGTAACGTTTATTACAACCTTTTTCCAAAACACAATATAGAATGTGAGATACAACAGAATAATGCATACATTTATCATTTGTTTTCAAAACGATTACAAAAAAGTGGGACCCCAAAAATGTACTGTGGGACCCCATTTTTATGACTTGATGACATTTTGAAAATTCCTAGCCCCAACACTGATGGAGTATTGGTGTGTGCAAAACAACAGCAGGCGGTTGTGGCCTGCGGGCCGGTTCTAATACTAATCAAATATCATCATAGATAATTCATTCGTGGGCCGGATATGGCCCGCGGGCCTTGACTTTGACACCACTGCTCCAGGCGCACATATTGCTTTTATGCCAGCATTAAAAAGTACATTTTGATTAATATATTATTTGCTAGAGCATGGGTGTCAAACTCTGGCCCTTTTCACTTGGCCCGTGAGGTGATATCAAATTAACACGAGGGCTGGCCCGCTGATTATATATAGCGGCGGTGCCGCTGTTCACCGCTAATTCTCATACTTGCCAAACCTCCCGGGAGACTCCCAAATTTCAGTGCCCCTCACGAGAATTGAAACGTTCCCTTTTCGTCCAGTCCAACGAGTGCTGGCTCAGTTACATAATATGTGCGGCTTTTGCACACACACAGAAGTGAATGCAACGCATATTTGATCTTCAGCGATACAGGTTAAAAACCTTTAACATTGTTAGAAATATACGCCACACTGTGAACCCACACCAAACAAGAATGACAAATACATTTCGGGAGAACATCCGCACAGTAACACAACATAAACACAACAGAACAGAAACCCAGAACTCTTTGCAGCACTAACTCTTCCGGGACGCTACAAGGTGTGTGTATGTGTGTGTGTGTGTGTGGGGGGGAGGCGGGGGGGTTTGGTGGTAGCGGGGTTGTATATTGTAGCGTCCCGGAAGAGTTAGTGCTGCAAAGGGTTCTGGGTATCTGTTCTGTTGTGTTTATGTTGTGTTACTGTGCGGATGTTCTCCCAAAATGTGTTTGTCATTCTTGTTTGGTGTGGATTCACAGTGTGGCGTATATTTCTAACAATGTTAAAGTTGCTTATACGGCCACCCTCAGTGTAAACTGTATCGCTGTTGATGAAGTATGCTTTGCATTTACGTGTGTGTGCGTACAGGAGCCGCTCATATCTTGTGACTGGGCGGGCACGTTGTTGGAAGGGATGAAAAGCGGATTTGACGTCAGCTCGTAGAGGGCATTAAAAGCAACGCCCCCAAGACTGTGGAATACGAGATATAATGACTGATGGACACCTTCGTTCGATAATGAAGGTTGCCTCAGCTCAAAGCCTGAGCCCCGACATTAATGAACTAGCATCCAAAGTTAATGTTGATATTTACCTCAGAAGGCTGCAAATAGAAAAGAGGCATTCAATTTTTATTTAAATTGTATTTGATATGCCATTGATATTTTTAAATTTTTATTATTATTATTTGAAACTCGATTTTGCATGTCACTATAAAGTTATATAAGCCTTGCTTGTTCAATATTTAATGCAAAACTTGTTTGGGTCCCTATCAAAATGGTTAATTTGTTCAACCTTGGCCCGCGGCTTTGTTCAGTTTTAAATTTTGGCCCACTCTGTATTTGAGTTTGACACCCCTGTGCATTTCTTTCTGGACCTGCAAAAACGCTTAGGAGCACCTTTTGAAGTGCAACATGGAAATATGCAGTATGTACATGTTTTCCTTCTCGAGTAGAACATGCGGCCAACTTGAACATGTTCCAGCATGTCACGACTAGAACCGTGCAGACAGAAAGAATATAGACATTAACGGGATATTCTCGTCTAAATATTAGCTTCCACAACCCTACATTTATTTTTTTTTGCCATGCACACATTAAACACATCTCCAGATGTGGGCGAGCACCGTGAAGATGAACAAGAGATGAGAAGAGCAGGCGAATCAAGCGCAGGTGAATTTTGAGGGAACTTTTTTGCAAACTTTCCTGAAAGAGCCAAAAACCCAAAGCAGAGCAGAGCAAATTCAAGACCTGGGGCGACAGCAGAGTGTTGGTAAGTTCAGACAGCGAGACAACAGACATCTCTGTACGACTTTCTCGCTTTTTTTCCCCCCGGAAAGTCATCAACATACCCACTACCCTCCTCATTTCCCGTTCTGTGTGTTATGTTCAAACTGCAGACGACCAGTGGAATAAATGTGTCGTGCTTTTCCTTTCATTCCCACTCTCTGCTTCTCTGAGACTTCTTTATTCGCCGCCTCATAACAAGACATGTTTTCCGCATTCGCAACGGCGTAAACTGTCCTGGCGGTTTACGGAGGGAGGGGGACCCAAGCATGGAAAACAACTCAACAGTTTAATCTTCATGCCAAGACAAAGAGATCTACTGCTCATTTTGTAATGAACAGTACCTACACGGCTCAGTTCTACTCACAAAATGGTACATTTCGACTGGCACGGCTTTCTTTTTGTATGCCCCAGCATACTTGGCTGATATTTTAATTAGACATGTCCGATAATGGCTTTTTTGTCGATATCCGATATTCCGATATTGTCCAACTCTTAATTACCGATTCCAATATCAACCGATACCGATATATACAGTCGTGGAATTACAGTTAAAAGTTAAAGTTAAAGTACCAATGATTGTCACACACACACACACACACACACTAGGTGTGGCGAAATTATTCTCTGCATTTGACCCATCACCCTTGATCACCCCGTGGGAGGTGAGGGGAGCAGTGAGCAGCAGCGGTGGCCACGCCCGGGAATCATTTTTTGGTGATTTAACCCCCAATTCCAACCCTTGATGCTGAGTGCCAAGCAGGGAGGTCATGGGTCCCATTTTTATAGTCTTTGGTATGAACTCACAACCCACCGATCTCAGGGCGGACACTCTAACCACTAGGCCACTGAGCAGGTTAACACATTATTATGCCTAATTTTGTTGTGATGCCCCACTGGATGCATTAAACAATGTAACAAGGTTTTCCAAAATAAATCAACTCAAGTTATGGAAAAAAATGCCAACATGGCACTGCCATATTTATTATTGACGTCACAAAGTGCATTATTTTTTTTATAACAAGCCTCAAAACAGCAGCTTGGAATTTGGGACATGCTCTCCCTGAGAGAGCATGAGGAGATTGAGGTGGGCGGGGTTGTGGGGGGCGGGGTTGAGGTGGGGGGGGGGTGGGGTAGGGGGTAATGGGGGGTGTATATTGTAGCGTCCCGGAAGAGTTAGTGCTGCAAGGGGTTCTGGGTATTTGTTCTGTTGTGTTTATGTTGTGTTACGGTGCGGATGTTCTCCCGAAATGTGTTTGTCATTCTTGTTTGGTGTGGGTTCACAGTGTGGCGCATGTTTGTAACAGTGTTAAAGTTGTTTATACGGCCACCCTCAGTGTGACCTGTATGGCTATTGACCAAGTATGCAATGCATTCACTTGTGTGTGTGAAAAGCCGTAGATATTATGTGACTGGGCCGGCACGCAAAGGCAGTGCCTTTAAGGTTAATTGGCGCTCTGTACTTCTCCCTACGTCCGTGTACACAGCGTCGTTTTAAAAAGTCATAAACTTTACTTTTTGAAACCGATACCGATAATTTTGAAACCGATACCGATAATTTCCGATATTATATTTTAAAGCATTTGTCTCTAGTTTTCATGCATTTCTAATGTGTTACCGTATTTTTCGGACTATAAGTCGCAGTTTTTTTCATAGTTTGGCCGGGCTCCAGTGCGACTTATATATGTTTTTTTTCCTTCTTTATTATGCATTTTCGGCAGGTGCGATTTATACTCCGAAAAATACGGTACTAATTTTAATCTGGGACCAGTTTCAAGTTGATTGCGATGTAAAAACAAAATGTGCTTGGATTTGTGCGCGCACACACTTTAATGGTAAATGGGTTACACTTGTATGGCGCTTTTCTACCTTCAAGGTACTCAAAGCGCTTTGACAGTATTTCCACATTCACCCATTCACACACACATTCACACACTGATGACGGGAGCTGCCATGACGAGACGAGGTTGGTAGAAGGTGGGGATTGTACCAGGATCCCTCAGGTTGCTGGCACGGCCACGCTCCCAACCGCGCCACACGGTCCCCATCAATACATCTGAATTTGTACGAGTGCACGTAGTTTTCTGGATTTGAACGTTTGTCCATTTTTAGTAGGAAATCCACGCAACTCTACTTTCATGAGGCCCCTGGGCCCTCATGTATGAAGCTTGCTTATAAACATAAACCTGGAGCCTATCAATATAACATAATTTTCGCATGAAACTGTAATCTGAAAGAACAAGATAACACATTATTTTGCAAACTACACAAATTATATTTATATCGGGCTAATTGGGGGTAATCACAGTCTGCTTAAGTTTTATGTATCATTCCAGCGACTATCTTTTCAAACGTAGTGCAGCACTGCCCAATTACCGGTCCACTCGTCTTGTTGGCCACGCACATTTATCTTCTTTTTCTTTTTAATCTTCCTGAACCAACCATTTCTTTTTTATTTCAGCCTGTGTTCAGTTCTTGGAGACACAGCAATGACGGCTGGCTTTCAATCATACTCCTCCGTCTTTAGCTGAGAAAAAGAAGCACCTCTTGCTGAGTCCTGATTAGTCAAGAGTGTGCAGGGCTCAGTCACACGGCTACTTTCAATATGATTTGTGTACTTATAAGGGGCGGGGTCTCGTTGCACCAAGCCACAGTGGTCAATTTCAAGTTGATTGCGATGTAAAAACAAATGTGCTTGGATTTGTACGTGCACAAACTTTGAATTTTTTGTTTTCTGGATTAGAACGTACGTCCATTTTTATTAGGAAATTCACACAACTCTTGTTACACAAGGGCCCTGGAGAGCATATATCCAGAAAAATATTTTGAAATAGGCAATTTTTGATGACAAAAAATTGTTACAGATTGTTGTTTACCATGAATTGATTAACGAGGACCCCGACATAAACAAGTTGAAAAACTTATTCGGGTGTTACCATTTAGTGGTCAATTGTACGGAATATTTACTGTACTGTGCAATCTACTAATAAAAGTTTCAATCAATCAAAAATGTTAAAGATCGCGATAGTTTACATGTTCACATTGTTATGATCTCCCAAGACAATTATTAGTTTCTTGTAGTTTGTTTAATTTCCTGTTTCTATTTACTATTTGCCTCTTTTTTGTCATTACTTCTTCGGTCTACGTGCTGGCTCCTTCACCTGTCACTGATTGGCAATCAGGACACACCTGTTCCTACACTGAACAAAAATATAAACGCAACACTTTTGTTTTTGCTCCCATTTTTCATGAGTTAAACTCAAAGATCTACAAGACCTTCCATCCATCCATTTTCTACCGCTTGTCCCTGTCCCTCTCAAATATTGTTCACAAATCGGTCTAAATCTGTGTTAGTGAGCATTTCTCCTTTGCCAAGATAATCCATCCCACCTCACAGGTGTGGCATATCAAGCAACAGCATGATTATTGCACAGATGTGCTTTAGGCTCAACCGATATACAGCATAGCTTTCCCTATACTTGCTGTATCTATTTTTTCTCTTTGTGCACTATATTTTGTTATTAAACACTCTGCATCCTGGGGTCTAGTCCACTACCAGACCGTAACACACAACATCATACTAAATGGTACAGAAGGTAAAGTTCAATCAATCAATCAATCAATGTTTATTTATATAGCCCTAAATCACAAGTGTCTCAAAGGGCTGCACAAGCCACAACGACATCCTCGGTTCAGATCCCACATCAAGGCAAGGAAAAACTCAAACCAATGATACAATGAGAAACCTTGGAGAGGACTGCAGACGTGGGGGCCCCGCCCCTAGGGCGACCGGTGCAATGGACATCGAGTGGATCTAGCATAATATTGTGAGAGTCCAGTCCATAGTGGATCTAACATAATAGTGAGAGTCCAGTCCATAGTGGATTTAGCATAATAGTGAGAGTCCAGTCCATAGTGGGGCCAGCTGGAGACCATCCCGAGCAGAGACAGGTCCGCAGCGCCGAGATGTCCCCAACCGATGCACAGGCAAGCGGTCCACCCCGGGTCCCGACTTTGGACAGCCAGGAAGTTGTAAGTTGTATTTTTGCCTCATCCCTTCACTTTGAGCGTGAGCAAAAAATGCTTGAAAAATGATGCACTACTGACCTGATAAGACCTGATAAGTTCAAAAGAGAAAGAGATGATACTGTATTATCTGCTCACAGATGCTACCTGGTGGTTGTTGGAGTACACTGCAGCTTGTCCTGGATAGTCCCACTCCTTAATGCTTCAGTCACACGCAGGATTCTCACAGGAATGCGGCAAAAAAACAACCTTACATACTGTACAAGAAAGAAATGAGCTCTGTGGAGCTCATCAAAACCCAGGGCGGAGAGGTGGCAGTAGTGGTACCTGGGAGTCCACTTGAACAGCAGACTGGACTGGAATGACAACAGCAAAGCTGTTTACAAGAAGGGCATGAGCAGACTCTTTTTCCTGAGGAAGCTTAGGTCCTTTAATGTGTGCAGCAAGCTGTTGGCGATCTTTCTTCAGTCTGTTGTGGCCAGTGCCCTGTACTTTGCAGTGGTTTGTTGGGGGAACAGCACCAGCAAAATAGACTTAAAACGGATTGACAAACTGATCCGGAAAGCCGGCCAAACTATTGGCACGCAGTTGGAGGCGTTTGTGTCAGTGAGGGACAGGAGGACACTGGACAAACTGCTCACCATCATGGACAATCCTGCCCACCCACTCCACCAGACAATTGAGGGACAACGGAGCTCATACTCCAACAGGCTCCATCAGCTTCGTTCCCACAGTGTTTGATTCAAGAACTCCTTCATTCCGCACTCCATCCAGCTGTACAATCACTCGCCATACAGCAATAGATGATATCTAATCTACTCTCTATTTTATGCTCTTAATGTATATACTTATGCTGCCTTTTTTTTTTACTGCAGCTGTTAAATATTCTGTAATACTGTACATGGTAATTGGGATTTGTGTCACGGCGCAAGCCCATGACTCAGTGCACTCTGTTATGCGCTCCACGGAGCGCGGCTCGGGACACGCCCACGGGCGCTCATCTCCTGCTGCAGCAGGCAGCTGCTATCAATCAGCAATCTGCACACCTGAAGCTGGTGAGACGCCGCGCTTCTTAAACCAGTGCAAACCTGCGTTCCGGGCCAGAACGACGCTACCCGTTCCGTACAGTAAGCCTACACGTGTCTAGCTCTATGCACACTTCCTCTCTCTCTCTGTGTTTCTTCCCCTGCATGTTCATTTGTCTCGTGTCCCTTGTCGCCATCCAGCAGCATTCCTCCGTTTCCTGATCACGAGCTGTGTGTCTCGTCTCCCCATATTCCCTCTGGTTCCCTGGCTGCCTTCTTGGATCTCGACCTCCCGCCTGGACACGGACTTTGACGCCTCGCTCTTGCCCCTGACCTCCTGCCTGTCCCTGGATCTCCGAACATGCTTTGCCCTTCATGGACTTCCGCCTATCGCTCAACACTCCTGGTAACACTCATCTGATAATCGCTACACATAGTCGCACACATACAGGATTGGATTAGTTTCACACTTCATACTATTGTAAATATAATAAATAGAGCTAAACGACGTCTCTGCATCTGTGCCGTCTTCTTCCCCCGCTGTACCGTAACAATTTGTTGTATATTGTATATATAATACAATATAATAATATAATATATCAGCATATATTATATACTGTATATATAATATGTAAATATTACATATATGTTATATTTTATATTGCTACAATGGCACCTTTTTTGTCTACTTTATACCTGCATTATCCTTTCCATCCTTATTCTTTCCATCCTTTGTAACTGAGCTACTGTGTGGAAAAATGTCCCTTGTAGATCAATAAAGTTTGTCTAAGTCTAAGTCTAAGTAATGTCATTGTTTAATAGGTTTGTGAAGGGTGGCGTGGCCTGCGGGCCTGCCGCAGAACGGAGTGTGTCAGGACCGGCCTGGAAGACAGCGACATGTGCGTAGATGGCCCAGGTGGGCCTTGTGGTCTAATCACCTGTCGCCTTTATTAGCAGCAGCCGTGAGGAAACGAGTAGTTGGAGTTGGAGGTGCTGCTGAGAGACACGGACGCAGAAAAGACACTGTGCTGAAAAGTAAAAGACTTTGCACCATTAAGTAAAATAAAACAGTGTTATATCCTGAATTCCTGGCAGTCTGTGGTGGTCTGAAGAACCCACTGGAGGGCAACCTCTACAAGGTTGTAGTGTAAAACGTGTATATTGGATGACAAAATACGCATTTTGTGGACTATAAGTCGCAGTTTTTTTCATAGTTTGGCCGGGGGTGCGACTTATACTCAGGAGCGACTTATGTGTGAAATTATTAACACATTACCGTAAAATATCAAATAATATTATTTAGCTCATTCACTTAAGAGACTAGACCATACTTGCCAACCCTCCCGGATTTTCTGGGAGACTCCCGAAATTCAGCGCCTCTCCCGAAAACCTCCCGGGACAAATTTTCTCCTGAAAATCTCCCGAAATTCAGGTGGACCTGAGTGACGTGTCGACAGCCTGTTTCCACGTCCGCTTTCCCACAATATAAACAGCATGCCTGCCCAATCACGTTATAACTGTAGAATGATCCAGGGCGAGTTCTTGGTTTCTTATGTGGGTTTATTGTTAGGGAGTTTCATTAACGTCCTGCCAGCACGGCAACAACACACAACTACAGCAGTCATGTTTTTGTCTACCGTAAAGCAATTCGTCTGCAGTAAACAGCAATGTTGTGACACTCTTAAACAGGACAATACTGCCATCTACTGTACATGCATATGTGACATTAACAACTAAGGCTTTTAGAGAGTGCAGTGCACAACTGCGCACACAACAAGGAGACGAAGCAGAATGCATCATCAGAGAGGGTGTTCAGCATGGTTAGAAAAATAGTGACAGAGAATAGAACAAGGATGGACAATTCAACCCTTAACTCAAAAATGAGTAGATGAGTGTTATGTGTGTGTATATGTGTAAATAAATGAACACTGAAATTCAAGTATTTCTCTTATTTATTTATATATATATATATATATATATATATATAATAAAATAAATATATATATATATATATATATATATATATAGCTAGAATTCACTGAAAGTCAAGTATTTCTTTTATATATATATATATATATATATATATATATATATATATATGTATATATATATATATATATATATATGAAATACTTGACTTGGTGAATTCTAGCTGTAAATATACTCCTCCCCTCTTAAACACGCCCCCAACCCCGCCCCGACCACGACCCCCCACCCCCCACCCTCACCCCCACCTCCCGAAATCGGAGGTCTCAAGGTTGGCAAGTATGGACTAGACGTATAAGATTTCATGGGATTTAGCGATTAGGAGTGACAGATTGTTTGGTAAACGTATAGCATGTTCTATATGTTATAGTTATTTGAATGACTCTTACCATAATATGTTACGTTAACATACCAGGCACGTTCTCAGCTGGTTATTTATGCCTCATATAACGTACACTTATTCAGCCTGTTGTTCACTATTCTTTATTTATTTTAAATTGCCTTTCAAATGTCTATTCTTGGTGTTGGGTTTTATCAAATACATTTCCCCAAAAAATGCGAGTGATACTCCAGTGCGACTTATATATGTTTTTTTCCTTCTTTGTTATGCATTTTCGGCCGGTGCGGCTTATACTCCGGAGCGACTTATACTCCGAAAAATACGGTACACTAGTATCGTCTTCTTTTGCCTTAAGACTATATTCACTATATTCATCAGAAGCCTTGGACTGGCTCTGACAAAGAGACAGTTGGAGTTTAAAGTGCCAAATTAGAAAGGAGGGGATTTGCTGGGTCGTTTTTTGAAATGCTTGGAACATCGCATGTGTGGATAAAAGACAAAGACACGTCGTGAGCGCAAACAGAATCCACTCGTGAGTAAAAGAGTATAATTTCACCGCGCAAGAATTTTAGCACTGTTTAGCCGCCATTCCATAGTCTCCACTTTGCTGCAGCGGCCCAATTTCTTGCTGCCTTAGTCATTAATCCGTGCTGAGATGTTAACACAGGAGACTCTTGTTCTCCTCCACTGTCTTCACACCTGTGTGTTGGTTAGTATGCTATTCGAAAACTTCAAAACAGATATCAATGACACCTAATGTGTCATTCCGACTGATGCATTCAACGTGGCGTCATTTTCCACATGTTCTTGGTGTAAGTTGGCACTGTGCAGTAGAAAAGTAAAAAATAAAATGTTTTCTTCCACGTACAAGTCCATCTCCAGAGTCAGGCGAACTAACCACAATAACACGGCATAGTAGGTAAAACACAAGGGTGGGTAAGATGCTGATTGGCTGCTCATGCCTGGTGACACCTAATAAAACTAAGGTTAAGGTGCACGGCGAAAACCTTGGCTCAAAAATAAATTCATAGATCAATAAATAAACAAATAGAAAGAGGAAGTTCAATCTGTTGTTGCTGATTCAGATTTTTCTATTGAAGAACAACATTGCATCACACAAGCAGTGCACTAAGAAAGAAGGAAGTGAAACGAAAGGCATGGTACTGTGGGGAATTGTGGCTCAGTTGATAGAGTGGCCATGCCAGTAACTCGAGGGTGAAGTTTCGATTCCAGCTTCTAACCATCCTAGTCACTGTCATTGCGTCCTTGGGCAAGACACTTTACCCACCTGCTCCCAACTGCAGAGTAGGTTCTCAGGTAGCTATAATAATATTCAATACAGGAATTTCTATGTAAACTGCATAGCACTCTTGTATTGGTGGTACCTAATGTTGTGGCCTCTGAGTTTTTTTCGGACCAAACTAGCGCCTGAAAAAAAATTAACCAGTGGCTAATGGTGAATAGAAGCAGGAAAACACACACTAAAGCAGGGGTCCCCCAAACTACGGCCCGGAAGTCCCAAGTTAAAAAAACTAAACAAAACATTTTTTTTAATTTGATTTGATTTTTTGTATTATTATTATTATTATTACAATTAGAATTTTTTTTAATCTGTCCTTTCTAATCCATTTTCTACGACAGATTATATTGTCTAAAAATGCATGTTCCCATCGCGCTTGCGCTGCAAGTGCGTGCTCCTTCAGTCAATTAGTGCGCGAGGAATATATATATATATATTATATATATATATAATATTATCCGTTATACAGTGCTCAATACTGGGGCAGAGCGGAATATACGTTAGGTCAGGAAAAAACACAGAGGCTATTTCATTTTATATCAAATCCCCTGAAGAGCAGGGAAACCTGCAAAACAGGCTTGTAGGAATGAAATAGCCTCTGTGTTTTTTCCTGAAATATCCTGAATTTGTTATATTTTTTATTATTATTATTATTATTATTATTATTATTATTTGTTTAAACATTTTTTTTAAGCTGTCCTTTCGAATCCATTTTCTACGGCATATTGTCTAAAAATGCATTTTCCCATCGCAGTGTTGGGCGAGCACGCGGCAAGAGCGTGTTTTTTCAGTCAATTAGTGCGCGAGGAATATATATATATATATATATATATATATATATATATATATATATATATATATATATATATATATATATATATATACAGTCCCCGGCCAAATTTTTTTAACCCAATGCGGCCCCCAAGTCGAAAAGTTTGGGGACCCCTGCACTAAAGTGTATACATACAATAGGTTTGTACAATATAAATGATATAAATTTGGCCGACAATAGAGATTTTGATTCTGTCGTAATTAGGGATGATGTTCGAAACCGGTTCTCCCGGTTGTTCGATAAGAAAAGAACCGTTCGATAAGAAAAGAACCGATTCCATGGACTCAAATCCCTTTTTGAGAACAGGTTCCGGTTATCGAGGCCACTGTAGCAAAGAAAAAGAGTTGGTTCTTTATTCGAATCCCTGGGAACGAATCCCGTCCCACAAAAAATGCCCTGTGGGACATCACAGGAAATCTAATGACTGAGCTACATCATTTCCTGTGATGTCACACAAGCAGCAAAAATAATGGACCGGAAAAAACGCCTCAAGGCATGGCTATTAACCTATGGTGATCACAGAGACAGGTTGTTTTTGTGTTACTGTACATATTTATTTTTCTGAAAAATCCCACTTAATATACTTTGGGTAACAACAGTCAATATTTATTTTTATTTTTTTTTAGGGGGGGTAACAGTCAATATTTATTTATTTTATTTTATTTTTTTCTTATAAAATAAAATTTAGCTTTTGTTAAACCAAATATTGTGTTTTTTTCCATATACAACAACCTATCTGGATTCGATAAGAGAATCGATAAGGAATCGGTTCGATAAGAGGATTCGATAATGAGCTCGAACTCGATCATTTCTTATCAAACATCATCCCTAGTCTTAATATCTTGATACATTCTAGCTGTGACCCGCAAATTTGACATCAACAAACGAACGGCTGCATCCTCAACGCAGTGTAGCATACTGGCTAGCAGGTAATGTCCCTCCACAGTGAAAAGCCACTTTTAAATCAGCAATCCTCGACGATAAATAATCTACGCTCCAAAGTATCATTATCCCTGGAGCACAAAGAATATCTAAAAATGTTGCAATATGCACTGTCGAAAGATATGTTAAGCTATAACTAAACAAAGGTGGGTGGATCCATACAAACACAGTAACGATACTGAGTACAGTTTCAGTATATGGTCGATACTATGCAGGGGTCGGGAACCTTTTTGGCTGAAAGAGCCATGAAAGCCAAATATTTTAAAATGTATTTCCGTGAGAGCCATATAATATTTTTTAACACTGAATACAACTAAATGCGTGCATTTTTAAGTAATACCAACATTTTTAGAGTATAATAAGTCTCTTATTCTTTGTAATAACATTGTTATTCTGAAGCTAACCAATAATAAATAAAATACTTCTTACCAATAATGCGACTTCTTGAACAGGTGCGGTAGAAAATGGATGAATGGATTAAAATCCATGAGAATGTTTTATATTTTTAACATTATTTTTAACACTGTGATTACCAGCTGAATTATTCATTACTTATGATGTTAAGCAATGTCAGCTAAGATTTATCTGAGAGCCAGATGCAGTCATCAAAAGAGCCACATCTGGCTCTAGAGCCATAGGTTCCCTACCCCTGCTATAGTGGTTAGATTAATATCGTTTGCATAATCAAAACATCTTTTGACATTTTTGTTATTGTTTATAAACTCAAGAAATAAGTCCCTGGACACAGGAGGATTTTATGGGCAAAAAACCAAAGGACTTAAATCAGAGCCAGTAGTAGGAAATAATTTTAATATTCAATTGATGTTGTTACAACGCCATCCTGTCTTTTAGTTAGATTATAATTGTGATCAAAATGTAACCATTTTGAGAATTTGAAATATTAGCATTAGTATGACCAATACTGTCCCTGTAACCACTTGGTATTGGATCGATACCCAAATTTGTAGCATCACCCAAAACTAAATTATCCAAACAACAGGAGAATACCTTTTTTTGTTTGTTTTGTTTTTAACAGAAATGTAAATAGAGACATATTACATCAGAAAACAACCAACTATTAATAGTAAATTAGCAAGCAGATTGATAATAGTTTTGACAAAATAATACAACCAGAAAAGATGCAATATAATACTGCATACAAACAACAGCAGCCAAATTAGGAGACTTTGGCCTTGTTCATGCTGCATTCCAAATGTTTTGCCCATATGCTTGTATCATATTTTTTCATGTCCATGTGAAAAGTGCAATGACGAATTTTTCATATCCTACCCAGGCCTGTTTCGTATGTGGGTATAAATCAAATATATATTCAATGCGTCCTCAATGTGAACGCTTCTGCGCTCAGGTGGCATTCATCCCACCAGAACGTCATCAAAAAGCGATAAACATCATAATAGACAGTTACAAAATAAATAGTTGACAATGGAGAAGAAAACAGGTGAAAATAATATGTTTTAGGAATACAGGTGTATGTGTGGGTGGCAATGAGGCATGTGGGTAAAGGGTCTTGCCCAAGGACACAACAGCAGTGACTAGGATGCAGAAGCGGGGATCAAACCTGGAACCCTCAGGTTGCTGGCATGGTCGCTCTACCAACCGAGACATGCTGCCCTCCCAAAATACTTGTCTTCTTTCTTCTTAATCTTCTACATGCAATAATTCGGTTCAAAAAATGTTGGCTTTGATTGCACAAAATCCTTGAAACTGCCACAAATGCTCCAGATCCGAGGCCAACTGGAGTGGATGCCATGATTGCTCCCCGTAATCAATGTAGTCATGACGTCATGTCTGTATGCGGGTCAAACTGCATTCACATTAGAAATAAAAAACATTTCTATATTGTGAACGGCCACTAAAAAGATTGTATTTGACAAAAAAATCCTAATTGGACATCAGACCCTGCAGTGTGAACATAATCTTCGGACTTAATTTTTAAATGCTTCTATTATTTCGCCAAATAATATATCGCGATATGGGTTTTAGGCCATATCTGCCATCCTTGACTTACAGACAGTAGTAGTACTGTCAACAATAAACCCTCCAGCAAACAAATAAAAATGGATCACCAAAATATTAGAAACAGTTTCCAGTATGATGCAATACATTCCTGCAGCACTGCAAATTACAACCACTATGATATCATTCAAGTCTATTAGTCTTCTAATCAGGGGTCGGCAACCCAAAATGTTGAAAGAGCCATATTGGGCCAAAAATACTAAAAAAAAAAAAATCTGTCTGGAGCCGCAAAAAATTTAAAGGGCCTTATATAAGTGTTATAATGAAGGCCACACATGATGTAAGTGTCTATATGAGCTATATTAGCCTACTATCCAAGGCTGACGCAAATCTTTGTTGACAAAAATTTTGTATTTAAATTTTTATTCTACACATTTTTGCAACATTGGAAATCATTAGTGAAATGGAGGCTTCTCACAGGATTAGATAACTTCTGGAAATTACTGGCTCAGAATGGCCAAAGGTATAGATGTGTGTGTCCAAGTTAAAGGTAACGGCAGGCTGTCTTTTTCTAATGGATTTATTACAATCTTTGCGAACTGGGTAACGTTTGCTGTGGTCTGGAACAACATGACACACAAACAACACAGAAATGCAGCCAATATTACATACAGATAATATGTCATGAGACATGCAAATATAAATTAAATACACAGAGGACATAAGTAAAGGAAATTAAATGGGCTCAAATATACCTACAAATGAGGCATAATGATGCAATATGTACATACAGCTAGCATGTTAGCACCGATTAGCTTGCAGTCATGGATTGACCAAATATGCCTGATAAGCACTCCAGCAAATCAATAAAATCAACAAAGCTCACCTTTTGTATTTACGCACAGCATAAAACGTTTGGTGGACAAAATGAGACAAAGAAGGAGTGGCATAAAACACGTATTTCTGTGGCAGCATCGGAGAAAGTTGTACATGTAAATAAACTACGATGAGTTCAAGGATCGCTGAAATTAGTAACACAAAACGGCGCTTGCCAAATACTCTCATCAGTGAAGCATGTTTAATAAAAACAGTGGGATTTCTAACAATTAGGAAGGTTTGTGTCATGTCTGTTCTCCTACAGAAATTATATTAAAACAAAAAATATACATATTTTTTAAATCCTTTTCCATTTTCACACATCTCTGAAAGAGGTTCAGGGAGCCACTAGGGTAGCGGTAAAGAGCCGCGGGTTGCTGACCCTCGCTGATAGTCTAAAAACAAATGGGTTGTGGTCTTTATTTTAATGCTTTGGATTCCCAAAACCTCCTCCAAAATGTTGACGTCATTAATGGAATTTCTCCTACCTGGAATGACCTCAAAGAGATATTTTCCCGCTTCATCGCCACTGCTTGGATGTTCTGTTACTTTGTTGCCAGGTAGGAAAATGGCTCCCTATGGAGAAGAACAAAACAGAACATTTCTGAGCGTTTTGGGCCCCAAAGATTCGGGATTAAGTTCTGACTTTTGTCATGTCAAGATTTGTTTTTTTTTCCAGCCATTAAACAAAAAGCGGGACCCTGAAATCTGCTTAATTAAAAACCACAAACTCGATTAGGATGACCTTTGTCGGGGTCAAAGCTAATGCAGACAAGCTGTGGGTCGGTGACAGCGCCCGGATTAAAGAGACGCACATGTTAACAGGATCAGAGGGGAGTCTAGTTCCTTCCTTGCTGAGAGACGTGGCGCTTTAATGGGCCATAACTGTGACAACCAGGAAGTGGAAACCCTACCTGAGGGCCCCAGATGAGGTGATTTCAAGCAGAGGTTGTAAAAGTGTGACAGAAATGGCTGTTTGATGTGTCTGTTGGCACCAGAGACTTGATGACAAAACCTCACTGATGTTTTTTTACATTAACATACCGTCTCAATTGTTATGCATGTCATACAGTTACCGTAGAGGAAACAGAACACGACTTCAATGCGTTGTGGGTGTGTGAGACGCTGGTCATGAACGCATGTCTTTTTGGTGCTGGGCTGGTTTCAGTTTCCCT
>NC_084579.2:20708032-20755532 GCF_033978685.3 Nerophis lumbriciformis | reverse complement strand
TACAACCCCCCATACAGCAAAAACGTCTCAACGAACATTGGACACAAATTCCTCAACCTGATTGACAAACACTTTCCCAAAGACAACAACCTAAGAAAAGTATTCAACAAGAACAACATCAAATTGAGCTACAGCTGCATGAACAATATACGACAAATCATCTCAAACCACAACAAAACAATTGCAAATGAGCCGTCGACCCCCAGTCAGAACGACTCCAAAACCAACAAAGCATGTAACTGTCGAAAGAAACCTGATTGCCCCCTCAACGGGGGATGCTTACAAACATCAGTTGTCTACCAATCTAAGGTAATACGCAAGGACATTAACACATCCGACACATATGTAGGATTAACCGAGGGTGAATTCAAAACCAGATGGAACAACCACAAGGCTTCTTTCAGGAACAAAAACCTGCGAAATACCACAGAACTCAGCAAACACATTTGGGACCTCAAAGACAATAATGTTGAATATTCAATAACATGGCAAATTCTTGCATCCAGCACACCTTACAATAGTGGTAATAAAAGATGCAACCTATGCTTGAAAGAGAAACTGTTTATTATCTACCGTCCAGACCTGTCATCCCTCAACAAGCGCAGCGAAATTGTAACAACATGCCGCCATAGACGGAAACACCTCCTAGGTAACACATGAACCAATCACCACGCCCCTAGGCCAGCCTGTACCCACCCACTCTGTGCCCTATATAAACCATGGTATGCGAATGCTCCCATTAAAATCTCCTGACGATTGAGGGTACCCCCCTCATGAAACAGGCCTGTAGAGATGAAATAGTCTTGTGATTTTTTTTCCCCACACATACATATATTGCGCTCTACTACGGTATCAAGCACTATTTTTTGGATAACCTTATTAAGACATATATATATATATATATATATCCATCCATCCAGCCATCCATTTTCTACCGCTTATTCCCTTCGGGGTCGCGGGGATATATATATATATATATATATATATATATATATATATATATATATATATGAAATACTTGACTTGGTGAATTCTAGCTGTAAATATACTCCTCCCCTCTTAACCACGCCCCCAACTACGCCCCGCCCCAACCACGCCCCCCGACCCCGACCCCACCCCCCACCTCCCGAAATTGGAGGTCTCAAGGTTGGCAAGTATGATGCACACATATATATATATATATACTTTCTTGTTCATTATTATATTTGTGTAAGGGCTCGACGATGGCAGAAAGTTATTGACAACAATTGTATTCTGTGTATTATCAGTAAAGTGCAGCTGAGCAGCAACCCATGGTGTCGGTCGTGTTCCATAAAATCCACACAACGCAGAGGAAATGACCACCGGTTACATATATACTGTATATATATATATATATATATATATATATATATATATATATATATATATATATATATATATATATATATATCCATCCATTCCTCATCGCAGGGCCAACACAGATAGACAGACAACATTCACACCCACATTCACATACTAGGGTCAATTTAGTGTTGCCAATCAACCTATCCCCAGGTGCATGTCTTTGGAGGTGGGAGGAAGCCGGAGTACCCGGAGGGAACCCACGCAGTCACGGGGAGGACATGCAAACTCCATACAGAAAGAACCTGAGCGCAGGATCGAACCCAGGAACTTTGTATTGTGAGGCAGACGCACTATATACAGTCCAAGTGTAGTTGGTCTTGGTGGCTGCAGTGGTCAGCAAACAAAAGGCCTATATATATATATATATATATATATATATATATATATATATATATATATATATATATATATATATATATATATATATATGTCTTGTTAACATGGGACTTTTAGCAAGACCTAAAGTTAAGCTAAAACATTATTCATAACTAATTCTGACTTAAGGTATTTTGTTCATTGTGGGAATGAGTATGTTCTGGCTAGCAAAATACTTTAAGAATATGTGTTATACATAAAAGATTAATTTTCCTATTCAAAATAATATTATTAAGATAATGAACGCGCGATTAGCCTGAATGGGGAATGTGATTCATCTTGGACATTAGAAACGTGACTCTTACAACAACTTGCGATACGATTGCAATTCTTGGGGTGACGATCCGATTGAGAATCGATTCTCGCAATATATTTTGTATAAAATTATAATAAATCCTTTTGAATACAGGTTACTCCTCTTGGCTGCTACCATATGACTTATATGCACAGAGAAAAAGCCAGTTATGTCCTAAAAAAAACAGCTTTTTTAAAAGATTTATTCTTGAATTATTTTTGTTACAAATCTCTTTGTAATTCTTTTTATTATTTTTGAAAATAATGACTCGATTTTAAATTGGAATAATTGAGAATTACGATTCGGATGTGAAATAGATTTTTTTTTCACCACCCCTTGGACATACAAAAGTATATAATTACACTAATAATAATATTAAACATGGTTGATCTTTTTCTTTTTTAATGATTCATTTTTGTTTTGTTTGTGTAGTTGTGTTGATTTATTTCTCCAACACTGCCACTTTATTTAGTCCTTTTTGTCATGATCTGGCAGCCCTGCTACCGCCTATTTTCTTTTTGCTGCAGTGCCTGGTTTCTTAGTCATGGGGCGTAGACACCTGCGCGCACACCTGATGTTGACATTCTCCTGACTACTTAAGCTCTCCAGTCCTTTCACTCGGCGCCAGTAGGTTTCCTGATAATTCACCCTTCCAGTCGTGTACATTGCCTCTGCTTTGTTCCACTCGCGCTTCTTGTTTCCTGTGGCTCAGTCCCGGCGTCGCGTTGTAGTGTTAACTGTCACTTCCCAACACCGTCTTTGTGCTCTTTCTGGTATTCACACTTTAAAATGAGCATCCTTAATTTGTTTTCTTTACTCATTTTTGAGTGCTCCTTTTATTATCATTCTTATTTATTTTTTGTCCAACCTTCCCTTTATCTCGAAAATCCTTGAAAAAAAGTGTTGCACAGCAGCTAAATGAACACTTAGCGTCTAACAATCTCTGTTGAACCCTTTCAGTCTGGTTTCAAGGCAAATCACTCAACTGAGACTGCCATCGCAAAAGTGACTAATGACCTATTGCTAACTATGGATGCTGATGCGTTATTCGTGTTGCTGCTACTTGATCTCAGCGCTGCGTTCAATACCGTCAATCATAGCATTCTATTAGCACGTATCAAAACATGTTACATCTTACCAGAGGTGGGACCAAGTCATTGCTTTGCAAGTCACAAGTAAGTCTCAAGTCTTTACCCTCAAGTCTCGAGTCAAGTCCCGAGTCAAGACAGGGCAAGTCCGAGTCAAGTCCAAAGTCAAGACTGGAAAGTCTCAAGTCAAGTCCCAAGTCCTGCACTTTGAGTTTCGAGTCATTTCAAGTCCTTTTACCCACAGACTAATATATTTACACAGATTGTGTATGCTTTTAAAACGCTGTATTTATTTATTAAAACAAGTGCATTTGAAATTGCAGGGAAAAAGATAGTGCTGACATTGCACTTCAAAATAGCACTATTAACCAGTCATTTTAAACATGTAACTCATTCCTTTACAGAATAAACACATTTGAAAAAAACAAGTGCAACTGTACTTATTTGCACAAAAGTGTTAACATTGTATTTCCATGGCATATTGCATTGTAACTAGTTCCACAGCAGTTTCTATCCTGTTCTTACCTTATCTCATTGATCTCATCTCATACTGTATGTGTGTTGATGTGTGCGTACACATGAAAAACATAAATATATGAACATAACAATGAACAGAGTTGTACTTTTTAGATGTCAGGACCCTATGCAATATGTACACATATTCTTAATATAGTATACATTTTAACTGACCTTTATTTGACTATGTTTGTCTTTTTGGAGGTGGCTAAAATACGCCGTGCTGCTGACCGCCGTCTAACGTTACCTTACTGTGTGTGATACATTGACTAACGTAATGTTACTGTGTGTGATACATTGACTAACGTAATGTTACTGTGTGTGATACATTGACTAACGTTACGTTAGTGTGTGTGATACATTGACTAACGTAATGTTACTGTGTGTGATACATTGACTAACGTTACGTTACTGTGTGTGATACATTGTCTAACGTAACGTTATGTGTAGGTACCTCATGCAACCCTGCTTAAAAAAAAATCACTTGACAAAAAGTATGAATAAGGTAGCAAACTGCAGTGGACGCAACATATTGCCGTGTTTGCAATGACATTATAACCATAGACATCTTATAAGTAGACGCAGCATTGGTTGCTGTGACGTGAGCAATTTGGCCGCCATCTTGAAGTGGTGATGAGGAGCCGGCGAGCAGCCTAAATTGACAGTTGACAGGTAGAAAACAAAGATGGTGTTCAGCGTTTTCCTGCTCAAATGAGCGGACTGTTGAAAATAGGAATCGGGGGATTACTTTTCACAAGTAAGATTTAACATTAACGTACTATTGGTTGTATTTTATGAAAATAATATTACCACAGAGTTGAGAAGGATCAAAGATCTTCAATATTTGTATGTGAAAATCACAAAGAAATCTTCTGGAGGAGGATGACCCCCCTACAGGGGTTTGCTTTACAAACTTTCAGCCCCACCAAGAACAAAATTCACCAGCCGCCACTGATTATGATGCATTCTCATTTTAGGCAAAGTATAAGACAATACTTTCTTAACAGTATAATTGTAACCAGGAATAAGTCTTCAAGTAACAATATTCAAATACTAACATTGTTGGGTTAAACAGAATTTGGTTTTATTCTGAATCCAGTGAAACAGATTGGTGGTTTTAGCTGATATGAAGACTTTCAGGTGTTTATATATGTTTAAGCATTTGGCAGACGCTTTTATCCAAAGCGACTTACATAAAATAATACATATAAAACAATCACTGCAAACATTATCATTTAAGGGAAGAATGTAATAGAAAATATCAATACAAAGTGTCAAGACAGAATAAACTCTCTGCTGCTGAAGCAACAGAGATACAGTCTATAGGTCCCTAAGATATATAGATATCTAATGTATTCATACATTGTTTATGTAGGATACACGCATGTATATATAACCTAATCATATTGTTTCTTCAACTTAAAAATAGTTTACCGTTTTTTTCCCCCTTCTCTGGGATTATATTCCCAGTTTTGATCTCGGACGTCTGGTCACTTATAGCGTATAAGAATATTATATTACTGTTAAGCAAACTATGAATAATAAAACATGTGTCTGTTATCATAGCTACACGTATGACAAAAAGGCGTGTGAAAATCAGTGGTATTCAGTGAGGTAAGATGAATTAAATGCGCTGACAGTTCATTGCTCCTGCCAAATGAAGTGCACTGAGTGGAGCGGATCACCACTCCAAGATGGCGGCCCCGCGCCTCGTCTGCGCCAGTAGGCAGTAGCGCTCTATGCTGCGTCTACTTATAAGATGTCTATGGTTATAACGTTAGCAGTGAGTTTGCAGCCTCACTGATTTAACTACGCAGCAAATAAAAGTCACGTTACTTAGCCAATAAACGTTATCTTACATTCAAAACTTACCCTTCTTTGTGCAACTTCAAATGTCGAACGAAGTTGGAAGTTGTTGCGTCTCCGTCTGAATATTCGAACTGCGTGATTTGCATACGGCAATTCGTTTTTTGTTGACCAAGTCGTAGTTTTTATACCCGAACGAAACCAACTTTAACATAATTGTTTATCACTGGCACGTTGTTGGACAACTCTGTTCACTGGTTGTCCTGCAATTTGATTGGATGAATGCTGCGTGATGAAAACAACGTAGATCTAATTTGATTGGCTGTTGTACTGACAGCACACCAGCTGACAGGAACAACACGCTGATAGACAGACGAAGAAAATGAAAATTACGGAGCGCTCCCAAATAACTTTTTAAGCTTTGGATTTTGGGGAAAGTAGCAAGTCATGTCAAGTCATGTCAAGTCAAAAGGCTCAAGTCCAAGTGAAGTCACAAGTCATTGATGTTAAAGTCTAAGTCGAGTTGCAAGTCTCTTTACATTTTGTCAAGTCGAGTCAAAAGTCATCAAATTCATGACTCGAGTCTGACTCGAGTCCAAGTCATGTGACTCGAGTCCACACCTCTGCATCTTACTGACAGGATGCAGTGGGACGCCTATAACAACGTAGCTTCGGAGTATGTTAAGGTAACGGGTGGCGTTCCACAGGGTTCAGTTCTTGGCCCTGCACTCTTTAGCATCTGTATGCTGCCGCTAGGTGACATCATACGCAAATACGGTGTTAGCTTTCACTGTTATGCTGATGACACCCAACTTTACATGCTCCTAAAGCTAACCAACACACAAGATTGTAGTCATCTCGAGGTGTGCCCAAATGTTATCAAACAATGGATGTCCAGCAACTTTTTGCATCTTAACGCTAAGAAAACGGAAATGTTGATTATCGGTCCTGCTAGACACCGGCACTTATTTAATAATACCACCTTGACATTTGACAAGAAAACAAATATACAAAGCGACTCAGTAAAGAACCTCGGTATTATCCTCCACCCAACTCTCTCGTTTGAGTCCAACTTTAAAGAGTGTTACAAAAACAGCCTTCTTTCATCTTTCATTCTGTCCACCACCAACGCTGAGATCATTATTCATGCGTTCGTTACGTTTCGTCTTGATTACTGTAACGCATTATTTTCGGGTCTCCCTATGTCTAGCATTAAAATATTAAAGTTGGTGCAAAATTCGTCTGCTAGACTTTTAACAAGAACAATAAAGTTTGATCATATTACGCCTATACTGGCTCACCTGCACTGGCTTCCTGTGCACTTAAGATGTGACTTTAAGGTTTTACTACTTACGTATAAAATACTAAACGGTCTAGCTCCATCTAATCTTGCTGATTGTATTGCACCATATGTCTCGGCCAGAAATCTGTGTTCTAAGAACTACAGCTTATTAGTGATTCCCAGAGCCCAAACAAAGTCTGCAGGCTTTAGAGCGTTTTCTATTCGAGCTCCAGTACTCTGGAATGCCCTCCCGGTAACAGTTAGAGATGCTACCTCAGTAGAAGCATTTAAGACCCATCTTAAAACTAATTTATACACTCTAGCCTTCAAATAGGTTGCTTTTTAGACCAGTTGATCTGCCGTCTCTTTTTTCTGCTATGCCCCCTCTCCTGTGTGGAGAGGTTATCAGGTGGCCACAGATCAGTTTCCAAGGAGGATGTGCTAGCTGTTCCAAGTCGGGACCAGGGAGGGACCACTGCTCTATGCATCATTTGGTGAGATCTCTGCGCTGCTGACTTGTCTGCATAGAAGAGGACCCCCTGCTGGCCTCACTATGAACTGTACTCTTCTGTTATTAACTGTATCCACTTGGCATCCTGCACTGGTCACCCAAGGGGGGTCCCCAAATATGCGGTACCTTCCAAGGTTTCTCGTTGTTTCCATTGGGTTGAGTTTTTTCTTACCCTGATGTGGGAGCTGAGCTGAGGATGTCGTTGTGGCTCGTGCAGCCCTTTGAGACATTTGTGATAAAGGGCTATACAAGTAAACTTTGATTGATTGATATTTACTAAATAAAATCAATTTTAACGCTTATGTGATTACTATTTACTCTTTGTATTTGATTATTTTTTAAATAAATTATTATTTATTTATACAACATGTTTTTTTACATATTTATATTTAAATTATATGGGGCTTTGCCCAAATGTAAACAGTATTTATTAGAGATGTCGGCAGCCCGATATTATCGGCCGATAAATGCTTTAAAATGTGAGATCGGAAATTATCGGTATCGGTTTCAAAAAGTAACATTTATGACTTTTTAAAACGCCACTGTACGGAGTGGTACATGGACGTAGGGAGAAGTACAGAGCGCCAATAAACCTTAAAGGCACTGCCTTTGCGTTCCGGCCCAATCACATAATACCTACGGCTTTTCACACACACAAGTAAATGCAATGCATACTTGGTCAACAGCCATACAGGTCACACTGAGGGTGGCCGTATAAGCAACTTTAACACTGTTACAAATATGCGCCACACTGTCAACCCACACCAAACAAGAATGACAAACACATTTCGGGAGAACATCCGCACCGTAACACAACATAAACACAACAGAACAAATACCCAGAACCCCTTGCAGCACTAAATCTTCCGGGACGCTACGATATACACCCCCTGCTACATGTCCCAAATTCCAAGCTGCTGTTTTGAGGCATGTTAAAAAAAACAATGCACTTTGTGACTTCAATAATAAATATGGCAGTGCCATGTTGGCATTTTTTTCCATAACTTGAGTTGATTTATTTTGGAAAACCTTGTTACATTGTTCAATGCATCCAGCGGGGCATCACAACAAAATTAGGCATAATAATGTGTTAATTCCACGACTGTATATATCGGTACCGGTTGATATCGGAATCGGTAATTAAGAGTTGGACAATATCGGAATATCGGATATCGACAAAAAAGCCATTATCGGACATATCTAGTATTTATATATTTTTTAAATCCCATTGACTTAAATACAAAAATATACTATATAACTATCAAATATAGAAATATAATAAATGTAACAAATAAAAATAAGAAAATATATTTTTTATCCACTAGCGACGCTGAGATCATTATTCATGCGTTCGTTACGTCTCGTCTCGATTACTGTAACGTATTATTTTCGGGTCTCCCTATGTCTAGCATTAAAAGATTACAATTGGTACAAAATGCGGCAGCTAGACTTTTGACAAGAACAAGAAAGTTTGATCATATTACGCCTATACTGGCTCACTTGCACTGGCTTCCTGTGCACTTAAGATGCGACTTTAAGGTTTTACTACTTATGTATAAAATACTACACGGTTTAGCTCCGTCCTATCTTGCCGATTGTATTGTGCCATATGTCCCGGCAAGAAATCTGCGTTCAAAGAACTCTGGCTTATTAGTGATTCCCAGAGCCCAAAAAAAGTCTGCGGGCTATAGAGCGTTTTCTATTCGGGCTCCAGTACTCTGGAATGCCCTCCCGGTAACAGTTAGAGATGCTACCTCAGTAGAAGCATTTAAGTCCCATCTTAAAACTCATTTGTATACTCTAGCCTTTGAATAGCACCCCTTTTTTAGACCAGTTGATCTGCTGTTTCTTTTCTTTTCTCCTCTGCTCCCCCTATCCCTTGTGGAGGGGGAGACACACAGGTCCGGTGGCCATAGATGGGGTGCTGGCTGTCCGGGGTCGGGACCCGGGGTGGACCGCTCGCCTGTGTATCGGTTGGGAACATCTCTGCGCTGCTGACCCGTCTCCGCTCGGGATGGTTTCCTGCTGACCCCACTGTGGACTGGACTCTTACTGTTGTGTTGGATCCAGTATGGACTGTACTCTCACAATATTATGTTAGACCCACTCAAGTCTCCCCTAGAGGGGGGGGTTACCCACATATGTGGTCCTCTCCAAGGTTTCTCATAGTCATTCACATCGACGTCCCACTGGGGTGAGTTTTACCTTGCCCTTATGTGGGCTCTCTACCGAGGATGTCGTTGTGGCTTGTGCAGCCCTTTGAGACACTTGTGATTTAGGGCTATATAAATAAACATTGATTGATTGATTGATATTATTGACAAACTATTCTAATTATTTTAACTTGAGAGAATTGTAGCAGTAGAACTTGCAACATTGCATTCAACTACGACACTGTATATGTACAACAAATTGTGGTTCATCCAAACAATAAAGTACAGTATATTAAATATAATAAATGTCAATACTATATCAAAATTTAAGAAAATTATCAAATTTGTTTGTATGCAATTTTGACCAAAATCGAATGACTTTTCTTGGTTTTTACCTTGGTGTTAGTAACAGACTACAGTATCTCCAACACCAAACAGCAGAATATGGCCAGTCAGGCAACACAACATTGACTCTGCAGCATGTATGATGTTACATAGCGTTCAGGAAGATGCACTGTACAAGGAGATATGATATCGAGGACGCAATACAATCAATCCTGCAAAGGAGTTTTTGATTCCATGTTGCAAAATGAAAGAAAAATGTTCACTGAAGTCAGTGAACCGCAAGTCGTTGGTCAGTTAGGTGCTCATTAGTCCTTGACAGGTTGATCACGAGCTACTTTTTTATTTGCTAATTACTGCTCTTCAGCCTCAGTGGGTCTTTAGAGGCAGGAAGTCAAACCCAGTGGGAGATCTGAGGATGTGAAGCGAGTGCATCTGTCTGTAAAATTCACATCTGTGGCTTTTAAAGTTGTCGTAGTAGTAAAACACGTTGGGGAAGACAGTTAGAAGAAGATGTCCACGCTGGTTGTTATAGACCAGTGGTTCTCAAATGGGGGTACGCGTACCCCTGGGGGTACTTGTAGTTATGCCAAGGGGTACGTGAGATTTTTTTTAAATATTCTAAAAATAGTAACAATTCAAAAATCCTTTATAAATATGTTTATTGAATAATACATCAACAAAATATGAATGTAAGTTCATAAACTGAACATCAAATCAAGTAGGCCATCCCATTCATTACAATGCAAGAATGCAATATTCAGTGTTGACAGCTAGATTTTTTGTGGACATGTTCCATAAATATTGATGTTAAAGATTTATTTTTTTTGTGAAGAAATGTTTAGAATTAAGTTCATGAATCCAGATGGATCTCTATTACAATCCCCAAAGAGGGCACTTTAAGTTGATGATTACTTCTATGTGTAGAAATCTGTATTTATAATTGAATAACTTGTTTATTTCTCAACAAGTTTTTAGTTATTTTTATATCTTTTTTTCCATATAGTTCAAGAAAGACCACTACAAATGAGCAATATTTTGCACTGTTATACAATTTACTAAATCAGAAACTGATGACATGGTGCTGTATTTTACTTATTTATCTCTTTTTTTCCAACCAAAATTCCTTTGCTCTGATTAGGGGGTACTTGAATTAAAAAACATTTCACAAGGGGTACATCACTGAAAAAAGGTTGAGAACCACTGTTATAGACTAATGATTTGTGTCCAAATACTTTTGATCATAATCACCAAATAAAAGCAAGACTGTATAATAGAAAATCTTTGTATTGTCCTTGCCAAAAATAAAAGAGAAGTATGTAAAACTAACTCATCCGGAGCTTGAGTGCAGTGTTTCTCAGTGTCTTTGTTTAACCTTGTTAAAAGTAGAGGAAGGAAGATAAAAAGCAACCTATTTAAACCCCAAAGTGCTCTTTTGACTTTATGGGTTTATGGATTTAATTCCTTCTAAGGCCAAAGCAGTATAAAGACAATTTAAGAGGCAATGTGCCTGTGTCTTTGAGAAAGATGTGATGATCTGGAAAAGTGATGCTGATCTTCAGTTTTTTTTAAACTTTTTATTTTTAACCAGAAAATATTTGGACTAAAACGGATCTGGCGATGTAGACATGCAAACCAACAGGTGGCGCCAATAGATTTCCAACTAAGCGAGCCTGAGCTTTTCTTCTTGTAACTCACACACACTAAGGACCAGGACAGATCAGGATAGTAAGGGCATCATGGATAATAAGGAGCTGATCATTTTCAAAGAATTGATTAATCTAAATGACTAATTTAAAAACACAGCATAAGCTTATGCATATGTGTCTCTGAATGTTCTCATTCATCCAGGTAATTGTATTCTCAGGGCATACTATTGACTGCAAGTGGACTGTTTGGTTTGTCTTAGAAGACGTTTTGCCTCTCATCCAAGTAGGCTTCATCAGTTCATGCTCATAGACTTAGATTGGTCAGATTTAGTCCAGTAGCTGGTGCCATAACCCCAACTATTTATTGGTCTAACACAAAGAGGTTGTGCCTGGGCAAGGATTGTTCTGCCCTATTGTATTGAAAAAAACTGTTGAGATGCAAAAGAGCAAAAAAAGTGAAAAAACAGGAACTGACAAAATGCAAAAACCAAACAGAACACAGCCAAACTAAACATGATCACCAAGACATGACAGTCCTCCAGTGATGACACTTGTCAGATATATAATTTATTTGACGACATGGGGGAGCACTTTGAATGGACATACTTTAGCTGCATCAGCTCGCCACCTCTCAGTAAAACGACGTGTCAACTAAAATAATTGCTGATTGGGCGACACCAAACAAGCAAGGCCAGCTAATGAATATAGGGAGAACAATTATCTATTGATAGAATAAAAGGAGCACTATAAGAGTGATAAACTGAAACCACTCTCTAAAAGCATGTGGTATTGTTTTACAAACAATCCAACAAATGCACTTAAAAAATCCAAGCCTGTTCCTACCTAAGGTAATGGAAATTAAATGTGATTTAAAAAACAGAACATTTTGTCCACAGAGAGCGGATGGACTTTTCCATTCATTGCTTCGGAGCCTGTTGGACATGCACTCTGCATTTGGGCTACGTGGAAGGAATAATAACAGCAGAACAGACGTAAGATAGACCCCTTTTAGGAAGTGATGTGATGCACCAGGTGGCGCCGAGCCATGTGATGCACATTGAGGTGGTAATAATGGGACTTAATGTGGACGTGTTGGGTTTTGGGACTTCAGTGATACATTAAATGTCAAACAGTACATACATACAGTGATTAGAGCACATACTTGGTCACAAAAAACATTCATGAAGTTTGGTTCTTTTAGGAATTTATTTTGGGTCTACTGAAAATGGGACCAAATCTGCTGGATGGATGTCCTTTGGCAAGTTTCACTGCAATGAGGTGCTTTTGGTAGCCATCCACAAGCTTCTGGTTGAATTTGTGACCACTCCTCTTGACAAAATTGGTGCAGTTCAGCTAAATGTGTTGGTTTTCTGACGTGGACTTGTTTCTTCAGCATTGTCCACACGTTTAAGTCAGGACTTTGGGAAGGCCATTCTAAAACCTTAATTCTAGCCTGATTTAGCCATTCCTTTACGACTTTTGACGTGTGTTTGGGGTCATTGTACTGTTGGAACAACCAACTGCGCCCAAGACCCAACCTCCGGGCTGATGGTTTTAGGTTGTCCTGAAGAATTTGGAGGTAATCCTCCAAAGTCCTGACTTAAACGTGTGGACAATGCTGAAGAAAAAAGTCCATGTCAGAAAACCAACAAATTTAGCTGAACTGCACCAATTTTGAGACTCAAGAGGAGTGGTCAAAAATTCAACCAGAAGTTTGCCAGAAGCTTGTGGATGGCTACCAAAAGCGCCTTATTGCAGTGAAACTTTCCAAGGGACATGTAACCAAATATTAACATTGCTGTGTGTATACTTTTGACCCAGCAGATATGGTCACATTTTCAGTAGACCCATAATAAATTCATAAAAGAACCAAACTTCATGAATGTTTTTTGTGACCAACAAGTATGTGCTCCAATCACTCTATCACAAAAAAATAAGAGTTGTAGAAATTATTGGAAACTCAAGACAGCCATGACATTATGTTCTTTATAAGTGTATGTAAACTTTTGATCACGACTGTATTTCACTGTGCAGTATGATTAAAATCCGAGACCCTGTCTGAATGTCAGTGTCACACACTTGTTATGATTTATTGTAATCACTTGTCAGACATGGCTGCTTTGTACCTAGAATATTATTGCCCGACTTATAAATCAAAATACATAATAATGAGCTGTATTTCTTAAAGGCCTACTGAAATGCGATTTTCTTATTTAAACGGGGATAGCAGGTCCATTCTATGTGTCATACTTGATCATTTCGCGATATTGCCATATTTTTGCTGAAAGGATTTAGTAGAGAACATCGACGATAAAGTTCGCAACTTTTGGTCGCTGATAAAAAAGCCTTGCCTGTACCGGAAGTAGCAGACGAGTAGCGTGACGTCACAGGTTGTGGAGCTCCTCACATCTGCACATTGTTTACAATCATGGCCACCAGCAGCAAGAGCAATTCGGACCGAGAAAGTGACGATTTCCCCATTAATTTGAGCGAGGATGAAAGATTCGTGGATGAGGAAAGTGAGAGTGAAGGACTAGAGGGCCGTGGGAGCGATTCAGATAGGGAAGATGCTGTGAGAGGCGGGTGGGACCTGATATTCAGCTGGGAATGACTAAAACAGTAAATAAACACAAGACATATATATATACTCTATTAGCCACAACACAACCAGGCTTATATTTAATATGCCACAAATTAATCCCGCATAACAAACACCTCCCCCCTACCGTCCATATAACCCGCCAATACAACTCAAACACCTGCACAACACACTCAATCCCACAGCCCAAAGTACCGTTCACCTCCCCTAAGTTCATACAGCACATATATTTCCCCAAAGTCCCCAAAGTTCCGTACGTTACATGCACATAGCGGCACGCACGTACGGGCAAGCAATCAAATGTTTGGAAGCCACAGCTGCATGCATACTCACGTTACCGCGTCTGCGCATCCAACTCAAAGTCCTCCTGGTAAGAGTCTCTGTTGTCCCAGTTCTCCACAGGCCAATGGTAAAGCTTGACTGTCATTTTCCGAGAATGTAAACAATGAAACACCGGCTATGGTATCCGGCACAACAGTCAAGGGTTGCATTCTACGTTTTCAGCAGGATATTCCGCGCGAAATTTAAAATTGCACTTTAGTAAGCTAACCCGGTTGCAATGTTAAGATTTCATCATTGATATATAAACTATCAGACTGCGTGGTCGGTAGTAGTGGGTTTCAGTAGGCCTTTAACAATGCTTTTATTCACATGCGTTTATACGCTGCTAATGAATACTGCCATTGTTTATGGCTCCGGGCGAGATGAAATTTGAGCGCGGGTGACGCGCATGTGTGTGTATATGTACGTACAACTCCGTGGACGAGTGAGAGCAGGCAGATGGCATGTTGACGCTAAGCCCACACGTGCCGTACCCTACGCTCGCCTGTGACCTCGCGCTTCCATCAAACTGCCATTCTTAAGATTCCACACGTTGCTCAAAGAGGTTTGGCTCCAATCGTGCGGGACACAACACGAGCCCTGGTAGTGACAGTGATAACACACAATCTGGCCATTTTTCTGATTCAACAACTAATTATGACAGTGTTTTTGTTGGGTAGCCAGGGGTGATAAGAAGGTATGAGGGTGAACACCATTCTTCAAGCAACATTTATGAGTTCACTTATTTGTGGCATCTCCCCACAAATACATTTTGACTATAATGAAGTGCAATATGACTTAAGATCTACATCGCGACATACAGGGCATCTAAAAAGTATTCACACGGCAAAAACTGAAATCTAAGTAAGATTAAATATCTCAAATAAGGGTGATATTTGCTTATTTTCTATCTGATAAGATAATTCTTCTCACTAAGCAGATTTTATGTTAGAGTGTTTTACTTGTTTTAAGGGTTTTGGTCCTAAATTATCTCAGTAAGATATTACAGCTTGTTGCTGAGATTTTATGACCTATATTGAGTAAAACATGCTTGAAACTAGAATATCAACTGATGCAAAGCTGTGTCATTAACACTCACAAGTATAAAACTACTTTTTTAAAGTAATAATTTCTTACTTCAAGCATGAAAAAAAAAATTGTGATGCCAAGCGCATATCATTATGTCAAGATAATGGCACTAGCATTTACTTAATTTAAGAATATTTTTCAACATATTGAGCAAAAAGGTCCCTTTTTTTCTACCAAGAAAAGTGCACTTGTTATTAGTGAGAATATACTTATTTTAAGGTATTTTTGGGTTCATTGAGGTTAGCTAATTTGACTTGTTTTGGAAAGTCTTGACAAGCCGAATTTTCTTATTCTGGCAGATAATTTTGCCTAGTTCAAATAAAATACCCCTAATTTTTTAAATGTTTTTTATTGTTTTTGAACACTGACTTTTTGCAGTCCACAGTGCTTCGCTTTTTCCAAATGTTGTTATGTTACAGCCTTAATCCAAAATGGAATGAATTCATTTTTGTCAGACAGACAGACAAAACACCATAATGACAATGTGAAAAGTTTTTCTTTTTTTTTCTCAAATATTGCAAATTTATGAAAAATTTTAACATTTACAAAACCCAAAACCAGTGAAGTTGGCACGTTGTGTAATGCGTAAATAAAAACTGAATACATTGAATAGACTGCAAAGACAAGATATTTAATGTTCAAACTGAGAAACTTAATTTTTTTTTTGCAAATAATCATTAACTTAGAATTTAATGGCAGCAACATGCTACAAAAAACTTGGCACAGGGGCAGTTTTACCACTGTGTTACATGGCGTTTCCTTTTAACAACACTCAGTAAAAGTTTGGGAACTGAGGAGACCAATTTTTGAAGTGGAATTCTTTCCCATTCTTCCTTGATGTACAGCTTAAGTTGTTCAACAGTCTGTGTTGTGGTATTTTAGGCTTCATAATGCGCCACACATTTTCAAAGGGAGACAGGTCTGGACTACAGGCAGGCCAGTCTAGTACCCGTACTCTTTTACTATGAAGCCACGTTGTTGTAACACGTGTCTTGGTGAAATAAGCAGGGGCGTCCATGATAACGTTGCTTGGATGGCAACATATGTTGCTCCAAAACCTGTATGTACCTTTTAGCATTAATGGTGCCTTCACAGATGTGTAAGTTACCCATGCCTTAGGCACTAATACGCCCCCATACCCTCACAGATGCTGGCTTTTCAACTTTGCCATTATCTAAGTTACATGTAAACCAGTGTGGGTGGCACTGGGTAGGTAAAGTGTCTTGCCCAAGGACACAACGGCAGTGACTAGGATGGCGGAAGCGGGGATCGAACCTGCAACCCTGAAGTTGCTGGCACGCCCGCTCTACCAACCGAGCTATACCACCCCAAGCTGGTAGAGGTCTTCAAGCACAAACAAGTAGGCACGAACAAAGACACCAAAAACCTTGCGTATTCCATGGTTTGACCGTCTTTCCTCCCACCAGTAGCAGCTCCATGCTCGCTATGTTGTACAGCTTCTTGGGGAGACTTGGAAACTGTTGCAACATTGTCCATGCAACATCACAGTTTTATTTGCACTCCATAAATAGCAGCTACGAATCAGTACCTTTCACAAATGCGTTTTGACTCAGCAAATTGTCTGGGAAAGCAGCCAGACAGAAAATAGGAGTGGGAAGATGAGAAAATAAAAACTTTTATAGTATTGGGGTCTACCCTGAACTGGAAGGACATAGTTTATGTGGAATTAATTATTTCTAAAAATGCAACAAAGAATGGAGCATCTTTGATAATCAACACTCCTAAAACTACAGACTTTAGAGAAGGCAGAACCATCCTTACTTGGATAAGCACCAAATTGCCCTTTATTGATCAACCATTAAGTCTTGTGGACGTTTTTTTTTAGTTTTGCACAGTTCTACTAGCAGAGGTACCCTGCAAATAGTAGAACTATTGTGCACTTGCTAATATTCAATTAAAAAAATAAGTAGTTCATGGCTTAATGCTTAATTTGTGGATGTATCCAGATGTAAAGAAATAATGTCACTGCATACTTTAGTACTTCCTGAACTCCTTACTAGAGATGTCCGATAATATCGGCAGCCCGATATTATCGGCCGATAAATGCTTTAAAATGTAATATCGGAAATTATCAGTATCGGTTTCAAAAAGTAAAATTTATGACTTTTTAAAACGCCTCCGTACGTAGTGGTACACGGACGTAGGGAGAAGTGCAGCGCACCAATAAACCTTAAAGGCACTGCCTTTGCGTGCCGGCCCAGTCACATAATACCTACGGCTTTTCACACACACACAAGTGAATGCAGCTCATATTTGGTCAACGGCCATACAGGTCACACTGAGGGTGGCCGTATAAACAACTTTAACACTGTTACAAATATGCGCCATACTGTGAACCCACACCAAACAAGAATGACAAACACATTTCGGGAGAACATCCGCACCGTAACACAACATAAACACAACAGAACAAATACCCAGAACCCCTTGCAGCACTAACTCTTCCGGGACACTACAATATACACCCCCCGCTAAAAATTCCAAGCTGCTGTTTTGAGGCATGTTAAAAAAAATAATGCACTTTGTGACTTCAATAATAAATATGGCAGTGCCATGTTGGCATTTTTTTTCCATAACCTGAGTTGATTTATTTTGGAAAACCTTGTTACATTGTTTAATGCATCCAACAGGGCATCACAACAAAATTAGGCATAATAATGTGTTAATACCACGACTGTATATACCGGTATTGGTTGATATCGGAATCGGTAATTAAGAGTTGGACAATATCGGATATCAGCAAAAAAGCCATTATCGGACATCTCTACTCCTTACCAGTGTCGACTGAAGTGTGGTCCACCAGTTACTTGAAAAGTCCACTTCAGTGATGTTGAAGCTTTTAAATCGTGTAAAATGTATTCTTAAAGGGTTTCTGAACTTTTGGGGAATTTTGCCTATCATTCACAATCATTTTAAGAGACAACAAGACAAAAGTGTTTTTTTTTGTTTTTTTGCATTCTAACATGTAAAATTCGGCTCGTTCTCGGTAGCTAGAAATGCAGCTAATGGGAGAAATCAATTCTACCTCTAAATCACTTTAAAAATGCATTAAGAAATTGCCAATTATAGTTTATTTCCGTTACGTAACCCATATAATAACCAATCTTTAGCGACATTGTAATCGTAAGAGCGAACACTGAGGAACTCTTTTTCTAGCGTAGTAACATATCGACATGCTTCGGTATTAGCCGTAAAAGCTAACTATGGCAAGAGGTAAGCTAGCTTCTACGCCAGCACGAAATGCGTTTGAGTTTCTAATGCACAACACAATGCGATAAAACACCAATCTGAACTGACTGGAAAATATTAACAAAAATATTACAGTATCTGTAAAGTATTAGCCCACCTTTCATGTTTTGTTTGTACACAGCTAGCCAGACAGCATGTGCTGTCTGTCATGATACACGCATGACGTGCTGAGTGTATCACCATTAATATAAAGTGTGACTCATTCGATGGACAGTAGTCTCTTTGGTCCAGCTGGTCGGGTACGTTTTTTCTGGTTTATTTGGGGTAAGCACGCCATTTATGTCAAAATAGCTTATCGCCAAATTCCACATTTGCAGCTTTGAGTCGCTTTCACCTCACTCTCTCGGCTTCCATCTGCGCCAATATTTCACCCTCTTCTTCGTGCTGGCTTCTAGAAGCAGCAGTTCATCCTTCTTTCATTCAGGTTCAAAAGTGTAAGTTTGTGAAATCTCCTAAAATCCTAATGAAAAAAAAGACGTGTGTTTTTGTCTCTCATAATGATTGTGAACAATAGGCAAAATTGCAACAAAAAAAAAGTGCAGTCCCCCGGTAGGAATGTATTAGAGATGTCCGATAATATCGGGCTGCCGATATTACCTGCCGATAAATGCTTTAAAATGTAATATCGGAAATTATCGATATCGGTTTCAAAAAGTAAAATGTATGACTTTTTAAAACGCCGCTGTGTACACGGACGTAGGGAGAAGTACAGAGCGCCAATAAACCTTAAAGGCACTGCCTTTGCGTGCCAACCCAATCACATAATATCTACGGCTTTTCACACACACAAGTGAATGCAAGCATACTTGGTCAACAGCCATACAGGTCGCACTGAGGGTGGCGGTACAAACAACTTTAACACTGTTACAAATATGCGCCACACTGTGAACCCACACCAAACAATAATGACAAACACATTTCGGGAGAACATCCGCACCGTAACACAACATAAACACAACATAAACAGGGACGGCGTGGCGAAGTTGGTAGAGTGGCCGTGCCAGCAATCGGAGGGTTGCTGGTTACTGGGGTTCAATCCCCACCTTCTACCATCCTAGTCACGTCCATTGTGTCCTTGGGCAAGACACTTCACCCTTGCTCCTGATGGCTGCTGGTTAGCGCCTTGCATGGCAGCTCCCGCCATCAGTGTGTGAATGTGTGTGTGAATGGGTGAATGTAGAAATACTGTCAAAGCGCTTTGAGTACCTTGAAGGTAGAAAAGCGCTATACAAGTATAACCCATTTATCATTTAAACACAACAGAACAAATACCCAGAACCCCTTGCAGCACTAACTCTTCCGGGACACTACAATATGCACCCCCCGCTACCTCCTACCCCACCCCCCACTTCAACCCTGCCCCTCCAACCCCGCCCACCTCAACCTCCTCATGCTCTCTCAGGGAGAGCATGTCCCAAATTCCAAGCTGCTGTTTTGAGGCATGTTAAAATCAAATCAAATCAAATCAAATCAACTTTATTTAAAAAATAATGCACTTTGTGACTTCAATAATAAATATGGCAGTGCCATGTTGGCATTTTTTTCCATAACTTGAGTTGATTTATTTTGGAAAACCTTGTTACATTGTTTAATGCATCCAGCGGGGCATCACAACAAAATTAGGCATAATAATGTGTTAATTCCACGACTGTATATATCGGTATCGGTTGATATCAGAATCAGTAATTAAGAGTTGGACAATATCGGAATATCGGATATCGGCTAAAAAGCCATTATCGGATATAGAATGTATAGATCCACCAGTAGCCATTTTGAATGTTTGCCTTCCATCTGGGAACCTGATTAATACAGAGCTATCAACAAGCGTTTTTTTTTTTAGTCAGATATTTGATCAGGTGTTGACTTATTGAAGATTTAAATTTGAAGTTTCCCCTCTTAATGTTTGAATAAAAATTGTCCTTGTTTTCTTTTTGAGAGCTTAGTTTAGCTCAGCCATACCTTAGCATAACAACTAGAAATATGCAGTCAGGGAGCATGATTTAATCAAAGATAATCATTTTCCTTAGCATTAATGAAAATTAATATACAGTGGAATCTCGATTTACGATCCCCTAATTCTACAAACTTTTCTATTCATGAACTACAGGCCGAAAAAAAATATGCTTTGGTGTACAAACCTTGTCTCTGTGTATAAACATTTCATCAACCCATTTTGCGCCCAGCAGCACACACTGCAAAAAGTCAGTGTTCAAAAACAAGGAAAAAAATACAAAAATTAGGGGTATTTTATTTGATCCAAGCAAAATTATCTGCCAATAGAACAAGAAAATTTGGCTTGTCAAGACTTTCCAAAACAAGTAAAATTAGCTAACCTCAATTAACCCAAAAATACCTTAAAATAAGTATATTCTCACTAATAACAAGTGCACTTTTCTTGGTAGAAAAAAAAAAGAGACCTTTTTGCTCAATATGTTGAAAAATATTCTTAAATTAAGTAAATGCTAGTGCCATTATCTTGACATAATGATATGCGCTCGGAATTAAATTTCTTGAAACCAGCAAACTTACACTAAAAATTAGTTTATTGTTCTTAATGGAAAGGCAACAAGGCAACCGCTTGTTACACTCGGCTTGTTTGCCGCTCAGGCAAATCATATGGTCTAAAAATGCATTTTTCCATTGATAACATGACATCATCGCGCCAAGTGCGTGCTCTTTCAGTCAATTAGTGCGCATATATACAGCCTGGCCACCGGCCAAAACATTTTTAATTGTAATTTTGAAGAATTTACCTGAATGTGCATGAACTATTTCTGTTCAAAATAGTTTGAAAGGTCACATGTGAAATGTTTAAATATTAACTGTCAGTTTACTGTACTGTGCCAACTGTACTACTTTATGAGTGCGTATTTTCTATTGTTTCATTGAAAATAAAACAGCAAAGTCCATTTGGCTGTGATCCGTTTTAATTATGAGACAAAATTGTGTCAAAGTCAAGATTTTTTTTTCATGCTTGAAATAAGAAATTATTACTTTAAAAAAGTAGTTTTATACTCATGAGTGTTGATGACACAGCTTTGCAACATCTGATATTCTAGTTTAAAGCATGTTTTACTCAATATAGGTCATAAAATCTCAGCTACAAGCTGTAATATCTTACTGAGATAATTTAGGACCAAAACCCTTAAAACAAGTAAAACACTCAACATAAAATCTGCTTAGTGAGAAGAATTATTTTATCAGACAGAAAATAAGCAAATATCACCCTTATTTGAGATATTTAATCTTACTTAGATTTCAGTTTTTGCAGTGCAGCAATCGTAAGAGGGCTGATTGATCTCTGGTGTTCATTTAGTCCGCACAGGGTTGTTGTTAGCTACTGTGCTATTTTCTACTTTGTAGGATTTTAAAGATTTTTTTCAAAAGAAAGGACAAACGATGTGTGGTTTGAAACATTCAGGAAGTATCCACAGCATTGTCAACAGTGCCCCTTCCACTGCATGCAAAGAGGTTTTACCGACAAGGTTAAGTTGATTCTATTATTTTATTTCTAATCATTGTAGTGACCTGGCTGTTACAGTTAGAGGTTTTTTTTTAAATTTCAAACTGTGAGTGCTCCACAGGGCTAGTGACAGTGCGTGTGTGTGTCCGCAAGGTGGCTTCATACGAGGAAGACAGTTCAGCTAGTTGTTATTTTGAATTTGTTCTTAAATATCATCTTGATGTATCACCCCATTGTTATGTTTCTTTGACATACAGTACTGTATAGCGCC
This sequence comes from Nerophis lumbriciformis, assembly GCF_033978685.3. NCBI lineage: Eukaryota > Metazoa > Chordata > Actinopteri > Syngnathiformes > Syngnathidae > Nerophis > Nerophis lumbriciformis. The sequence goes on along the minus strand of NC_084579.2, from coordinate 20,733,116 downwards.
TTATATTTTGTTGAAAGTGTATACAAACTTTTACTAAAATATGGACCTTTGTCGAGGCTGGAACCCTTATTCATGTTTACATTGTTTCTGGTGGAACATTTTGCCTCAATATACACACTTGTATATTCACAAACCCTGTTCAAGAACCAATAAAGTTCATACATCATATTGTACTGACTTTAGAAGACTTTTAGATGAGCTAAAAATAATAATTCCAACATATTTGCAAAGTAAGGTTCGCTAACTAAATCATCTAATGCTGCCTCATTGACTGACCAATGAATCATTAGAGTACAAATAAATCATATTGCACACAAGCATTTTCATCTCCATGGTAAAAGAGGTGTTGAAAACAAAAGAGTATGCAGAACAAAACACGTGGAACCAACTAAGAATTAATTTTTGCCATATTTTACTTTGTCAGGAGAAGCAAAGTGTGTCTGTCTGCTTCTTTGTTCTGTCTTCGCATGCTCGTTGCGAGCGGCTGCCTGGTTACAGTCACTAAAGAGATGTCTGCATAAGTCACTGAGCTCCAGGCTCGAATTAGCGCCATCTGATAATCCCTCAAGTCTGTGCTAGACCCAAATATATAAGTGAACTTTGTGAGTGAGCTTTAAAGATGATATTGTACATTTCAGATTTGAACCGATACAGTACCAAATCCCTGTGCCTGGGAATCAAAACCGGTACACAACAGTACAAATTTTCTGTACTTTTGCGTGTCTTTAAATATATTAAATATGTATATATTTTTTATTTTAACATGTAACACTGAGCTGTGCTGTCCAGTTGTTATGTCTTGTTTTCTTATTCTTCTGTGTTTCATTTGCAAGTACTGCACTGTACAGTGTTATATAGTAGACTTTGCATGCAGTTGCAATTAAAAAATGTTAGATGGCAGTAGTGTATAGACTACAGTGTGTTTCATAGCAAGAAAGTAGTCTTTGCCGTTAAGTTCAATGTTCCAAGTTTTTCCTTTTGTTGAGCACTAAAAAGTGTTTAAGGGGCACTGCACTGTTTTGGAATTTTGCATATCGTTCACAATCATCATGAGAGACAAGGAGACAAAAGTTTTTTGTTTTTTTTGCTTTCTAACATTTAAATATCAGCTCTAGGTGGCTAGCAATGCAGCTAATGAGAGCAATCAATTGTACCTCTAAATCACTTTAAAAATGCATTAAAAAAACGCCAACAATACTTCATTTACGTTCCGTAACCTGTATAATAACCAATCTGTAGCGACATTGTTATTGTAAGAGCAAACACTGAGTAACTATTTTTCTCGCGTAGTAACACATCGGCATGCTTAAGCTGTAAAAGCCAACTACAGAAAGAGATAAGCTAGCAACTGCGTCAACATAAAACACGTTTGAGTTTGTAATGCACAACACAATGCGATAGGACACCAATCTGTACTGACTGAAAAACATGAACAATCATATTACAGTATCTGTAAAGTATTAGTTGCACAATAACCAGCCAGCATATGTAATGTAGTTGTACGGTGATGTGCTGCATGTATCATGAATTATATTAAAGTGTGACTCGCTCAACATTTTTTCCGGTTTATTTGGGTAAGCACTCCTTTCATGTCAAAATAGCATAGCTTCAAGTTCCACATTTTGCAGTTTCGAGTCACGCCGACCTCACTCTCTCGGCTTCACCCTTCGTTCATGCTGTCTTCTATTCATCCTCAGTATATTCAGTTTCAAAAATATAATGTATTGTATGTAATGTGTAATGTCTTGTGATTTATGTATTCTTTTGTATCATGACCTGTTGAATGTTTACTGTATTAACCCGCCTTAGGACCAACGTTCCCTCTAAGGTGCGCGCCTGCGCAATTGCGCACTGCTCAAGCGTCCTCTGCGCACAGCAAATATATGCCGCGCACCAAATCAAATCCCATCTGAATTCTAAACAAAATAAACACATTTATTCTGTGTAATTTTGCAATGAAACTTTGAGTGACAGTGACAACAAGCGGCTCTAACGGTGTTCGTCAACACCGTTCAATTGAACACCGTTCAATTATTGTAACGTCTATCGAGATGCTTCGAGGACAGCAATTATATCGATCACTTTATTGAGCAAAACTGTTTATATTCGGCCATAACCACACCAAAAACATGAGTAAAAAACTTCTATCTCGAAAAACTAGTCATTTTCTGCCGTACAAACCAGGCCAAAACCAACTTGTCATCTGTCACCAACACGCATACCACTAAGCCACTGGTGCGTTTATGGCCACACAAAAAGTCGGACAACTCAAACACCACACAAAGTTACACTATGACTCCTCAGTCAAACGTGTGCTTATTCTACTGTCATTTATTAATGCTAATTTATTGATATTAATCATGGAATGCTGTTACTAGAGAAAGTTACAGGAATGCACATTTCATCCTATGCTTACATTTCATTGTGCAACATGAGGATGTTTAAGGGGAACTAAATGTGATCTCTGAAAGGGGTACAAATGAATTCCAAAGCAGGACCCCCACCCAGACATATTGTACAATACTAATCCATAGCTTATGAAAAACAAGATTTCTTTTATTTTCATTACAAGTGGGCCAAATCACTAATATTACAAAATAATCTCATGAAAATGACTCCTCTCATTTGAGTGTTATTAAAAAAGATTGGTTTGAGACAGGTGTGCTGCTGGTATTGCCACGTGGGATGTTGCTCACATGTGCTCCACTGAATGCTCAGGGAGTTTTTGTGTTTGCTCAGACACATGAACAATTAGAGGGAACATTGCTTAGGACAACGGATGAAAATTAGCTATTGTGCTAAATCCAGCATATTTACATTGTTGCTCTATGTTGATGAATATGCATTGTCCTAATTCAAATAAATAAATAAATATGGTTGTGAATCCTCATTTGTCCAAAAGTAGTCATCTTCGTTGTCTGTTACCAAGTCTGCCATGATTACAACATACACAAACGTAAACGGAAATCAATATCCTGAAGAAATCAGTGATGAGTAAAATGATGAAAATACGATACATATTGTACATATTACATATTGTTATGAATGTGTCTGCATGTCACTATATTACAGGTGTATATTAGGACTGCGAATCTTTGGGTGTCCCACGATTCGATTCAATATCGATTCTTGGGGTCACGATTCGATTATAAATCGATTTTTCCGATTCAATGCAATTCTCGATTCAAAAACTATATTTTTCAGATTCAAAACAAGTCTCTATTCATTCAATACATAGGATTTCAGCAGGATCTACCCCAGTCTGCTAACATGCAAGCAGAGTAGTAGATTTTTAATTTTAACTATAAATGAACCAAAAATATGACTTATTTTATCTTTGTGGAAAATATTGGACACAGTGTGTTGTCGAGCTTATGAGATGCGATGCAAGTGTAAGCCACTGTGACACTATTGTTCATTATGAGGGATTTTTAATCACTGCTATGTTGAAATTGTAACTAATATTGATACTGTTGTTGATAATATTCATTTTTGTTTCACTACTTTTGGATTGTTCTGTGTCATGTTTGTGTGTCCTCTCAATTGCTCTGTTTATTGCTGTTCTGAGTGTTGCTGGGTCGGGTTTGGTTCTGGAACTGGATTTCATTGTTATGGTATTGCTGTGTATTGTTTTGTTGGATTGATTAATTAAAAATAATAATAATAAAATAAATAAATAAATAAAATCGTTTTTTGAAAAATAAGAATCGATACTGAATCGTAAAACATGAGAATGGCGAATTGAATTCGAATCGATTTTTTCCCACACCCCTAGTATATATAGACTTGCAGTGTAGGCTTTGAATGCAACAACGGTGACTCCCATTAGCCGCACCTTCCAACTGTTTTTATCATATTTAAAATCCTAAAAAAAAGACATGTTTTCTTGTCTCTCATAATGATTGTAAACGATAAGCAACATTTAAAAAAAAAAAGTGCAGTTCCCCCTTAATACTGTAAGTATTGTATTTATTGCATACCTGCTGTTTAAGTGTAACGTGCATTTTAGTTTAAGTTTTCACTACTAAATTTGTAGGTGTTTAAATCGCCATGTAAAATTGCTAATGCTAATTGGTAGCATGTATTTGGAAAACCCAATTAGCATCAAGGTAGCGTAATCTTACGTCCAGTCCCTTGTTTGTTTGTTTTCAAGAATCTACATAATCACACTGGACCAATTACGCTTGTGGACCAATTAGCCCTCATTAAAAACTCCCAGTACCACTCAAGCATGTTCAAACTAAAGCGTGTGTAACGTCTAGTCGACCGGTTCTGTTTGGACAGTCTTACCAAAGCTTTGCTCTCCTCCTCATCCTTGTAGTAGAAGAGTTGGTCCCCTCGCAGGACAAACCAGCGATTGTGCCAGGTTTTTACAAAGCCTCCTTGCTTCCTGAGCCACCCGCACCTGATGACTCCCTGCCTGCCTTGCTGCGGAGGTTCCATGCCGGCCTGGCCTCCACCGTGTTGGGGACTGCCATGGGAGTGGTCGTCCATCATGGAAACTCAGACCTGCCAAGAGTCAAAAACAAGTGTAGGTTTGAACAAATGCAAAAATGAGCACCCCATAGGAGTTCATTCTGAGACTACTTTCCATCCATCCATCCATTTCTACCGCTTATTCCCTTCGGGGTCGCGGGGGGCGCTGGAGCCTATCTCAGCTACAATCGGGCGGAAGGCGGGGTACACCCTGGACAAGTCGCCACCTCATCGCAGGGCCAACACAGATAGACAGACAACATTCACACTCACATTCACACACTAGGGCCAATTTAGTGTTGCCAATCAACTAGTTTGATTGAATTTTGATCTGAAAATAGGAATCGGATATGCAAATTAACATGTTGGTATGGTGTGACGAGGAGAAGTGTTTGTGATTCCAAAGATGCGTCTGGGTGCGGGCTTGTCGTGGTTGCCCTTGGGGGGGGGGGGGGGGGGGGGGGGGGGGGGGGGGGGGGCGCGGCTAGACCTGTGGGAGGTGTATGGAGTGGCTGATTCTCGGTAGACGGTGGGTTCCGAGGCTGGATTACTTATGTATGTGTTTGTATATATATATGTGTATATGTGTGTGTAATGTATCTATTTAATTATTATTTTTAATTTAAAAGAAAAACTTTTCTATTTAATAATTTTGGGGGGTTGGTGTCGCCCCTGGAGCCTGCTTGCCCCGCAGGGGTCGGCCTTCCGGGCTTTCGCGGCCAGGTTGCGTGTCTGGGGCCCCTGGGTACTGCCGCCTACTCCTTCCAGATGCCCTGCTCAGTGGGGGCTGGCTGGGTCTAGTCCTCGTGCGTTGTGTGTGGTGGCGCCTCGGTATGTCGTGTGTCATGCTGCGGTGTTACACGGTGGTCGTCGTGTTCGATCTCCAACGTCGGTGTGCCTGCAGGGGTGGGGCGGGTGGTTCCCGTGGCCCCGTGCTGGATGGTCATGCCGCGGCCGATTTGAGTGGGGCGGCCCAGGGCTGGCCCCGCAATGCTCTCCTAAGGGGGGGTTGGTCTAGTGGGGGCCCGGTTGCGTGTGGCTGCGGGTCTATGGCCTCCCGGGCCCGCATCGCTCACTGGCTTGGGGGCTGGTTGTCTCCTGCTTCTCACGTGCCTTGTCCTCATGTTTGGGCTGCCCAGCGGAACGATGGGCCTGGTTCTGGGGGTCCTGTCGCCAGTGATGGAAAATGTAGTAAGCTAATATACAAGTTACACTTGATTAAATGTAGCTAAGCTACAGGGGGAGCTATCCCTGTAGAATTGTAGCAAGCTACACTACAGGCTACACGGCAAAAGTAGCTTGCCACATCAAAGCTACATTTAACGGCATTTATATTTATGGGTCCACATTTATAATATCAATGGTAATGTAATTGAGAGTGTAGTAATGGACCCAATAAGGGTCCATTAATATTAACTATCTGGCATTTAGCTGGGGACAGCCTACCACTATCTCTAGGGCATCCCACTGTATGTATTTATTTTAGTTTGCCTTTTCTTTGGCCCACCCCTGTTATGTTATTCATGTTTTCTGCCTACAGTAAAAAGAACAGCATCTATCTATATCTTGACAAAAAACAATAACTTGTGTGTTGTTTGTGGGAACAGTTGATAATGGTTATGTGCAGTAAAACCTTTCATGAACTCAACTCACCTTAATGTGTGTTCCTAAATTCGTCTTAGGTGAAGAGAACAGTTATGATTTTGATTTACAGAGTAAACAACTAAAAACTAAGGTTTTGGGCATTGTTTTCTCTAAACACATACATTTGATGAGATGGCGACTTGTCCAGAGTGTACACCGCCTTCCGCCCGAATGCAGTTGAGATAGGCTCCAGCACACTCCACGACCCCGAACGGGACACGCGGTAGAAAATGGGTGAATGGATAGATGGCCAAGGACATGCATTATTGTGGGGGGTTTTTTGTGTTTTTTTTGAGTTGTCAGCTTGAAGCATCCCTCTGTCTCTGACTTTCTCACCGTCATTTGACATGAGTGTGTGACTGTTATGATTTTGCTTACTGGTTTCGATGACCTGCCTTATCTAGCCTCTGTTAGGCTAGTATGTAATGTTTTGCTCTAACCTTAGCCAATTGTGACTCATCATACGAACACCAACCAATCATAATGGATTTTTTCCGTAAGTATGGATGTTCTCATTCATTCATCCAGGTCATTGTATTCTCTAATACATTTTTTTTGGCCTGGATTCGCAGTCCATTTTCTCTCTTTGTAGCTTGTAGCTCCGATGTAAGCAACTTCGCTACATTGGCTGCAACCCCAAAACGGACAAGCGGTACAAGATGGATGGATGGATGGTAGTAGCGTTAAGCTAATGTGCAAATCTAACTGCAGCAAAACTTAAATCTATTTGCATAGTATAGCCTACAAACCTGAAAAGCAAACGGTTGAGTTGAGCAAACATTGAACCCACGCTGAGTGACCGGCGAGACGTGTATATAATAGGGGCATGATTAGTGTTGGCAGCAGGTGGGGACACTAATCAATAAACAAGAGTCTGGTGTCCAAGCTCATTGCTCCTAGCAACGGGGATTTTAACAAGGAAGGATAGAAGCGTTAGACACTAAACCTAGGAGAACGATAACAGAAACTACATGAGCCACGTGGCGCCAAACGACTTCTCCCCAAGCAAGTTAGAGCTTTTCTTGCTGTCACACAAACACAAACACCAATGAGCAAAGGACAGGGGTGTCAAACATTTTCTAATTGAGAGCCACGTCACAGTTATTGCTGCCCTCAGAGGTCCGGTTGTAACAGTATATAATATATGAATATAAATGTTTAAGGATTCACCTCCTGATATTATTACACAATTGATGATGCAGTTGATTATAATATATTTTTTTATGTGCACTGTAAAAAAAATTAATCTGTAGATTTTACAGTAATAATCTGGCAGCTCAGTTTCCACAATTTTACTATAAAATGTACAATGTTTTTTACAGTACATTACTGTAAATGGAAAAAATTATATCAATGTTTTTTTACCGTAAAAATTCATGGTTGTTGTTTGTACGGTGCATTACTGTAATTGGAAAAATGGTACTACAGTTTTTTAGGATAAAATTCTAGCGAATGAGCTGCCAGTTTTTTACCGTAATAGGTAATGTCATTGATGGATGGATAACTTGCTTTGAAATCATAAATCATGCAGATATTAGAGTACTCATATCTATTTGAACAAAAGACTGTTGGGAATTATAACACATCTGTTGCATTATTAAATAATATAAACTTTTTTTTTTTAAATGCAGTTCCATTTTGTATTTTTTTAGTGCTTTCAAATGATTACATCTTTTAATCAGAGTAATTACACTTTTGAATTTGGATTAATCATGATTATTACTCGCTTACTTTAATGGAACATGTGCAGTCAGAATAATTCATCTGTGTATGTACACGATTATTGCGAAATTGTTTTGTGCTTATTCGCATGAGTTAACTCGTTATTTTTGACAGTCGCATTTTTTTTCTGTCAAAATGGAAAGAACTGACATCAAATACTTTATTGACGCTGTGGGATATTATTTTCAGGCTTTCGCAAGCCACATGAAATAATGTTCATAATTTTGATTTTGATACCTGTGGCATAAAAAGATGCAGTCATGGCACCAAGACCTGTTAACAAAAGGGTAATAGATTTTGACGATCACCTATTTTTTCTAAAAATGGGTCTTGAAAAAGACTGCTCATCAAATACTTAGGGTTAAAACATTTGCATGGCCTCAACCAACTCGTCAGAATCTTAATAGTCTGAATCTAATCAAGATATGATTTCCTTGTTTGAACGGCTGCAGTGCTCAGCAACTGTTGTTCAAAGCTTGCTGACATCAGCAGTAGAGCCTCGCCACGCTCTCCATCGAGTCTCTGGCTGAGCTCGCCTTGGTGCAAGTCCAAGCAAGCCACAGGTCCAGATGAGGACCAGATGCAGCTTATAGCAAGGTTCCCAATTGCAGGGGAACAAGTGGAACAAATATAAAAGATAAATAAATAAAGAAATAAGATGATAATAAAAGTTGCGGTCAGGTTACCGTGGTGATTTCCAAACCTTAAACGTGAACTTTTTGCAATCTGAGATAATAAAAACCATTCACGGTAACTCCACTTTTTCCGAGAGAGAAAAAAAACAAGAAAATATGTTTTTTTCAAACAAATAAATAGCATGTCGATATCACATACATTGTAAACATTTACATTAGAGGTGTCCAAACTTTTTCCACCGAGGGCCACGTCATTAAAAAAATTTAAAAAAGTGGGGAGGCCACTTTGATACATTTTGTACATTAAAGACGCTAGAACTAATTTAATATACATACAACTAATAAACAAAACAAATCAAATAAATACATATATAAACAAATGAATTGATAAATAAGCATTTAATGCACATCAGTATATGCTAAACTACTTTTTTAAAACCAATTATCTTAGGTTTTGTGTAATTTATTGGTGACAAAGCAAATAGATATTAGTTTTACATCTGATACACTTAATTGCTAATTATTTCATTTATTTTTTAGAACATCTCATGGGTCAATAAAAACCGAGCTGTGGGCCATAAGTAACCCCAATGCCACACTTTGGACATACCTGATTTAATAGGAACATTTTAACCGATCTGAAGATACATGACTTTCATCCTTACATATTACAAATAGGTCTCCTGGACTTTTCTGGTATCATATTTAAGCACCATACAACATACACTATATTGCCAAAAGTATTTGGCCACCAATCCAAATGATGAGAATCAGGTGTCCTAATCACTTGGCCGGTGTATAAAGTCAAGCACTTAGGCATGGAGACTGTTTATACAAACATTTGTGAAAGAATGGGCCGCTATCAGTGATTTCCAGTGTGGAACTGTCATAGGATGCCACCTGTGCAACAAATCCAGTTATGAAATTTCCTTGCTCCTAAATATTCCAAAGTCAACTTTATTATAAGAAAAGTGAAGCGTTTGGGAACAACAGCAAGTCAGCCACCAAGTGGTAGGCCACGTAAACTGACAGAGAGGGATCAGCGGATGCTGAAGCGCATAGTGCAAAGACTTTCTGCACAGTCAGTTGCTACAGAGCTCCAAACTTCATGTGACCTTCCAATTAGCCAAGTCCAATGCAAAGCGTCAGATGCAGTGGTGTAAAGCACGTCGCCACTGGACACTAGAGCAGCGGAGACGCCTTCTCTGGAGTGATGAATCACGCTTTTCCATCTGGCAATCTGATGGACCAGTCTGGGTTTGGAGGTTGCCAGGAGAACGCTACATTTCGGACTGCATTGTGCCGAGTGTGAAATTTGGTGGAGGAGGAATTATGGTGTGGGGTTGTTTTTTCAGGAGTTGGGCTTGGCCCCTTAGTTCCAGTGAAAGGAACCTTGAATGCTCCAGGATACCAAAACATTTTGGACAATTCCATGGGATGGCACTTTAAGTTCATACAGTATGTGAGTAAAGGCAGGTGGCCAAATACTTTTAGCAATTTAGTGTATTTGGAATCAATGGTGCAAGAACTACACATCAATTCTAACTATTCTCAAGTAACATGGACAACAGGGGGCACCAATCTTGATTAAGATTTCTTGCTGGGATTCGATTCATCTGTCTGATTCTTGAGCCTTTCTGAATTATTTAATGAAGACCCAGAACATTTATTTCAGAATGAAAATCAGAGCAGGCCAATTAGGCACCAGTTATATTTCCCAGATGTTGTCTGTTGATAATGTTGTGGCCAGATACTGACAGTGATATAACATGCTGCATAGTGTGATTATAACAATAACAGGTCCAAACAATGAAGGCTGCTTGTTAAGTAGGTTATACAAACCCCGTTTCCATATGAGTTGGGAAATTGTGTTAGATGTAAATATAAACGGAATACAATGATTTGCAAATCATTTTTAACCCATATTCAGTTAAATATGCTACAAAGACAACATAAACTTCAAACTCCAGTTCAAACTGATAAACTTTTTTTTTTTTTGCAAATAATCATTAACTTTAGAATTTGATGCCAGCAACACGTGACAAAGAAGTTGGGAAAGGTGGCAATAAATACTGATAAAGTTGAAGAATGCTCATCCAACACTTATTTGGAACATCCCACAGGTATGCAGGCTAATTGGGAACAGGTGGGTGCCATGATTGGGTATAAAACCAGCTTCCCAAAAAATGCTCCGTCTTTCACAAGAAAGAATGGGGCGAGGTACACCCCTTTGTCCACAACTGCGTGAGCAAATAGTCAAACAGTTTAAGAACAATGTTTTTCAAAGTGCATTTGCAAGAAATTTAGGGATTTCAACATCTACGGTCCATAATATCATCAAAAGGTTCAGAGAATCTGGAGAAATCACTCCACGTAAGCGGCATGGCCGGAAACCAACATTGAATGACCGTGACCTTCGATCCCTCAAACGGCACTGTATCAAAAACCGACATCAATGGCCTCAATCTCGTTACCTTGCGTAATGACAATAAAGCTGATTCTGATTCTGATTCTGATTCTAAAGGATATCACCACATGAGCTCAGGAAGACTTCAGAAAACCACTGTCACTAAATACAGTTCGTCGCTACATCTGTAAGTGCAAGTTAAAGCTCTACTATGCAAAGCGAAAACCATTTATCAACAACATCCAGAAACGCCGCCGGCTTCTCTGGGCCCAAGATCATCTAAGATGGACTCATGCAAAGTGGAAAAGTGTTCTGTGGTCTGACGAGTCCACATTTCAAATTGTTTTTGGAAATATTCGCCATCGTGTCATCCGGACCAAAGGGGAAGCGAACCATCCAGACTGTTATCGACGCAAAGTTCAAAAGCCAGCATTTGTGATGGTATGGGGGTGCATTAGTGCCCAAGGCATGGGTAACTTACACATCTGTGAAGGCACCATTAATGCTGAAAGGTACATACAGGTTTTGGAACAACATATGCTGCCATCTAAGTGCCGGCTTATTTCAGCAAGACAATGCCAAGCCACATTTGGCACGTGTTACAACAGCGTGGCTTCGTAAAAAAAGAGTGCGGGTACTTTCCTGGTCCGCCTGCAGTCCAGACCTGTCTCCCATCGAAAATGTGTGGCGCATTATGAAGTGTAAAATACGACAGCGGAGACCCCAGACTGTTGAACGACTGAAGCTCTACATAAAACAAGAATGGGAAAGAATTAAACAATTAGTTTCCTCAGTTCCCAATCGTTTATTGAGTGTTGTTAAAAGAAAAGGTGATGTAACACAATGGTGAACATGCCCTTTCCCAACTACTTTGGCACGTGTTGCAGCCATGAAATTCTAAGTTAATTATTATTTGCAAAAAAAAATTTAGTTTGAGTTTGAACATCAAATATCTTGTCTGTAGTGCATTCAACTGAATATGGGTTGAAAAGGATTTGCAAATCATTGTATTCCGTTTATATTTACATCTAACACAATTTCCCAACTCATATGGAAACGGGGTTTGTAGTTTGCATCACTCAGAGCACTTGATAGTCCATTTGCTTGCATTTGGCTAAGTCACTACTAAGGTACTATTTGGAGTGAACACATGTGAATGTTGCTGACAGTGTTTTGGGTAAAGTCTAGAAGACAGAGGCGTGGAATCTTCCATGACCACAGGAAGTGGCCGTGGGAAGGGAACGTTGTATACAAAAGCCTTTTCCAGCCTGTGGTGCCGTTAAAGGTGCAGTTTGAAAGGGGCTAATTTGGCCTCAATTTAGCCTCACCCAGCAAGCCCTGTCCCTCTTGTCTTGTTCCGTGAGAGACGATCGCGAGTCACATTATGTGTGGCAGAGGCCTTAGGCTATACTCAGTTGTGGCGAAGGGAAAAACGCAATGAGCCCTTTGACATTCCATAATGGCGCTACGTGAGGAAGAAGCCGCCCACACAAGCCGCCTTGTTGCATGGATACTACTTTGCAACTTGGGGTATTATGTGTACAGTGGTACCTCAACTTAGGAGTGTTTTGAGATAAGAGTTGTATCTCGGCTAATTGTTACGCCTTAAGTTGCAAGCAAAAATTGGAGTTAAAAGCATCCCTGCCATTAGTGAACCCCATAAGTTCTACCCAAAACATCTGGTCTTACTCGCTAGCTTATAGCTTTGATTTTCCAAGCATGGGAAGAAGTGAATGATATTCATTAAATTAAAGAAAGAAATCATCAAAAGCATGACGAACTAGGCAAATTTGCCAAAGCAATTCAATCTTATCATTACTCGTCTGCACCATAGCAGAGTGAGTCTAACGCCAGCCAAGAATGATAAAAAAACCCATCTAAATGGCGGACATTTATCAATGAAAATATAGAAAAGCTGCCGATGGCATGTTTAAAGTTAACGTACCAATGATTGTCACACACACACACTAGGTGTGGTGAGATTATTCTCTGCATTTGACCCATCATCCTCACCCCTTGGGAGGTGAGGGGAGTAGTGAGCAGCAGTGGTGGCCGCGCCCGGGAATCATTTTTAGTGATTTAACCCCCAATTCCAACCCTTGATGCTGAGTGCCAAGCAGGGAGGTAATGGGTCCCATTTTTATAGTCTTTGGTATAACTCGAGGTTTGAACTCACGACCTATCGATCTCAGGGCGGATGCTTTAACCACAAGGCCACTGAGCAGGTTGACAGAGAAGCAGCTTGAAGGACATCTCACCAAGGTAAATGCTGTCCATAAGTGGTACTCAAACTTTTTTCACCAAGTACCACCTTAGAAAAAACTTGGCTTTCCAAGTACTACCATAATGACCAACATTTAAATATAGTAGCATAGTAGGCTTAAGTATTCTTTAAAAACAAGGCAGAGGTTTTATTTAACAAGTATATTTAAAATCTTTGGCCACTGTAACATTATATATAGGGGAAAAAACATTGTACTTTAATGTAGTGATTATTTGGTGTACCACTTGATAGAGCTACTGTTAAAATGTTGGGTTACTGTAGATTCATTGAAAATATTGAAAACAAGAGCAGAAAAAGGTCGACCTAAAGTGTTGGTTGCACTTTATTCAAATACGATGTGAATGCATTGGCAATTAATTGATGCTTACTGCTTAGTTGTATCCGTAACTCATTTATATCTAATTCCCTTACAAGAAATAACAGGAATATAGGAAACTTGACCTGTAGTGTCCAGTATCCACAATGTTACAATGGTTGATTTTTTTTGCTAAAAAGTTATTTAATCGATTTCAACTCACTGAATCGTTTCGGATCTTCCATCCATCCATCCATCCATTTTCTATCGCTTATTCCCTTCGGGGTCGCGGGATCTTATCCTTCTAAATACCGTATTTTTCAGTCTATAGAGCGCATATAAGGCGCAACCAATAAATTTTAGAAGAACAACATAGTTTCCCGTATACTAGCCACACCAGACTGTAAGCCGCAGAACACTATATGTTGTGAATTGAGTTCTTTACACAAAAATATTTTTTTAAAGTTTAATTACACCACTTAATTGTTTCCAAACGATGTCTGTCACTCAGCAGTAAAACGGTTGATCAAACAAAACAGAAGTCATTGACTGGCTGTGGAAGCTAGCTCTCCAAATGAGCTAAACAGAGTCAATAACTCCTCTGTGAAGTTTGGGTGAATTTACGAAACTGAAACAACCCAAAAAGAATGACACTGTAAGTTATTAATACTAACACACACACTTGTAAATCTGTTAGCATATTAGTTAATGCTAACAACGCTAGCTTCATTACATTACTATACCATGTACAAATATGCATGAAAATACTCAAACAGACATCTCGCAGGGGATGGTTTAGTAAGTAGGAATTGTTGTAGTTATACTGTAAAACTTACAAACGTTGCTTGGAGTGATAAATGAAGAATCCATATGAGTAGAAACGCTATGGACAGCTAAAAGACGGAACGGCAATCGTACTTCCGGTTCATAGCTCAGTCTAGAATGGCAATGCATCACCTGCACCACCTACAGTGAGCAAACTCTTTCAAAAAATTGCGCGATATCACAAAAAATGTCACACACTATTCAGTGTGTTTGCTTGGTTTTTAGAAAAAAATATATTTACATTATAGGCCGTCGGCAACATCAAAAATCCCAACATTTGCCATAAGCTGCAGGATTCAAAGGGTAGGAAAAAAGTAGCGATTTATAGTCTGAAATTTCTTAATCTAAGATCGTCCCTGAATCATGTCGGCAATCTCAAATTATGATTCAATTCGAATTGTTGTTAAAAGGAATCGTTACACTCCTAGAAATGTTGATTTGAGATACAAGTGTTCTGAGTTAAGCTCTTCGCCACTGAACCAATGAAGCTTGTAAGTTGAGGTACTACCGTAATTAGTCTGGCCCCCAATAAAGTAAACAAGGATACATCATAGGTCAGTTAAATATTGCTCCTCAGTTGATAACTTCTGTTTATGCCAAACTGTAAAGGCAAAACATTGTGAAGCATAGTTTGTGTTAGTTTTAGTCTGTTTGGGAACAGGCTACTTTCTGGTCAATGGAGGGTGATGAACAGAGGCAATATACATTTGGGGGAACAACATCCTGTACCTGCAACTTCCCAGCAGCCACAAAACATTAAAACAACGTTGAGCATTTGTTGAAATCTGTCCTGACTTTGAGAAAAGTCAAACCTAACGCTGGAACAACATACTTTTTGACAACATTTAATCAATGTTAGGTTCTGACCTTAAGATGACTATTGAATTGTGGTCATTCACCAACCAATATTCTACAACACAAATACAACGTTGAAACAACATGCTTTTTGACAACGTTTAATCAATGTTGGGTTCTGACTAAAGATGTCCGATAATGGCTTTTTTGCCGATATCCGATATTCCGATATTGTCCAACTCTTAAATACCGATTCCTATATCAACCGATACCGATATATACAGTCGTGGAATTAACACATTATTATGCCTAATTTTGATGTGATGCCCCGCTGGATGCATTAAACAATGTAACAAGGTTTTCCAAAATAAATCAACTCAAGTTATGGAAAAAAATGCCAACATGGCACTGCCATATTTATTATTGAAGTCACAAAGTGCATTATTTTTTTTAACATGCCTCAAAAAAGCAGCTTGGAATTTGGGACATGCTCTCCCTGAGAAAGCATGAGGAGGTTGTGGTGGGGGGCGGGGGGTCTATATTGTAGCCCGGAAGAGTTAGTGCTGCAAGGGGTTCTGGGTATTTGTTCTGTTGTGTTTATGTTGTGTTACGGTGCGGATGTTCTCCCGAAATGTGTTTGTCATTCTTGTTTGGTGTGGGTTCACAGTGTGGCGCATATTTGTAACAGTGTTAAAGTTGTTTATTCGGCCACCCTCAGTGTGACCTGTATGGCTGTTGACCAAGTATGCATGCATTCACTCGTGTGTGTGAAAAGCCGTAGATAATATGTGATTGCGCCGGCACGCACGGGCAGTGCCTTCAAGGTTTATTGGCGCTCTGTACTTCTCTCTACTGTACACAGCGGCGTTTTAAAAAGTCATAAATTTTACATTTTGAAACCGATACGGATAATTTCCGATATTACATTTTAAAGCATTTATCGGCCCATAATATCGGCAATTCGATATTATCGGATATCCCTAGTTCTGACCTTGAGATGACTATTGAATTGTGGTCATTTACCAATATTCTACAACACAAATACAACGTTGAAACAACATGCTTTTTGACGACGTTTACTCAATGTCAGATTGAGACGTTGGTTTGACCATTGAAATTTGGTCATTTCCCAACGTGGATCCAACGTTAGACATCAACGTTGTCTCAATTTACAAATACGACTATTTTGCAATGTTGTTTAGAAGTCAGTTAAAAAAAAACATGCATGTATAATCAACGTTGCATCAATGTCTTGTGCCTGCTGGGTTTATCGAGACCATCACCCAAGTTTTGTCCGTTCCTCCTTGGCCCTGGAGCCACCACTGTACAAAGTTTAAAGCTTTTTGCGTAATCCTGAGAGAGACAACCACTTCACAGGAGGTGCATGAGCACATACAGAAAAGCAGTGTACAATTTGGTGAGGATCCAATTTAGGCTCCATTTAATACCAGATTACTTAACCCCACAGTGGCCAACATAGCATGTGCAGGAAAACATGGACTTCACATTGCTCGTCAGTGCCGTGACATCTCTAAATATCCCTGAGCACCCCGCCCCCTGTCTTTAGAGTCTTGCACAGTGGGGCCCCCGTGACCCACATGTGTTAAAGACAAATATAACCCCATGGCTGCCCAAGCTGTGAGCTTGGAGAGCAGCAGTGACACAGTGAAGAGGAGGCCATGCTTAGCGGATATGAAAGAGGAACAAGCTGACAAGCAAACACCAAAACAGATCCTTCACCCTGGCCAGCACACACAATTAGAGTCTGTCATGATTTAATGTTGAGAAAAGCTCCGGTGAAGTCCCGATGGGAAAACCTATAATGGATTTATCGCATTGGTCCATGATCAGTCACCATGAGTCAGTGTGAGAATGAGCTGCACGATTGGAAGCAGCACACGATGGGATGAGAGGAGGGTCGACTTACAAACGTACAAACACACATCTGGGGAAACATGTTTGAATCAGTTTGATGAGTCATGGTCAGTTTTGTCCACACATGGACTCAGACTCAACATGTGGCCGCCTCGCCTCGTCAGCAATGTGGTCTTGAAGCAAAAGTAATCCGTGATGTGCCTTCTTCTTTTATTCCATGCCATGTGTCACGCAGACTATGTCTAGGAACCCATCGAGGCAGATTAATAACACCAATAATGAAAAATTAATGATGGGGATCGAATGAGATATCTAATGTAGATGACCACAATGTACCCGATTGGGCAGTCTACAGTTGTTACTGATGCTCTACGGCAGTCGTCCCCAACCACCGGGCCGCGGCCTGGTACCAGTCCGTGGACCAATTGGTACCGGGCCGCAAAAGAAAAAAACAAAAAACATTTTTTAAATTTTTTGTAATTATTAAATCAACATAATAAACACAAGATACACTTACAATTAGTGCACCAACCCAACAAACTCATTCGCACAAAAGGGTTGTTTCTTTCTGTTATTAATATTCTGGTTCCTACATTATATATCAATATAGATCAATACAGTCTGCAGGGATACAGTCCGTAAGCACACATGATTGTATTTTTTTATGACAAACCCCCCCGCCCCGGTCCGCGGGACAAATTTTCAAGCGTTGACCGGTCCGCAGTTACAAAAAGGTTGGGGACCACTGCTCTACGGCACATGAAAGGTAAAAAAAAATAATATAAAAACTGATTTAAATCATATGGTCAGAAACTGTCAAATAGGTGATTTGAGCGATATGGCTAAAAAAAAATGTTATATTATTTGGGCTCTGTACCGAGGATGTCGTTTGAGACACTTGTGATTTAGGGCTATATAAATAAACATTGATTGATTGATTGATGTAGGGACAAGCAATAGAAAATGGATGGATATAATATAATTTAGCTGCTGACGTATGCGGTAACAGTTGTAATATTTTCTCAAAACTGCTATTATTGTACTGATTTACTTTCTGTTGTAACATGGTTCAATCCACACTTCTGTTAATATATAATAAGCCTCTTATTCTTCTGATGATCAGTTTTGGGAGATCCCACAAATTTGGGTATCAATCAATATAAAATATTTAGAGAGGCAGTATTGGTCATATTAATGCTCATACTTATTTTTTTTTAGCTTCATTAAATGCTTATATTTTTCATCACGTATTTAGACAATTTCACATTATATTTCAATTATTTCTTTATTCCCTTTTGTCATATGCAAAATAAGACAACAAAAATTTACTGGGTTTGTAAACAATGACAAAAAATGTGACAATAAAAAAATATCAATCTAATCACTGTAGTATTGACATTATACTGATACTATACTTGGTATGTCAATATTTCTATCGATCCGCCCACCTCTGTTTACATTCAAGAGCTCGAGCTTAGCAGTTAGCTTTGCTTTAGTGTATCCTCCAATGGCGTGTATTGTTGAATGTTTAGCTATTCCTTGTCCTCTAGTCCTCCAGTGATAACGCCACTTGTAAGAAACACAGTTTGCGTTGAGGATGCCTTTGATCGCTTGTTGCTGTCAAATTAGCGGGACAAATCTGTCATCAACATGCATTATCACAAAATGACCATAGTATTAAAAGCTCTATCAATATAGTTTATATTGGATATTGTCTATAGCAGTGGTTCTCAACCTTTTTTCAGTGATGTACCCCCTGTGAAAACGTTTTTAATTCAAGTACCCCCTAATCAGAGCAAAGAATTTTTGGTTGAAAAAAAGAGATAAAGAAGTAAAATACAGCACTAGGTCATCATTTTCTGATTTATTAAATTGTACAACAGTGCAAAATATTGCTCATTTGTTGTGGTCTTTCTTGAACTATTTGGAAAAAAAGATATAAAAATAACTAAAAACTTGTTGGAAAATAAACAAGTGATTCAATTATAAATAAAGATTTCTACACATAGAAGTAATCATCAACTTAAAGTGCCCTCTTTGGGGATTGTAATAGAGATCCATCTGGATTCATGAACTTAATTGTAAACATTTCTTCACAAAAAAATAAATCTTTAACATCAATATTTATGGAAAATGTCCACAAAAAGTTTAGCTGTCAATACTGAATATTGCATTGTTGCATTTAGTCTCCTCTTAAAAAAATCAGGTGGCTTACCGACATGGCAAGCGTGTTTTGTCCGGAGATGCCGCTGAAGTTGTGCGGGCTTCATGCCGCTGTGAGCTAACATTTCTCCACAGAAAAAACACAATGTCTTGGGGTTTTTACAACTCGAAGCCGTAAATCCCATTAACACATATTCTTCGGAATACTGTCTGAATTTTGCCGGCTGTGGTTTGGCCTTCTTTGGTACATGTTCCTCCTTGTTTTCAGCTGTATTACTGCTACACTTTAACCAAGCCTCCATTGTTTTCTACATCGATAGTTGATTGACAGTTGGTGCCGTGTGGCACCGCCAGGTAGGGTAAAACCATCATGGCATGGGGGAAACTCTGGGTTTATGGTAATGATTGGAATAGCCTACTAGATTTGATGTTCAGTTTATGAACTTACATTCATATTTTGTTGAAGTATTATTCAATAAATATATTTATGAAGGATTTTTGAATTGTTGCTATTTTTAGAATATTTAAAAAAAATCTCACGTACCCCTTGGCATACCTTCAAGTACCCCCAAAGGTACGCGTACCCCCATTTGAGGACCACTGGTCTATACCATGCAACCCTAAAACTGAACCATCTGTGTAATGCTGTGTAAGCAGCTCGGTTAAATGCACAGGTTCAGAAACGCAAATAACCACCAGGATCGAAAACACTGGCTTGTGGCTGTAGGCAACCTCTTGATGTAGTTGCATCTACCCCTACATGCGCTTTAAAACGAAGGTTGCACTACTTTTCTGCTTGTTACACTTGCCGTACTGTTTGTTTACGATGAATTCATTACAACGATGGTTCTGTTGTGCAATAAACTTGTTAATAAAGCGCACTCCAAATCATTATCAAAGTAAAACAATTAAGTTGTTATATATAATCAGTTAGCAGCCTTACCCCAAATGGTCAAACAAACAAATAAATCTGAAATACTAAAAGATACATGTAATTAAAGGGCCACTTTATTGCTGACAACATTAACATTATGTCTTAGTTCTGGACCTAAAAATGATGTCTACAGGTACAAATCTCCCCAAAAGAGACACAGCAGTGATTTTAGACTTATTTTCTAAAAAGTTTAAGCACATTTTGGAACGCCCACTTTTCACTCCAAAATGTGGGTGGTCAGGTGATCAGCCTGCTGACGTCAAGTCACCTACAAAATACTGCAGGCAATTTTATATTGCGTAGTATGTGTATTGGTAGCATCTTCAAATCATGATATTTTCGGCAAGAATTTGAAGGAATGAAGCGGTAGGAAATGGATGGATGGATGGAATTAATATGGCCGGCAGATGCATTGCTGCAGGTTGTAGCAATACGACTGAATAAAGAGTCAGCTTGCATACATTTCCAAATAATGGGAATATGAGGAAAGTATAGACTTAGACTTAGACTTAGACTTCCTTTTATTGTCATTCAAATTTGAACTTTACAGTAAAGATAAGAATGAAATTGTGTTGCATTAGCTTTTGGTAGTGCAGGATAAAAGAGCAACAAGGTGCAGATATAAATAAATAGATTACTGTACAGATAAATATATTGCACTTTTACATATGCATCCACGTTTATGGATGTATGTTATATAGTCTTTATATTCCAGTGAATTAATCCATTTTTGGGGGGAATTGAGGGTATTATTTTAATTCTTACGGCCTGAGGGCATACTTGCCAACCCTCCCGATTTTTCCGGGAGACTCCCGAATTTCAGTGCCCCTCCCAAAAATCTCCCGGGGCAACCATTCTCCCGAATTTCTCCCGATTTTCACCCAGACAACAATATTGAGGGCGTGCCGTGATGGCACTGCCGTTAGCATCCTCTACGACCTGTCGTTGCGTCCGCTTTTTCTCCATACAAACAGCGTGCCGGCCCAGTCACATGTTGTGTGCAGCTTCTACAGACACACGCAAGTGACTGCAAGACATACTTGTTCAACAGCCATACAGGTCACACTGAGGGTGGCCGTATAAACAACCCTCGCACTGTTACAAGTATGCGCCACACTGTGAACCCACACCAAACAAGAATGACAAACACATTTCGGGAGAACATCTGCACCGTAACACAACATAAACACAACAGAACAAATACCCAGAATCTCTTGCAGCCCTAACTCTTCCGGGCTACAATATACACCTCCGCTACCACCAAGCCCCCGCCCCACATCTCCCGAATTCGGAGGTCTCAAGGTTGGCAAGTATGCCTGAGGGAAGAAGCTGTTACAGAACCTGGAGGTTCTGCTACAGAGGCTGCGGAACCTCTTTCTAGAGTCCAGCAGTGAAAACAGTCCTTGGTGGTGTTGGGAGGAGTCTCTGCAGATTTTCTGAGCCCTGGTCAGGCAGCGGCTTTTTGCGATCTCCTGGTTGGGAGGAAGAGGAGTCCTGATGATCTTTTCCGCCGTCCTCACCACTCTCTGCAGAGACTTCCAGTCTGAGGCACTGCAGGCTCCAGTCCAGACAGAGATGCTGTTGGTCAGTATGGACCTCTACAGTAAAATTGACTAGTGCAAAATGGGACTGACCAAGTGAGAGGGGTGTAATATGCAGTGATCTTTTTAATGATTCTGATTCCGAGAAGGGTTTTGGTTGAAGTTTGAATGGAAAAATTCAAGACAAATGCACTCCCGAAAATCAGGAGCACCCTTGAGGGGAGGAAGACTGACACCGAATTTCCACTGAATTTCCAGCTTCACCGCAAGTTTTACTAGATCTCGTGAATCCGTGTGTAATTACGTGATAAAGGAAGCAGTAATACAGCAAACCACAAAAAGTTTATTCTGTCCTTCTAGAGGAGCAGAAGCAAATAAACTCGGTCATGCCTTGATAAACCATTTTATGTTTTGCAGCAAGCAACAATACAACAGTAACATCATCCTTGGCGAGCGTGTCAAACAAACCAGTCCTCTGCTTCCCTGGTCTCCATATCAGCTGATATATAAGTCCTCATATCCCCATTTAGCTGCCCGGGACATGCCAGTACATCCATCCATCCATCCATTTTCTACCGCTTATTCCCTTTGGGGTCGCGGGGGGCGCTGGAGCCTATCTCAGCTACAATCGGGCGGAAGGCGGGGTACACCCTGGACAAGTCGCCACCTCATCGCAGGGCCAACACAGATAGACAGACAACATTCACACTCACATCCACACACTAGGGCCAATTTAGTGTTGCCAATCAACTTATCCCCAGGTGCATGTCTTTGGAGGTGGGAGGAAGCCGGAGTACCCGGAGGGAACCCACGCAGTCACGGGGAGAACATGCAAACTCCACACAGAAAGATACCGAGCCCGGGATTGAACCCAAGACTACTCAGGACCTTCGTATTGTGAGGCAGATGCACTAACCCCTCTGCCACCGTGAAGCCCATGCCAGTACATAATTCTTGAATTTTGGAACTCCAGAGCCAGCATGTCCTCATCCATTTGTGTCAACAAGATGAAATTAAGTCTAAAAACCTTTGACAAGTTGACTTCATGTCCGTCACCGCCCATTAGGACCTTTCAAAGTGTAAAATACAATCCGCCTTGAAGACGCAGTATTTTATTTTGAAAGTAAACTGCATACTTTATTTTGTCCAACACTAGCAGATTTTAGCTAAATTGAACAGATTTGTTGCGGCATCTGGCAAAAATAGAAGCTTTGTGTATATTTAGCGCTGGAATGCGGAAAGGCAAGGGCATGTTGGTGACGTTCCGCGGGCGGTGGAAACGGACACATTGACTTGAATAAAAACGGAAAGAGTCCGCCGGCCCACGTATGCCGATCCACGGCCATTTCGCATTCAGTGGAAATTTGGATTCAGTCATAAACTGCAGAAAAAACGTAGATAGAAGAGCTCTAAAACGAGAGAAAAAGAAGGCAAGCCATGAGTGTTCTATTTTACGTCCTCTTCTACTGATGTTTTCATCAAGATACTTGAGGAAATGCTGAAAGACCATTAGGAAACACAGGCTTTGGTTTCTATGGAAGAGCAAGGAAGTTCAGAAATGGCGATTCTTTAATATTATTTTTTTGTTCATAATGTTAACCATGGGCAGCACGGTAGTACAGGGGTTAGTGCGTGTGTTTCACAATATCAAGGTCCTGGGTTCAATCCCCGGGCTCAATCTTTATTTGTGAAGTTTGCATGTGCTACCCGTGACTGCGTGGGTTCCCTCCGGGTACTCCGGCTTCCTCCCACCTCCAAAGACATGCACCTGGGGATAGGTTGATAGGCAATACTTAATGGTCCCTAGTGTGTGAATGTGAGCGTGAATGTTGTCTGTCTATCTGTGTTGGCCCTGCGATTAAGTCGAGACTTGTCCAGGGTGTACCCCGCCTTCCGCCCAAATGCAGCTGGGATAGGCTCCTGCACCCCTCGTGACCCCAAGAGGGACTAGCGGTAGAAAAAAACTGCTCAGTGCCCTTGTGGTTAGAGTGTCCGCCCTGATATCGGTAGGTCGTGAGTTCAAACCCCGGCCGAGTCATACCAAAGACTATAAAAATGGGACCCATTACCTCCCTGCTTGGCACTCAGCATCAAGGGTTGGAATTAGGGGTTAAATCACCAAAATGATTCCCGAGCGCGACCACCGCTGCTGCTGCTCACCGCTCCCCTCACCTCCCAGGGGGTGGAACAAGGGGATGGGTCAAATGCAGAGGTTAATTTCACCACACCTAGTGTATGTGTGACTATCAGTGGTACTTTAACTTGAACTTTAAAATGGATGGATGGATGATAACCATATCAGTTTTGAAGGGTGACAAACACAAATAAGTGATCAAAATAATAGTTTTATATGACTTCATACACACTTTCTGTGCTCCAGTTCTGTAGATGACATAACACCAAGAGAGAGCGGCATAACAAGTCTGGAGATGGAAAGGGGGTGTTTTAAGTACAGTTTGTTATCTGCCGATTACTCAAAAAGTATTTGATATTTTGGGAAATTACTACCAGATTAAAAAAAACCATAGAGAACATGTTAGTGAAACTTTGTTGACCTGGACACTATGGAAAGAGAAGGAAGTCTGAGGCGGAGGTCTGATAACTCCTACTTGTCTTTGTTAGGGCTTAATTTTGGAAATAGCTCTTGTAGGTATGAGACCTTGCAGGTGTACTAAATGTTGTCTGGCTGTAATATATAATATATAAAACTTAATGAGCAACTGTAAACCGTTATCATCCCAGCCGTATGCCAGAGAACCCCCAAGTGCCCTTTGAATGTTCCGGCCCGATCCCAACTTCCTACTTTGCTGCAGTTTCCGAGTCCTCCTCCTTCTGTTTTCCCTCCCCAATAAACAGATATCGCAGATCTGGGAACAGCCGAGCGCAGCAGCTGACACGGGCAACCTGATCTCAGAGCTTTCCAGCAGCACAACTTGTGAGCACTGCAGACATTCCTCATGGCACGGATGAGGGGGGTCATCATGGCGTTCCCCTTCTCTTCCACATCAACGTGTACTTCCCTTTTCCACGCCAGATAGAGGGGACGATACACTCCCCTTGATCTTAACATCATCTGAGCACACGTACCCACAATGTAACACACAAGGTGAAATAAAACTACCTGTAAAGTGGTGGGTATTCGATAATTACCACAATTACTTGCAGTTGCTGGAAGGTTTACTGACTCTCAGCAGGCCCACTGATGTAAGAAGCGCCAGTCGCTGAACACAGTACGTTTAATTGCTATTGTGCATCATTTTGCCTAATTACTGTGAGGTTTACAGCCGGTGGCGCATTGGGGATGCGCCGCTGGATCGGATGGGAACCACATTGGGTTGATTAATTTACTAACACTGCCACCAAAACAAGTAATGTTATATGCATGACAACATCTGCTATTGGCTGTCAACCAGTCCAGGTTGTACGCCGCATCTCGCCCCAAGTCAGCTGGCATAGGCTCCAGCTTACCCGTGGTCCTAACACACTGA
>NC_084579.2:20665532-20703032 GCF_033978685.3 Nerophis lumbriciformis | reverse complement strand
TAACCTGCATTTACAGTTGTAGCCACAAACTGTAGTTACTGACAGTGGTTTTTTCAAGTGTTCTTGAGCCAATGTGGTGATATCCTTTACACACCAATGACGCTTTTTGATGCAGTACCACCTGAGGGATCAAAGATCCGTAATATCATCGCTTACGTGCAGTGATTTCTCCAGATTCCTTTGATGATATTATGGATCGTAGATGGTGAAATCCCTAAGAAATGTTGTTCCTAAACTGTTCGAAAATTTGCTCACATATTTGTTTACAAAGTGGTGACCCTCACCTCATCCTTGTTTGTGAATGACTGAGCATTTCATAGAAGCTGCTTTTATACCCAATCATGGCACCCACCTGTTCCCAATTAGCCTGTTCACCTGTGAGATGTTCCAAATAAGTGTTTGATGAGCATTCCTCAACTTTATCAGTCTTTTTTGCAATTGGATATAGGTTGAAAAGGATTTGCAAATCATTGTATTTTGTTTTTATTTACGATTTACACAAAGTGCCAACTTCACTGGTTTTGGGTTTTGTAATTATAACAACGTCCTAGGCACAATTGTTTGAATCGGGCCTTGTTAGATTGTGAAGTGTCGAAGAAAAATCATCAAAGTTATGAGATGAAAGAAAGGTCCAGCTGCCCACTGCCATCTCTCAACACATTTTATTATATTTGCAAGATGTTGGAATGGCGAACATGAAGCCCCTGTGACCTTGTGACGTAACAAGTGGCCATCTGTAAACAAAGGGAAGTTGCATGGACTCCCATGAGGCCTCCTCTCGGGGTGGACACAGTGGACATCATTGGACGCATGAGATAACGCAGGAGATTAGAATGTTCACAGATGGCGGATCTGGGAATTTAAGCTGTCTCTGTAGATCTTCTGTTTCTCATGGCCCAAAGTTGGACCTTGGAGCCTTTCCCAGTGGACAATATTTGTTACATCCTCCAAGTATACACGATGGTTGTTGCTTACTTAGGGCCTGATCGGCTACATTTTTGCATGAATGAAAGGGGACATACTATACATTTAAAACACTACATAACATGTTATGGTGGGGCTTTGGTAAATTGTGCATAGATTAGGTTTACAGACCACCATCAAGCTGCTTTTAGACTGTCTCTTCAAAATAAGCCGTTTTGTGAATTGAATTGATTATCAATCAATCAATCAATGTTTATTTATATAGCCCTAAATCACAAGTGTCTCAAAGGGCTGCACAAGCCACAACGACATCCTCGGTACGTGGACCCCGACTTAAACAAGTTGAAAAACTTATTCGGGTGTTACCATTTAGTGGTCAATTGTACGGAATATGTACTGTACTGTGCAATCTACTAATAAAAGAATCAATCAATCAATCAATCAATCAATCAATCAATCAATCAATCAATCAGTCATATTTATGTGCCAAAGCCCTCCTCCAGGCCAAGCCCCCTTAAACTGCGTCTGCACCCCGTCAGCCATGTTGTAGTTTTTAGTGCTTTCATATCAAGTCTACTAACAGATATACACTAGAACAATACATGAGTTCCTTATTTGAAATGGCACCTGCGGAGAATTTTAGCATGCATGCGCATCTACAAGCCAGTCTGCCCCACAACAGGATAGAGAAAAAGAAGGAGCTTATTGACTAAAACTTTGGCCTACAACTGAATTAAAATGGCGGACTCACGCAAAGCTCTTTGGGTAAACCTTTACCATGTATGATTTTGGATGACGTAAATAAGGCAAAATACGTTGCTAAAGTCTCATACTTCAAACGGCCCGTTTGTAGCAAGTTTGGAACAAAACGCTTGTGTGTGTGTTCTAATCATGGCAGATTTGGTAACAAACAACGAAGACGACTATTTTTGGAGAGAGATGTCAGATAATATCGGACTGCCGATATTATCGGCTGATAAATGCTTTAAAATGTAATATCGGAAATTATCGATATCGGTTTCAAAAAGTAAAATGTATGACTTTTTAAAATGCCGCTGTACTAAATGGTACATAGACGTACGGAGACGTACAGAGCAGTTGCGTCTCCCAGTCATACTTGCCAACCCTCCCGATTTTCCCGGGAGACTCCCGAATTTCAGTGCCCCTCCCAAAAATCTCCCAGGGCAACTAGTCTCCCGAATTTCTCCCGATTACAACCCAGACAACAATATTACAGGCGTGCCTTAAAGGCACTGCATTTGATGATGATATCTACGGCTTTTCACACACACAAGTGAATACAAGTCATACTTGGTCAACAGCCATATAGGTCAAACTAAGGGTGGCTGTATAAACAACTTTAACACTGCTACAAATATGCGCCATACTGTGAACCCACACCAAACAAGAATGACAAACACATTTCGGGAGAACATCCGCACCGTAACACAAGATAAACAGAACAAATACCCAGAACCCCTTGCAGCACTAACTCTTCCGGGACGCTACAATATACACCCCCTGCTACCCCCTACCAATCCCCCAACTCAACCCCACCCACCTCAACCTCCTCATGCTCTCTTAGGGAGAGCATGTCCCAAATTCCAAGCTGCTGTTTTGAGGCATGTTAAAAAAAATAATGCACTTTGTGACTTCAATAATAAATATGAGTTGATTTATTTTGGAAAACCTTGTTACATTGTTTAATGCATCCAGCGGGGCATCACAACAAAATTAGGCATAATAATGTGTTAATTCCAAAACTGTATATATCGGTATCGGTTGATATCGGAATCGGTAATTAAGAGTTGGACAATATCAGAATATCGGATATTGGCAAAAAAGTCATTATCGGACATCTCTATTTTTGAACAAATGAGGATTCTCAACCTTATCTGTTTGAATTTGAATATATGGAGGATGAACTGCTGCTTCTAGAAGCCAGCACAAAGGAAGAGTGAGACGTTGAAGAAGACAGAAGCCGAGAGAGTGAGGTGAAAGTGACTCGAAGCTGCAAAATGTGGAACTTAAAGCCAAGCTATTTCGACATAAAGGGCATGCTTACCCGTAATTTACCGGAAAAAACATCATGTGTGTTGTTTCAACTACAGTACATACGCTGTCTGGCTAGCTGTGTACAAACAAAACATGAAATGTGGGCTAATACTTTACAAATACTGTAATATGATTGTTCATGTTTTTCAGTCAGTACAGATTGGTGTCCTATCACATTGTTGTGCATTACAAACTCAAGCTAGCTTTTACGGCTATGTGGGATCTGAGCCGAGGATGTCGTTGTGGCTTGTGCAGCCCTTTGAGACACACGTGATTTAAGGCTATATAAATAAACGTTGATTGATTGATTGATAATACCGTAGCATGGCGATGTGATACCACGCTAGAAAAAGAGTTCCTCATTGTTCGCTGTTACAATAACAATGTTGCTATAGTTTGGGGGCAGCACGGTGGAACAGGGGTTAGTGCATGTGCCTCACAATACAAAGGTCCTGAGTAGTCCTGGGTTCAATCCCGGGCTCGGGATCTTTCTGTGTGGAGTTTGCATGTTCTCCCCGTGACTGCGTAGGTTCCCTCCGGGTACTCCGGCTTCCTCCCACCGCCAAAAACATGCACCTGGGGATAGGTTGATTGGCAACACTAAATTGGCCCTAGTGTGTGAATGTGAGTGTGAATGTTGTCTATCTGTGTTGGCCCTGTGATGAGGTGGCGACTTGTCCAGGGTGTACCCCGCCTTTCGCCCGAATGCAGCTGAGATAGGCTCCAGCACCCCGTGAAACAAACATTTTGTTGTTTGGCCACAATACCCAGCAATATGTTTGCTTTAATCCCAGAAACACCACGCCCACCGTCAAGCATGGTGGTGGTAGTATTATGCTCTGGGCCTGTTTTACTGCCAATGGAACTGGTGCTTTAAATGGGACAATGGAAAAAGAGGATTACCTCCAAATTCTTAAGGACAACCTAAAATCATCAGCCCGGAGGTTGGGTCTTGGGCGCAGTTGGGTGTTCCAACAGGACAATGACCCCAAACACACGTGAAAAGTGGTTAAGGAATGGCTAAATCAAGCTAGAATTAAGGTTTTAGAATGGCCTTCCCAAAGTCCTGACTTAAACGTGTGGACAATGCTGAAGAAAAAAGTCAATGTCAGAAAACCAACAAATTTAGCTGAACTGCACCAATTTTGTCAAGAGGAGTGGTCAAAAATTAAATCAGAAGCTTGCCAGAAGCTTGTGGATGGCTACCAAAAGCGCCTTATTGCAGTGAAACTTGCCAAGAGACATGTAACCAAATCATAACATTGCTGTATGTATACTTTTGACCGAGCAGATTTGGTCACATTTTCAGTAGACCCATAATAAATCCATAAAACAACCAAATAAGTATGTGCTCCAATCACTCTATCACAAAAACATAAGAGTTGTAGAAATGATTGGAAACTCAAGACAGCCATGACATTACCGGTATGTTCTTTACAAGTGTATGTAAACTTTTGATCGCGACTGTATATACTGTACATATTAGTCCTGATATGCATTGTATGATAGGAGTCATCAGAGCAATTACACAAATCAAAGATCCTCTACAGCAGTAGCTCTATAACTTTTTTTTTTTTTTAGAAAGTACCACTATAATGACCAACATTAAAATACAGCAACATACCTGTATCTATGAAGGTTCTCAATCACCCAGATCATTATCATCTCAGGGCATTCAATCGATCGCAACTGGACAATTTGATATGTCTTAGAAGACGTTTTGCAGCTCATCCGAGTAGGCTTCATCAGTACGTGCTCATAGACTTAGGTTGGTCAGATCTAGTCCAACTAAATCTGACCAATGAACTGATGAAGCCTACTCGGAATGGCGGCGATACGTCTTTTAAGACAGCAGAATAGTAGGCCTACATATTCATTATAAACAAGGCAGAGGTACCGTATTTTTCGGACTATAAGTCGCTCCGAAGTATAAGTCGCACCGGCCGAAAATGCATAATAAAGAAGGGAAAAAAACATATATAAGTCGCATTTTTTGGGGAAATTTATTTGATAAAACCCAACACCAAGAATAGACATTTGAAAGGCAATTTAAAATAAATAAAGAATAGTGAACAACAGGCTGAATAAGTGTACGTTGTATGACGCATAAATAACCAACTGAGAACGTGCCTGGTATGTTAACATAACATATTATGGTAAGAGTCATTCAAATAACTATAACATATAGAACATGCTATACGTTTACCAAACAATCTGTCACTCCTAATCGCTAAATCCCATGAAATCTTATACGTCTAGTCTCTTACGTGAATGAGCTAAATAATATTATTTGATATTTTACGGTAATGTGTTAATACTTTCACAAATAAGTCGCTCCTGAGTATAAGTCGCACAGCCGGCCAAACTATGTAAAAAAACTGCGACTTATAGTCCGAAAAATACGGTATTTATTTAACACGTATATTTAAACATTTTGGCCACTGTCACATTACACACAGTTTGAAAAACAACACTGTGTTTGCAGTGACGTGCGGTGAGGTTGATGGCTGGTGAGGCACTGACTTCATCACAGTCAGATTTACAAACATATGAACCCTAAAGAGTATCTTATTCACCATTTGATGGTGGCAGCAGTTAACAGGTTATGTTTAAAAGCTCATACCAGCATTCTTCCCTGCTTGGCACTCAGCATCAAGGGTTGGAATTGGGGGTTAAATCACCAAAAATTATTCCCGGGCGCGGCGCCGCTGCTGCCCACTGCTCCCCTCACCTCCCAGGGGGTGATCAAGGGATGGGTCAAATGCAGAGGACAAATTTCACCACACCTAGTGTGTGTGTGACAATCATTGGTACTTTAACTTTACACATACAAACTGTAGCACACAAAAAAGCACATTTAATAAATAAAAACGTTATTATGGTCTTACCTTTACTTATAAGTGCGGGAACAGTGGTGTTCGTGTTGGAGGAGTTGTGAATGAATGAAATATGAAATCCGTGCTGCAGTCTGCAGGTGTACCTAATGTTGTGTCCCTGCAGTCGTTCACGGCTCCTCCGGCGCGAGCATTGTTGTTTTTGCACTTTTTGGCTTCTTGTTAAGTGACTTTTTTTGGGTGGATTCGGTCTTGCACGTGGAGGGTTTGGGTGTGGGCTTTGGTTGGTGTGGCACTCCCGTCGGGGGGTGCATTAACCGGCACCAGGAGGCGGGATTACTGCGAGCCTCACACAGTGCGTCTTCGCAGCGGTTTTATGATTGCTCAGCACAAGAAATACTTTACACACATACAGTTGTTGACAAAATACACTGTACATTATATACCTCAGCTAACTAAACTATGGAAATGTGTAATATAATTCATATAGCAATACGGTCTCACTGCACAGCAGGCCAGCAGTTAGCCGAGTCCGCAATCCATGTTGAGGCACAACTGAGTGACGTGCCTCAACTGGCTGCTGATCACCGCATCGTCTCTTCTCAGTATTTGAACGGCAAATGTGAAAATTCAGCGATTTTGAATAAAAATAATCTAAAACTGGTGAAGTTAAATGGAAAATAACTTTATAGTATAATCACTGAATACATAAAACAATTTAATTAATTTTTTGTTCTTTTTACATTTTTTTTCTTTTCATGATGGCAGGTGAGGCCCCGCCTCACCTGCCTCCAGTGGCCGCACGTCACTGTGTGTTTGTATATAGGAAAATAAAACAATCAGTATGTTTCCATGCACTAAATCAGTCTGATTTCTCAAATAGTTTGTTTTTTGTATTTTCACAATGAAATGTGAAGTCCAAGTATCTATGCACTCTCTCTAATGCGACTATTGGTCATACGCCGTGTGCCTCCCGTACACTGGGGGGGCGCTTATTTCCTTTTAGTGCAGATAAATGTATTGCTTTTCTGGTTGACCTATGACGTCACATGAGGCACGTAAACAGCCTAGCTCTGTAGTCCCTTATGTCTGCTGTAATATTGGCACATATTACAAATATTACGTGTGTAATGGTTATGCTGATGTTAAATATCAGACAGCATCAAGGAATGATCTTAGATTGCGCTACAAACATGACACTGCTACCAAAAATGTATCGAAACTGATGCAGGTTTGACACAAAGAGAGTTTTTTTTAAATAATTTTTGGACGCAGAATCATGGAAACAAAACTTTTGAATGTCTCAGAGTTCATGCATAAGGCTCTGTGATTTAATGGAAGGAGTTTTAAATCCGAAGGAAAATAACGTTTGTGTCCTGGCCAATACTGTTCCAGATGAAGGTTTCTATTATTCTGGACTATCTTGCCAGTTGTGTGGAATACAGAGTTATTGCTAATCAGTTTGGAGTACAAAAATGCAGCGTGAAGAGGTTTGTATACACTGTATTATTTTATATATATATTTATTATTAAATATATCTGCTAAATTCTCTTTTGTATTTTGTTCGGGAGTCCGAATCAAGCCGTAATTCTATATTTCCTTACCTACCTTCTTAAATAAATCTCAGTTTATTTTTCTCCAATCTATGCACTTTAAAATGTTCTGTTCTTTTAATTTGTGAAGCATATAAACAATCTCCTCTTCATTTCAATTGTTGCTTATGTTTTTATTTAAGGGTATCTGCTTATCCTGCGGCAGCACGGTGGAAGAGGGGTTAGTGCGTCTGCCTCACAATACGAAGGTCCTGAGTAGTCTTGGGTTCAATCCCGGGCTTGGGATCTTTCTGTGTGGAGTTTGCATGTTCTCCCCGTGACTGCGTGGGTTCCCTCCGGGTACTCCGGCTTCCTCCCACCTCCAAAGACATGCACCTGGGGATTGGCAACACTAAATTGGCCCTAGTGTGTGAATGTGAGTGTGAATGTTGTCTGTCTATCTGTGTTGGCCCTGCGATGAGGTGGCGACTTGTCCAGGGTGTACCCCGCCTTCCGCCCGATTGTAGCTGAGATAGGCTCCAGCGCCCCCCGCGACCCCGAAGGGAATAAGCGGTAGAAAATGGATGGATGGATGCTTATCCTGCGCGTTGAGACCGGTGCATACGCAATGCAAAGGGTCCACTGCGGCGGTCGAGAGATCCTGTTATCAATCGCATAATACAGGTGTGTTAGTCCGACTTTTCAAAAAACCGAACACGATCGGATCAAGGTGTTTCCATGGGTTGTGGGACGCTTATTTAGAGCCAAACTATTTGAGAAATATGACTAAGTTAGTGCACGGACAAGTACTGACTGTATTTTAATCAAGCGATTCTTTGGCGTACCACTAGATCGGGGGTCAGCAACCCGCTGCTCTGGAGCCGCATGCGTGTCTTTAGTGCCGCCCTAGTGGCTCACTGGAGCATTTTTAAAAGAGGATTGAAAATGGAAAAAGATGGGGGGAAAATAATTATTTTGATTTAGTATGTTTTTTGTTTGAGGACAAACATAACACAAACCTTCCCAATTGCTAGAAAGCCCACTGTTTAATATGTTTGTGTGTATGCTTCACTGATGAG
This sequence comes from Nerophis lumbriciformis, assembly GCF_033978685.3. Taxonomy (NCBI): domain Eukaryota; kingdom Metazoa; phylum Chordata; class Actinopteri; order Syngnathiformes; family Syngnathidae; genus Nerophis; species Nerophis lumbriciformis. The sequence continues at coordinate 20,694,607 of NC_084579.2, read as the reverse complement.
AGTACTTGGTGAACATCGTTTTGTCCTACTAATTTCGGCGGTTCTTGAACTCACCATAGTGTGGACTGCGACGCAACAGTTTGTTTACATTTAAAATCTTCCTCTCCTTTTTTGTCTCATTTTGTCCACCAAATGTTTTATGCTGTGCGTGAATGCACAAAGGTGCGCTTTGTTGTTGTTATTGACTTGTTAAAGTGCTAATCAGGCAAATTTGGTCAGTGCATGACTGCAAGCTAATCAACGCTAACATGCTATTTAGGCTAGCTGTATGTACATATTGCATCATTATGCCTCGTTTGTAGGTATATTAGAGATGACTTAATTTATTTTATTTATGTCCTCTGTGTATTAAATTTATATTTGCATGTCTCATGACACATTATCCGTATGTAATATTGGCTGTATTTCAGATGTTTGTGTGCCATGTTGTTCCAGACCACAGCAAACATTACCGAACTTGCACAGATTGTAATAAATCTATTAAAAGAAGACAGCCTTCCGTTTCCTTTAACTTGGACACACACATCTATACCTTTGGCTATTAAAAGCCAGTAATTTCCAGGAGTTATCTCACCTTCTGAGTAGCCTCTGATTTACTAATGGTTTCTAATGTTGTAAAAATGTGTAGAATAAATATTACATTTCAACATTTCTGTCAATAAAGATTTGCTTCAGCCATTTTGATAGTAGGCTATTATAGCTAATATAGACACGTAAGTCATGTGTTGCCTTCATTATAAGACTTGTATACGGCTTTTAATTTTTTGAGGCTCCAGACAGATTTGCTTTTTGAATTTTTGGTCCAATATGGCTCTTTCAACGTTTTGGGTTGCCAACCCCTGCACTAGATGGAGTCCGTGTACACATACCACAGTTTGAAAATCACTGCTCTACAGTATATCAGAAGTCATCAACTTTGGGTTTTTCAAATCACCTGACATGTATACTGTGTATATGTACATAATTTATCAATTTTTTTATATACATGTTACAGGTTATATATCTTTTATTATTGAATGTATCACATGTGATGAATATTTAATGGCCCGCAATGGAAACAAGCCTTTTGGCTATTTGTGCCATCCATTTGCATTTTTAAAGCATTACATGAATTCAATTATTTAAGATGTCAATAAATTTCTCAATCAATCAATCAATCAATCAATCAATCAAAAAAGGGGGTCGTTAAATATTTGGTTGACTCTTTAAAACAATTTTTTTTTAAATTATACAGCCCATTTTATTTTTCCACTGATTTAAATGTCTTTAAATACACATTACCATTGATCCAATATACAGTAGTGAACAGACAAATGGAGGCTTCTTTCAGTCAGTAATATGGAAATCCCTCCAACGAGGAGGACACGCCCCTATTGCACCTGTGCCAATCACAAGACTCTGTCAGATTCCCAGTGATTGGCTGAGAGCCCAAACTTAGCCAGCAGATAGTTTAAATTTAAGTGTTTGGATCGTTTTGCATCAAGACAAAAACACAATCAGTAGAGAGACTGTACCTTTAGGACTGCTTTAATTTAAAACACATTAGGATCTCATGAGCTGGTCTGTTATCATTTATGGCAGAACTGGGCAACTTTTTTGACTCTGGGGGCCAAATTTAGAGAAAAAAATGTGTCTGGGGGCCGGTATATCTATTTTTAGGAACACTAATACAAAACCTCACAATAATGTCTGACAGACCGCCTTAAAAAAACAGAATTCAATTTTAATTTTTTTACTGTATGAGACAACCAGAATGTACATGAAAATAAAGAATGTGGGATTTACAATATTAACTATGACCGATAAAACACTGAATATTGACAACATATGAACGTCACACTCCCTCTTGATCGACATATTTTACAATCAAGCGAAATGCAACAAAAATGCAACAAACACAGCGAAATATGAACGCGAAGGGTAAAAAAAACCCACCTACAATCTGATACATCTGATACATCACTAAGCTTTAGAACTTTGTTGTAAAAATCTCCTTCCGCGTCTGTCCCTGACACCCGCTTTTCAGGCTGGCCGCGCTGGAAACACTCTGTGGAAACGCTCCCCACCCACACTGCTTGGTGCCTCGTCTGAGCTGCTGTGACTTAGATTACAATAGTAACTAGTATATCATGCAAAAGCGCAGATTCCTATCATTGAAATACTATTTTGAAAACATCACTGCACATCATAATGGCAGCAACAGTTCTCATCTTAATTAACCTCTTAAGGCCCAAGGTGTTTGTTTACATGCTTTTTTTTTTATTTCTCTTTGCTATTTGGGTTTATTGGACCCTAATTAGAATAAAAACTAAGAATCATCTTTTGATATGATGTCCTTAGTCCATAAGTACACTACCGTGTACTTCATGTTTATCCATCCATCCATCCATTTTCTACCGCTTATTCCCTTTTGGGGTCGCGGGGGGCGCTGTAGCCTATCTCAGCTACAATCGGGCGGAAGGCGGGGTACACCCTGGACAAGTCGCCACCTCATCGCAGGGCCAACACAGATAGACAGACAACTTTCACACTCACATTCACACACTAGGGCCAATTTAGTGTTGCCAATCAACCTATACCCAGGTGCATGTCTTTGGAGGTGGGAGGAAGCCAGAGTACCCGGAGGGAACCCACGCAGTCACAGGGAAAACATGCAAACTCCACACAGAAAGATCCCGAGCCCAGGATTGAACCCAAGACTACTCAGGACCTTCGTATTGTGAGGCAGATGCACTAACCCCTCTTCCACCGTGCTGCCCTACTTCATGTTTAGTGACATGCTAATTCTTATTTTTACACTTTTTTTTTCCGAATTCCATCGTATTTTATACTCTTCTGACACCACCAGATGGCAGTCTAAGTGTACACATAAGCGGCCATAAGACCCCAATTCAGTTTTTGGAAATAAGAGCTAAAAGCTGCTGTCATCGTATGTAGCCACTAAGCTTTTAGAGGTTTTTAAAGCTCAAAAAAAAAATTGGGGGGAATGTCTGGCGGGCCAGATTGAATAAATTTAACGTGCCGCATGTGGCCTCCGGGCCTTAATTTATGACCTGTGTTGTATTTTTCTTGTAATGTGCATCGCCGCCCCCTGTAGGACTGGAGTGGAACTGTATGTGTTTCTAGTTTGCAAGACTGTTGAGTGCTTCAGACTTGGACTTTAAAATGGCTATTACCATGGCAACGACGGTAAGTACAAATACATATTCTCAATAGTAATACTTCTCAATAACTTTACAACTGTGTCACAAGGAATGCAAACTCTGTTCCGTTTTTAGTCCAACAAAACAACTGCTGTACTGTACTGCACTAGCCAAGCGTCATGGCCGTGGGCCCGTGGCGTTGCTTCCTGTTTACATCACCACACATTTGTTCAAATTCATCATGTTGATAATGTGTGAAAAATATACTCTCATTCACAGATCCAGACTTATTGAGAATAACAGGTTAATATTCAATCCCTACCTTAAATGTGTAGACAACTTAGTTCTTCCCCTGGCTTTCATACAGTGGTGAGTTATAATCGGCGTCTATTAAACTGTCGTCATAAAAAAAAAAAAAGTTTTATAAACTTTTCACTCAATTATCCATCCGTCCATTTCCTACCGCTTGTCCTTTCATGGGTCGCGGGGTAGTTATATTGTTAATCTCCGGTGATTCATTTACTTCCGGGAAGTATTGACAAATTGGAGGTCGAGGAAGAGCAGATGTCTCTATGGTACAACATTGCCCTCCAGAGGCGACGTCTAACATTACGCCTACTTGGTTCAAAAAGGGTTCTAACGTCTAAGCAAGTAGCAAGTATATACAAACGCTGTTTGTTGGGATTCTTTATATGAAACCTTTTAAACTAATATGATTTTGTCGAAAATATACTTTACACTATTTTTTAAAGTGTAGGGTATTAATTATACACTCAATTGTGGAGGTAGAATGGCAAAACTAAGTGTTTATATCAGGGCAGCATGGTGGAACAGGGGTTAGTGTATGTGCCTCACAATACGAAGGTCCTGAGTAGTCCTGAATTCAATCCTGTGCTCGGTATTGAGGTTCCCTCCAGGTACTCCGGCTTCCTCCCACCTCCAAAAACATGCACCTGGCGATAGGTTGATTGGCAACACTAAATTGGCCCTAGTGTGTGAATGTAAGTGTGAATGTTGTCTGTCTATATGTGTTGGCCCTAAGATGAGGTGGCGACTTGTCCAGGGTGTACCCCGCCTTCCGCCCGAATGCAGCTGAGATAGGCTCCAGCACATACTCAGTGGCCTAGTGGTTAGAGTGTCCGCCCTGAGATCGGTAGGTTGTGGGTTCAAACCCCGGCCGAGTCATACCAAAGACTATAAAAAATGGGACCCATTACCTCCCTGCTTGGCACTCAGCATCAAGGGTTAGAATTGGGGGTTAAATCACCAAAAAGGATTCCTGGGCGCGGTACCGCTGCTGCCCACTGCTCCTCTCACCTCCCAGGGGGTGATCAATGGGATGGGTCAAATGCAGAGGACAAATTTCACCACACCTAGTGTGTGTGTGACAATCATTGGTACTTTAACCCCCTCGCAACCCCAAAAGGGACAAGCGGCAGAAAAGGGATGGATGGATGGAAGTGTTTATATCTGATTTGATAGTGTATACATCACAAAGTTAAATATTGGCATTAGTAGTTTATCATGCCCTACTGAAAAAAGTAATACTGTAACTTTTTTTTTTTACATGCAGCAGTAGTCAGTCTAGTCCAGTGTTGTTCAACCACTGTGCCGCGGCACACTAGTGTGCAGTGGGAGATTATGTAATTTCACCTAATTGGGTTAAAAAAAATTTTTTTTGCAAACCAGTAATTATCCATCCATTTTCTACCGCTTATTCCCTTCGGGGTCGCGGGGGGCGCTGGAGCCTATCTCAGCTACAATCGGGCGGAAGGCGGGGTACACCCTGGACAAGTCGCCACCTCATCGCAGGGCCAACACAGATAGACAGTAATTATAATCTGCAAATAATGTGCCGTTGTTGAGTGTCAGTGCTGTCTAGAGCTTGGCAGAGTAACCATGTTATACTCTTCCGTATCAGTAGGTGGCAGCAGGTATCTGATTGTCAGGAACATGGTTTGTTATGCAAACGACAACGGGAGGCAGCGTGCAGGTCAAAAGGTAACTAAACTAAAGTGTGCCGCTAAGAAAAGGCATTGAAGCTTAGGGATGGCTATGCAAAACGAAACTAAAACTGAACTGGCTGCAAAGTAAAGAAAAACAGAATGCTGGACGACAGCAAAAACTTGCAGCCTGTGGAGCTGAGACGGCGTCCACAAAGTACATCCGTACATGACGTGACAATCAACAATGGATAGCAACAACTTAAATAGTCTCGATTTCTAAAACAAAGCAGGTGCAGGGAATAGCGCTCAAAAAAAGACATGAAACTGCTTCAGGAAAAGCCACCAAAATAGGAGCGCAAGACAAGAACTAAAACACTACACACAGAAAAACACCAAAAAACTCAAAATAAGTCACGGCGGGATTTGACAGGTCGTGACAGTACACAACTTCTTTGAGACAAGAGCTATAGTGATGCATGGTTGGTTATGGTTTAAAGTCATATCCAACACTTGCGAGAACGACTTTTTACCGTCAATATTGGCTGCTGAGTTTAATTTTTTTATGTTTTCTGCTGGTGGTGTGCCTCCGGATTTTTTAAATGAAAAACATGTGAGTTGGCTAAAAAAAGGTTGAAAACACTGGTCTAGTCTACATGAAGAGCAGGTAGAGCTGTACCCCACCAGATCCAGCAGATGATGCTGTTTGTCTTTCTACTTTAAGTAGTTTATAATTGATACACACAGTATGATATTAATGTGTAAATCAAATTTATTGTGTTTATAATACATTGTCATTGTCTGCTGTACAAATTATGCAGGATTTTTTTACGGGCCACTGGCCCTTCCAACTCTGCCTGGCAACTGGAAAGCTATTTTTTTAAATGTTCATTTAAAGGGGGCCTATTATGCAAAACGAACATTTATTACCTTTAGTACCTATTTTTGTGTATTTGGGATTTGCATAAGTCCTGAAAATATGGAATCAAACCATGGCGGCATGGCAGAGATATTTATAAAACAATCTTGCCTTCCGTCATACTTCCTCTTAACGAGCCGTTTGGAATTTGCCCAATTTGAGACGTTTTTCCCAGTAGTTGCGTCAGCGGATAGCTCCTTATATGGTAGAGATTTACCCGAAGAGCTTTGCGCAAGTTCACCATTGTAGTCCAACGCTGTAGTCAATAGCTCCTTCTTTTTCTCTATCCTTTTATAGTGAGGCAGACTGACTCGTACATGCACATGCATCCTCCGCTGTTGCCATTTCTAATACAAAGTAGTTAAGTTAAAGTTAAAGTACCAATGATTGTCACACACACACTAGGTGTGGCGAAATTATTCTCTGCATTTGCCCTATCACCCTTGATCACCCCCTGGGAGGTGAGGGGAGCAGTGGGCAGCAGGGGTGGCCGCGCCCAAGAATAATTTTTGGTGATTTAACCCCCAATTCCAACCTTTGATGCTGAGTGCCAAGCAGGGAGGTAATGGGTCCAATTTTTATAGTCTTTGGTATGACTCGGCCAGCTACAAACTACAACATGGATGTCGGGGAGAAGACACAGTCGAAGTGGAGGCACGTAAATAACACTGCCCACAAAACTGTGCATCCTGAAGAGAAGGTCAGAAAGCGTTGTTTTTATGTAGACCACAAGTAAGTGTTTGAAATGTAGAAAAAACATCATAATATGACTGACCCCTTCAGCACATAGTCGGACGCAACCCAGCAAGGGTTAGAATTAGTTTATTTGTATTTTTTTTTTTTTTTGGGAGTTATGTTTTTTTGTCTCAGCTCATTTTATTTCATCCTGGTTTATTTGTCTTGTCCATTTTTATTTGTTTTACTTAATTTTAACTAAATTTAACGTGATATGTTATTGTATTCTTTTAATTTTGTATGGTTTTTTTTTTGTATTTACATTTTCTATTTTACTTAATCTTATTTTGCCGTCTGGTTTTATCTTTACTTTAGTGTGTATTTGGTATTATTTTTGTATTTTACCCAGATTTAACTTGCATTGTTTCATTTTATTTTGCCCAGTCTTAGATTGGATGGATGGATGGATAGATTGTATTGTGGCAATGACTTTTATTTAATCTTATTTATTTCATTTAGTTGTTTAATTTGATTTAATCTTGTTTTATTTTATTTTATCCAAAACCGTCTTCTATCTTAATATTTTATTGTATTTTATCCGACCTTCTCTTAATTTAACAAGAAAACATTTTTTTATCAATTAATTTTATTATAGGCCAAAGGGTTCACCAATCGGAATGAATGAATTTTCTCATACCGTGCAGCAAGCATAAACAACCTGTTGAGGCGGGGCCAGACTGTAAATAGCAGGACATCTATTTGCAGTAAATCAGAGTTATTTACTACTCACTCCACGCACCTTTGTTTCAGCCCAGGCTGCAGTGACGTGCTCGGGGAGTCAGATAAAGGGTATTTCTCACCAACTCTTTCCTGTTATTTTCCCAGGGTCCTTTGTTTGTTTGGATGCAAGGCCTCGGCCCGCCAGCTCTCAGGGACTCAGGGGAACGTTTAGAATGCGCTCAAGCACTGCTCCCATGTACCTGTGCCCATATTTGACACCTAGGAATGCACATTTGATAGATCTATTAAAGGTATTTTACAATGATGTTATTATTTCAGGTTTTTTAATTAACTTTAAAAAATATTTTTTAATATTTAAAGAACAAATAAGATGTCAACAGTCTCAACTTTTAACGGCAAAGGTGACTAGGGATCGTTTACATTCTGAACTGTACAAAAAACGTTGCCCAAAAATGAAAAAAATTGCATCGTTTTGTTAAAATCCCCCACCCATAAATAATGCTTTGTTATTTTGGGGGATTTTTGTGACACTTAAATTGAACGGACTACTAATTTGGATACTTCAATTATACAAATTGATTAAATAATACATTCAAAATTAGGAAATAAAATGTACAACATATTGTCATAATTATTTGCAGCAATACAGAACCAAAAAAACCGACCTACTTGAAGTGTAATGTTTGATGCTCACAATTCTGGGTGTTCCTGAATGCAACCTCGCTCACCATAATGGTCATTGGTGCAAAATCAGGAAGTGGTGTGTTGTTGTGGCTCCGAGCTAGCTTAATGCTGCGGTGCTAGCAGTGTTATGAGGTTTTCTGTTGCCCTGTTAAGGTCGGAAATAACGTTTAAAAAGGAATGTCAGACATTCTTGACAGCCCTGCAAGTCTCAAATGAAGTTAACTCCTAAAATGTGAAAAATAAATAACTCTTAATGACAAAGGTGTCTTGGATAGACACTTTTCTTGTTTCACAAGTGTAATAAGAAGTTAAGCGCTGTTTAAATGCAAAACAATAAAACGAAGGCGTAATGCAGAGGTGACTGTTGCCACAAACATGCCTATTACATAGGAATGGGTACCAAATTTGGTACTTTTATAGGCACAAATCAAACAGTGCCTTATTTCCATACGTTTTGTTGCATGTGACGTCGCCTCCGGTTGCAGACTTCGCAGGCTCAAGCACTTGGCATGTAGACAAGCCCTCGTGGTGAGGCATGAGTCGGACTGCCTGTAGGTTTTGTGGCAATTTTCTATGCCAACAAAGCAAGTGTGCCGGATTAAAAACAATCAAACATACACTTTTCAAAACGCACCAGAGTAGCTCGATGCTAATTTACATTAGAGTTGCCATAGACATTCTGCTGATTAGCATTAGCGATTTTACATGGCGATTTCAACACCTACAAATTTGGTAATGAAAACTACAATGAAGAATCACGAGCGGCACTTCTCACGTGTTTACTTCCACAATTGTCGTACCTTGCATGTCGTACCTGTGTCAGCTTGTCTTAGAGATCACTTAGTGTGATCAGAAACACTTTAAATGTGTCCAAACATTTACAGTCTCGCTGTATAGCTTCAGTTTGCTGGACAACTGCTTTGAGCTAGCGTTTTAGCTAGTTAGCCTTCGGCATGTGACACCTTCGGTACAAGGATTTTATCAGCCAAGAGGGATTTGTTCCGCGGCAAATTTTTTATTGTGATGAAACCGAAAAAGATGCCACAGCAGACCTTTATCACAGCAAAGAAGAAGGGACTCCTGGAACATTAGCCGATGAAGGATCACCTCACACTGTTAGCTTCACTTAGTCACGCTCACGGTGACTAAGTGAACATAAGGTAAAAAAAATTATTTTATTTTTTATTATAGCAACATGGTGGTTAATGTTTTGGAGTGCACCAACAAGACTTTTGTGTGTGTGTGTGCGCGCGTGTGCTTAAGCTTGCTGTAATGTTGTGTTGTTTGGTTAAAAAATTAATTGTTTAGCCATTATCTTGTTATGTTGGTTTGATATATATGTATACAGTGCGTGTGCGTGTGCGTGTGTGTGTGTGTGTGTATATATATATACATTAGTGTAGTGATTAATTTTTCTATTAGATTAATTACACTAAAGCTGTGATTAATCATGATTAACTTTTTTGGATAAATAAAACTTGAGTAAGAAAATGCCCCAATATTTGGATACTAATACAATTTTGTAGTCACAATGTCATCCAGAAACGTTTTTTAAATGTTTTCCTGAACTGCAAGTCATTGATTTGCTCAAAACTTGGTGATAGTAAGAATTACTTGCACATCTTGGGAGCCTTTTGGCCATGGAGACCAGCTGCTGGGTCTCTGCCACACCCGAGTCCATTTGGAGAGACTGGAGGAGATGCGGATGAAGAGACAGGGCTGCGGAGCTAGCACTGAGCGCCGGGACGGACAAGCTCCACAGTGTTTTGGCTGAATGAGCAGGTATCGGACACCTCGGTCTCCTTAGACGCATTCTTGCTCATCCATGCGGACTGGACACTGGCCGAGAGTTAGTGGGCGGCCGAGGGTGGAGTCGGCTCTCTTGGTTGCTTTGTTGGGTCTGCTCCTGTCTCTGGCCATACTCACTCCACCCCAGCAGACGATGGCATGGAACACCGCAGAGGCCACCACAGTGTATATGTTTCTTTTACTTTTTATTCACAGCTGTATGTAGAAGTGGCTGTTTGCATCAGCTCTGCTCTTTTAATGTCTTTAATGTCCTTTGTGTTCTTTGATGTTTGATGTTTCCCTCTTACACACATGTAAGAGGGATGTGTGCTATGGCTATGAGTTGTTTTTTTTCCTTGGCCTCAGTCCGGACCCCCTCTCCAGACCGATTTTTTTTTCTCACCCCCCATCTCCTCCCATTGTTTACCTGTATCTCACCTTTTTTGTAAGGGGCGCCGGGAGTTGGCAGACCCGTCAGCGATCCTGTTCTGTCCCCCTGTAATGTTTGTCTGATCTTGAATGGGATTGTGCTGAAAATTTTCATTTCCCCTCGGGGATTATTAAAGTGATTCTGATTCTGATCTGATCTTGGAAAAGTTGCCAACTCCTTTAAACAAGAATAAGGGATACCTTACTGTTTGGCCTTTTTTATTTGTGTGAAAGGAGTTTTGTCCCTCCTCTCTGAGCTGCTACCTTACCATGGTGGAGGAGTTTGCATACCAATTATCCGAGGATCTATGTTGTCCAGGGCTTCTATGTCCCTGGTAGGGTCTCTCATGACAAACAGGAGGTACCAGACAAAGAGCAGCTCAAAGACTTCTATGAATACAAAAAATCGAGGACCAAGGTTTCCCTCGCCTGGACAATGGGCTTACCACCTATAGGAGGGGGCATTGAAGTGGGGTGCTCTGTGAGCTGGACGGCAGTTGAAGGCAGGGCCCTTGGCGGTCCGATCCTTGGCTACAGAAGCTAGCTCTTGGGATGTGGAAGGTTACCTCGCAGGGGAGGAAAGAGCCTGAGCTGGTGCGCGAGGTAGAGAAATTGCGGCTGGATCTAGTCGGTCTCACTTCGACGCACAGTAAGGGCTCTGGAACCAGTCTTCTCAATAAGGGCTGGACTCCCTTCCACTCTAGCGTTGCCAGCAGTAAGAGACGACGGGCGGGTGTGGCAATACTTGTTGCCCCAAGGCTCAGAACATGCACGTTGGAATTTAACCCGGACCGTTGTTTGTGTTTACGCACCAAGCAGCAGTTCAGAGTACCCCTCCTTTCTGGAGTCCATAGAGGGAGTACTGGAGAGTGTGTCCTCTGGTGATTCCCTTGTTCTACTGGGGTACTTCAATGGTCATGTTGGCAACGACAGTGACACCTGTTAGAGGCTTGATTGGGAGAAACGGCCGCTCTAATCTGAACCTGAGTGGTGTTTTGTTATTAGACTTTTGTGCTCGTCACAGATTGTCCATAACAAACACCATGTTCAAACATAAAGGTGTCCATATGTGCACTTGGCACCAGGACATTCTAGGCCGCAGCGATGATCGACTTTGTGGTTGTATCATCGGATTTGCGGTTTGGTGGGGGACAATGCCAGACAGACCTGGCAGGCCCAAACGTATAGTGAGGATCTGCTGGGAACGTCTGGCAGAGTCTCCCGTCAAGGAGAGTTGCAATTCTCACTTCTGGGAGAGCTTCAAACATGTTACGAGAGAAGCGCTGAATTTTGAGTCCGAGTGGACCATGTTTTGTGCCTCTATTGTCAAGGCAGCTAATCGGAGCTGTAATCCCAGAACTCGCTGGTCAACACCAATGGTCAGGGATGTCGTTAAGCTGAAGAAGGAGTCCTATCGGGTCCTTTTGGCTCATGGGACTCGGGAGGCAAGCCCAAACGTATAGTGAGGATCTGCTGGGAACGTCTGGCAGAGTCTCCCGTCAAAGAGAGTTGCAATTCTCACTTCTGGGAGAGCTTCAAACATGTTACGAGAGAAGCGCTGGATTTTGAGTCCGAGTGGACCATGTTTTGTGCCTCTATTGTCAAGGCAGCTAATCGAAGCTGTAATACCAGAACCCGCTGGTGGACACCAATGGTCAGGGATGTCATTAAGCTGAAGAAGGAGTCCTTTTGGCTCATGGGACTCTGGAGGCAGCGGACCGACAGGCCAAGCGGTGTGCAACTTTGGCGGTTGTAGAGGCAAAAACTCGGACATGAGAGGAGTTCGGAGAAGCCATGGAGAATGACTTCCGGATGGCTTCGAAACGACTCTGGACCACCATCTGTTGCCTCGGGAGGGGGAAGCAGTGCACTGTCAACATGGTGTATAGTGGGGACGGTGTGCTGCTGACATCGACTGAGGATGTTGTGGATCTGTGGAAGGAATACTTCGAAGACGTCCTCAATCCCACCTACACGTCTTCCAATGAGAAAGCAGTGCCTGTCATCAATGACTGTGGAAATGTGCATGTTTTCTTCAGGCAGTCGTCTTCATAAATCTCATTGGAATGGCACCAAACAAAAGTTCCAACATCATCACTTTACCCAATGCAGATTCAGGATTCATCACTGAATATGACTTAGATTCGGTCATCCATAGATTGCTTTTATTTAGCCCATTGTAATCTTGTTTTCTGTTTACTTGTTAATGAAGTCTTCCGATTAGGTTTTCTGGGTTTAAATCCCATTTCCTGTAGGCGCTTTCTTACAGTTCGGTCACAGACGGTCACTCCAGTTTCCGCCCATTTGTTCTTCATTTGTTTTGCTCTGCATTTTCTGTTTTCAAGACATTGCTTGAAGTCTTGATGCTTTAATGTTTTCTATTGGTCTACCAATATGTTTACCTTTTACAAATTTTTCATGTTGTTTGTACAAACCCCAAAACCAGTGAAGTTGGCACGTTGTGTAAATCGTAAACTAAAACAGAATACAATTATTTGCAAATCCTTTTCAACCTGTATTTAATTGAATAGACTGCAAAGACAAGATACTTAACGTTCAACCTGGAAAATGTTATTTTTTGCAAATATTAGCTAATTTGGAATTTGATGCCTGCAACATGTTTCAAAAAGCTGGCACAAGTGTCAAAAAAGACTGAGAAAGTTGAGGAATGCTCATCAAACACTTATTTGGAAAATCCCACAGGTTAACAGTCTAATTGGGAACAAGTGGGTGCCATGATTGGGTACAAAAGCAGTTTCCATGAAATGCTTAGTCATTCACAAACAAGGATGGGGCGAGAGTCAACACATTGTGAACAAATGTGTGAGCAAATTGCTGAACAGTTTAAGAACAACATTTGTCAACAAGCTATTATAAAGAATTTAGGAATTTCACTATCTAAGGTCCATAATATCATCAAAAGTTTCAGAGAATCTGGAGAAATCACTGCACGTAGCATTGAATGCCCGTAACCTTGGATCCCTCAGGCGGTACTACATCAAAAAGCGACATCAGTGTGTAAAAGATATCACCACATGGGCTCAGGAACACTTCAGAAAACCACTGTCAGTAACTACAGTTTGTCGCTACATCTGTAAGTGCAAGTTAAAACTTGAATATGCAAAGCCAAAGCCATTTATCAACAACACCCAGAAGCGCCCCCGGCTTTGCTGGGCCCGAGCTCATCTAAGATGGACTGATGCAAAGTGTAAAAGTGTTCTGTGGTCTGACGAGTCCACATTTCAAATTGTTTTTGGAAACTGTGGACGTCGTGTTTTCCGGACCAAAGAGGAAAAGAACCATCCGGATTGTTATAGGCGCAAAGTTGAAAAGCCAGCATCTGTGATGGTATGGGGGTGTATTAGTGCCCAAGACATGGGTAACTTACACATCTGTGAAGGCGCCATTAATGCTGAAAGGTACATACAGGTTTTGGAGCAACATATGTTGCCATCCAAGCAACATTACCATGGACGCCCCTGCTTATTTCAGCAAGACAATGCCAAGCCACGTGTTACATCAACGTGGCTTCATAGTAAAAGAGTGCGGGTACTAGACTGGCCTGCCTGTAGTCCAGACCTGTCTCCCATTGAAAATGTGTGGTGCATTATGAAGCCTAAAATACCACAACGGAGACCCCCGGACTGTTGAACAACTTAAGCTGTACATCAAGTAAGAATGGGAAAGAATTCCACCTGAAAAGCTTAAAAAATGTGTCTCCTCAGTTCCCAAACATTTACTGAGTGTTGTTAAAAGGAAAGGCCATGTAACTCAGTGGTGCCAACTTTTTTGCAACGGGTTGCTACCATTAAATTCTAAGTTAATGATTATTTGCAAAAAAAAAAAAAAAAGTTTCTCGGTTCGAACATTAAATATCTTGTCTTTGCAGTCTATTCAATTGAATATAAGTTGAAAAGGATTTGCAAATCATTGTATTCTATTTTTATTTACAATTTACACAATTTGCCAAATTCACTGGTTTTGGATTTTGTACTTGGTCCACATTTTAGACACATGCTGACTGTGAACAATCAACATCTTTGCAACATTGCGTGATGATTTACCTTCTCGAAGACGTTTGATAATCCTCTCCTTTGTGTCAATTGACATCTCTCGCATTAGAGACATGATTCATGTCAATCCACCTGGAATGTTCCTTTTTAACTGCAGACTAGTGAACAGATTTAATCTGATGCTGATGTTTAGCTTTGGAAATCAACATTTACTGAGTGATTCCATAACTATCTTAGAATTGAGTGACTCAATATTTTCCACACTGCTCAGTTTGCCTTTGATTGATTGATTGAGACTTTTATTAGTAGATTGCACAGTACAGTGCATATTCCGTACAATTGACCACTAAATGGTAACACCCGAATAAGTTTTTCAACTTGTTTAAGTCGGGGTCCATGTTAATCAATTCATGTGGATGAGTGTCCGCCCTGAGATCGGTAGGTACTGAGTTCAAACCCCGTCCGAGTCATACCAATGACTATAAAAATGGGACCAATTACCTCCAATTACCACTCAGCATCAAGGGTTGGAAGTGGGGCTTAAATCACCAAAATGATTTCCGGGCGTGGCCACCGCTGCTGCTCACTGCCCCTTTCACCTCCCAGGGGTTGGAACAAGGGGATGGGTCAAATTCAGGGGGTAATTTTCACAACACCTAGTGTGTGTGTACTTTAACTTTTAACTAACTACCACAATTTACAAACCCCGTTTCCATATGAGTTGGGAAATTGTGTTAGATGTAAATATAAACGGAATACAATGATTTGCAAATCCTTTTCAACCCATATTCAAATACAAATACAAAAACAAGATATTTGATGTTCAAACTCATAAAAAAAAAGTTTTTGTTTTGCAAATAATAATTAACTTAGAATGTCATGGCTGCAACACGTGCCAAAGTAGTTGGGAAAGGGCATGTTCACCACTGTGTTACATGGCCTTTCCTTTTAACAACACTCAGTAAACGTTTGGGAACTGAGGAGATTTTAGGCTTCATAATGCGCCACACATTTTCAATGGGAGACAGGTCTGGACTACAGGCAGGCCAGTCTAGTACCCGCACTCTTTTACTATGAAGCCACGTTGATGTAACACGTGGCTCGGCATTGTCTTGCTGAAATAAGCAGGGGCGTCCATGGAACGTTGCTTGGATGGCAACATATGTTGCTCCAAAACCTGTATGTACCTTTCAGCATTAATGGCGCCTTCACAGATGTGTAAGTTACCCATGTCTTGGGCACTAATACACCCCCATACATCACAGATGCTGGCTTTTCAACTTTGCGCCTATAACAATCCGGATGATTCTTTTCCTCTTTGGTCCGGAGGACACGACGTCCACAGTTTCCAAAAACAATTTGAAATGTGGACTCGTCAGACCACAGAACACTTTTCCACTTTGTATCAGTCCATCTTAGATGAGCTCAGGCCCAGCGAAGCCGACGGCGTTTCTGGGTGTTGTTGATAAACGGTTTTCGCCTTGCATAGGAGAGTTTTAACTTGCACTTACAGATGTAGCGACCAACTGTAGTTATTGACAGTGGGTTTCTGAAGTGCTCCTGAGCCCATGTGGTGATATCCTTTACACACCGATGTCGCCTGTTGATGCAGTACAGCCTGAGGGATCGAAGGTCACGGGCTTAGCTGCTTACGTGCAGTGATTTCTCAAGATTCTCTGAACCCTTTGATGATATTACGGACCGTAGATGGTGAAATCCTTAAATTCTTTGCAATAGCTGGTTGAGAAAGGATTTTCTTAAACTGTTCAACAATTTGCTCACGCATTTGTTGACAAAGTGGTGACCCTCGCCCCATCCTTGTTTGTGAATGACTGAGCAGTTCATGGAATCTACTTTTATACCCAATCATGGCACCCACCTGTTCCCAATTTGCCTGTTCACCTGTGGGATGTACCAAATAAGTGTTTGATGAGCATTCCTCAACTTTATCAGTATTTATTGCCACCTTTCCCAACTTCTTTGTCACGTATTGCTGGCATCAAATTCTAAAGTTAATGATTATTTGCAAAAAAAAAAAGTTTATCAGTTTGAACATCAAATATGTTGTCTTTGTAGCATATTCAACTGAATATGGGTTGAAAATGATTTGCAAATCATTGTATTCCGTTTATATTGACATCTAACACAATTTCCCAACTCATATGGAAACGGGGTTTGTATATTCTTAATTTATTCTAGTATTTTTTTTAAAGCCAGAAAGTTGCTATTTGAAATCACTATAGTTTTGTGTGTTTTTATTGTGTGTTGTCTATTGTCTTCCTTTTTCTACAAAATGACAAAAACATTCTCCAAGTCTGGTAATACCATCATTTTTTGGGGAGGTTGTAGGTCTCATGTGGCAAATTTAGGAGCTCCACTTTGTAGGCAAAACCCTTCATAAAGTCACTTCCTGCTTCAATTCCTTTTAAATTGTCATCGGAGCCCAAATGCTGAATAAATCGGGGCTTTATACCAAACTGCAAAGGGCAACGTGACTTCAATGGGGGAGGATGTGAAGAAAAGAACCGTACCTTTTTTAGCGCTTGTGTGGTAACCGACAAGAATTCCAAGCTTTTTGGAGTGTCACTTGGTCTTGAATTCCCGGCCTGGGCAGACACAACAACAACAGGAAGAAGGACCATTTTCACAGGTGTCAGGAAGTGCAGGAAATAAACACGCCTGATGCAGGACAAATATTTTTGTGTATGCGCAAAGAGACGGAGGTGAGAATTATATTTTTAGTTGGTCATTAATTATGTGATTTTATATTTTGGAACATGCATTGCAACAATTTTGAACAATTTCCCTTGTAGGAACAATTTCCTCTGTGGATCAATAAAGTTTGCCTAAGTCTAAGTCTAATAGGACAAGTACTAAAACTGAATATTTATATTTATTAAAGACAGGCCGATTGATCCATCCATCGATTTTCTAGCGCTTTAAATTATTTGTTTGTATATTGTTTGCTTCAAATTGTCTTGCTCAAAACAAGCCAAAGTGTGTGTTTATATTAGCTAAATAAGAAAAATACCATAAAAACCAAAACATGCTTTATATTTAGGTAGGGGTGTAACCGTACGCTATTATTACGGTTTGGTATTATCTCGGTTTTTAGGTCAAAATTTGCTTAATTAAAGAAAAAGTTTAGCTTTTGTATTGAATGATTTTTAATATGAAACTGTAATCTGCTGGCAAGTAGCTATCCAATAAATACAATCCTAAAATAAAAATAGATATAAAGAAAAGTCAAATGATGTGGGGAGGGGTCACCGATCAATGATGTACAATCAATCAATCAATCATCCATCCATCCATTTCCTACCGCTTATTCCCTTTTGGGGTCGCGGGGGGCGCTGGAGCCTATCTCAGCTACAATCGGGCGGAAGGCGGGGTACACCCTGGACAAGTCGCCACCTCATCGAAGTCAATCAATGTTTATTTATACAGCCCTAAATCACAAGTGTCTCAAAGGGCTGCACAAACCACAACGACATCCTCGCTACAGAGCCCACATAAGGGCAAGGAAAAACTCACCCCAGTGGGACGTCGATGTGAATGACTATGAGAAACCTTGGAGAGGACCGCAAATGTGGGTAACCCCCCCCCCCCCCCCCCCCCCCTATAGGGGAGACCGAATACAACGGATGTCGAGTGGGTCTGACATAATATTGTGAGAGTCCAGTCCACAGTGGATCCAACATAATAGTAAGAGTCCAGTCCATAGTCTGGCCAGCAGGACACCATCCCGAGCAGAGACGAGCTTTGTGTTATGGGTCACAAAGCAAATGAGTGTAATATCTTATAATATAGTTCAATAATAACACATTTTACGTTTCGAATAACACTGAACTGAAGAAATTGAATTATCGTAATTTTTAGTAAAATCCCTCCAGGATTTTGTAGGCTTTTCTGTGATTGTCGCAGCTTAAAATGTCTGAATTTGTGACAGCTTTTTCAAAAGGTTGCAATGTTTTTTTTTCCAAAATATTATATCAACTTGAGAATTTATGAATAAATAAATAAGAATCACTGTGTTGTTTTACTCATTTTATACCGACTTATAGACTTAAAAGTATACACTAAATGGCATTAAAAGCACATACTCGGAGCTCATTGTCAAAATTCTGCACTGTTTTAATTAATTATGAATAATGATAATTAATAATGAATTTGTATCTTTATAGAAACAAACACCAAAAGCGTTATTTTCCGCTGTCTGCTCTGTCGTCCACAAGTTGCAGACGTTCTCTATGTTTATATTACGCTTGAAAAGTGTTGTCCGTCTTAAACGTTCATTTATGGTCCAACACATTTACCGCCACACGTTAAAAGTAGAGATGTCCGATAATGGCTTTTTTGCCGATATCCGATATTCCGATATTGTCCAACTCTTAATTACCGATTCCGATATCAACCGATACCGATATATACAATCCTGGAATTAACACATTATTATGCCTAATTTTGTTGTGATGCCCCGCTGGCGCATTAAACAATGTAACAAGGTTTTCCAAAATAAATCAACTCAAGTTATGGAAAGAAATGCCAACATGGCACTGCCATATTTATTATTGAAGTCACAAAGTGCATTATTTTTTTTAACATGCCTCAAAACAGCAGCTTGGAATTTGGGACATGCTCTCCCTGAGAGAGCATGAGGAGGTTGAGGTCGGCGGGGTTGGGGGCAGCGGGGGGTGTATATTGTAGCGTCCCGGAAGAGTTAGTGCTGCAAGGGGTTCTGGGTATTTGTTCTGTTGTGTTTATGTTGTGTTACGGTGCGGATGTTCTCCCAGAATGTGTTTGTCATTCTTGTTTGGTGTGGGTTCACAGTGTGGCACGTATTTGTAACAGTGTTAAAGTTGTTTATACGGCCACCCTCAGTGTGACATGTATGGCTGTTGACCATGTACTTCTCCCTACGTCCGTGTACCACTCCGTACAGCGGCGTTTTAAAAAGTCATACATTTTACTTTTTGAAACCGATACCGATAATTTCCGATATCACATTTTAAAGAATTTATCGGCCGATAATATCGGCAGTCCGATATTATCGGACATCTCTAGTTAAAAGCATTTGTGAACTGTTGTGAGCGATCTGTAGTGCTAACTTTTGGGGGGGACATGACCACGGGGAACATGCTTTTTTTTGCCGTACCAGAATATGATGAAGTATATGTAGCACTTGGCTTCACTTTATCCATGGTAGGAGACCAATGTGTTGTTTCATTTAATATTAATAAGCTTACAATGTTATGCAATTATAACAATTTTATTGACAAATGACGCTTTTAAATATTTTGGCGTAACAGAAAATATTTGAGAAGCAGTCAATTTGTACTATAACAATCTACAAGGTTAATACAGTTTGCTTCTCTTCTTCCTCTCCATTTATCTGCTTTGTTTTGCAATTCAAGTTATCATTACATGTATGTATTGTTGCATTTGAAACAAATGTATTGTTGATAATAGAGGTAATTATTCGTATTATTCATTATCAATAGTGCTATTTCTATTAGTATTTGTATTGCTCCATTTGTAGTGCAATAATGTTCATTGTCATCTCTGTGATATTAATATTTACTTCACTAACTGGTTCTTTGCTATCCCTTTTCGTATCATATTTGTATATATCGTATTTGCTGATGTTGATCTGTTGTTGTTGTTGTGGTTGTTGTTGTCTCTCTGTCTTATCCTCCTCTTGTCCCCACAATTTCCTCCTCTGTCTTCCTTTTTTTCTTCTTTCTATCCCCTCCTGCTCCGGTCCGGCCGCGCCAAACATGAATATGAATCCATTTAATAAAGTCAAATGCAAAAAAGGCAACAAGAGAAGTATCCCACATTTCTCTTTTGTAAAGTAAATCTGTACAGCAAATATGGGCATCTACATCAACAAAACGATTAGCCTGAGTAGCTGGACAGGACAAAAAAAAGACAGTATTAGACACTTGATGATAAATTTGGCCTCCGATTCAGTTTTTTCAAATATGCATACGATACAATGTAATGCATCGAATATTTCCAGTTGTTCCATTACAGCATGTCCGAAAAGGAGTAGGAAGAAGCCGAGCTTATTTAATCCTACCCCTTTTCATTTCATAGCAATGTTAACCCATTTCCTTGTTCTCTGTAACAAAACAGTGAATAAATAAATAATAAATGAATAATATACCATAGTAAGTAAACAAATATTAAATACATAAATAATCTTCATCTCAAAAGAAAAGAAAAAAAGGGTTCAAGATGCTCCTCATAATTCTTGTTCTGTGTACTTTGTGAACACTTGTAGTTTGAACAGTCTCTTAAACTGAATCATATTGGTGCTTTGTTTGATTTCTTTGCTTAATCCATTCCATCATTTCATTCCACATACTGATATGCTAAAGGTTTTAAGTGTTGTACGAGCATACAAATGTTTTAAATTAGATTTTCCTCTAAGGTTATATTTATCCTCTTTTGTTCAGAAGAATTGTTGTTCATTCTTGGGTAGCAGCTTATAGTTTGCTTTATACATCATTTTAGCTGTTTGCAAATGCACCAAATCATTGAATTTCAATATTTTTGATTCAATAAATAAAGTGTTTGTATGTTCTCTATATCCAACATTATGTATTATTCTAATTGATCTTTTTTGTAACACAGTTAGTGAATGAAGTGCACATTTGTAGTTGTTTCCCCATATTTCTGCACAATAACTCAGATATAGTAACACTAGCGCAGTGTTTTTCAACCACTGTGCCGCGGCACACTAGTGTGCCGTGAGATACAGTCTGGTGTGCCGTGGGAGATTATCTAATTTCACCTATTTGGGTTAAAAATATTTTTTGCAAAGCAGTAATTATGGTCTGCAAATGATGTGTTGTTGTTGAGTGTCTGTGCTGTCTAGATCTCGGCAGAGTAACCGTGTAATACTCTTCCATATCAGTAGGTGGCAGCCGGTAGCTAATTGCTTTGTAGATGTCGGAAACAGCGGGAGGCAGTGTGCAGGTAAAAAGGTGTCTAATGCTTCAACCAAAAATAAACAAGGTGAGTGCTCCTAAGAAAAGGCATTGAAGCTTAGGGAAGGCTATGCAGAACGAAACTAAAACTGAACTGGCTACAAAGTAAACAAAAACAGAATGCTGGACGACAGCAAAGACTTACTGTGGAGCAAAGACGACGTCCACAATGTACATCCGAACATGACATGACAATCAACAATGTCCCCACAAAGAAGGATAAAAACAACTGAAATATTCTTGATTGCTAAAACAAAGTAGATGCGGGAAATATTGCTCAAAGGAAGACATGAAACTGCTACAGGAAAATACCAAAAAAAGAGAAAAAGCCACTAAAATATGTTGATTTCTGATGGTGGTGTGCCTTTGGATTTTTTCAACGCAAAAAATGTGCCTGGGCTTAAAAAAGGTTGTAAAACACTGCACTAGCGAGCAGTAGAGAATATGAAGTATTTTTGTCTAGAACATGTTTTGCTTTATTCATTATTGACGTGTTTCTTGCTACTTTATGTTATATATTTTTTTACATGAGATTTCCATTTCATTTTATCATCTATTATTACACCCAAAAATGTTTTTTCTTTTACCCTTGCAATATCTACTCCGTCTATTTGTATTTGTGTTTGACTTTCTCTTCTACTGTTACCAAATAGCATTATTTTAGTTTTACTGAGATTCAAAGATAGTCTGTTTTTGTCAAATCATCTTTTTAATTTGTACATTTGTACAGTTACGATAGATTTCAATAATGTACCTACAGTATAAGTACTTCAAAACACTTGTATTGCGAAACAGCGCCGTCCACGAAATTAATTAAATATATTTAATCCATGCTTGGCCTCGCCAAAACAGCATGATTTTAACATGTAACGTGCCTTTTATAAAGAAAAACAAACCTTTTAGATGGAAATATTGCATGGAAAAACAAAACAACAGAATATAATACAAACAACTCCTTTGAACTGCGTCTCAATCAAACACACCATCAGCAGTTTCTCCATATTTTCATGGATTTAGATATTATTTTATATTATCCACTCCTTCAGCTTCAGTATGGTGCAGACTAGCAGTGCTACACTCAAACTGCTTCACCATGGTCATGTTTTTGATGATTTCCTATGGCTGGAAAAACAAAGTTATGTCCATTTCTGGCTATAAACTAATGCTAGCGCGTAAAAACGGACGTTCTGGTTGTATCTTGGTGGCTTTCTATGACATTTTCTGCGCCAACTAGTGGTCAAGGTTCGTAACTCAAATATTGCTCACCACCCACTCGTATCCTGAAGTACCACTAACTTACATTTTTGTCTATATTTTTTATGTACCATTATCACTGCAGGACTTGATGAATGGCTAAACATCTAACTAGAGATAAATGCTTTAAAATGTAATATCAGAAATTATCGGTATCGGTTTCAAAAAGTAAAATGTATGACTTTTTAAAACGCCGCTGTACGGAGTGGTACACGGACGTAGGGAGAAGTACAGAGCGCCAATAAACCTTAAAGGCACTGCCTTTGCGTGCCGGCCCAATCACATAATACCTACGGCTTTTCACACACACAGGTGAATGCAATGCATACTTAGTCAACAGCAATACAGGTCACACTGAGGGTGGCCACATAAACAACTTTAACACTGTTACAAATATGCGCCACACTGTGAACCCACACCAAACAAGAATGACAAACACATTTCGGGAGAACATCCGCACCATAACACAACATAAACACAACAGAACAAATACCCAGAACCCCTTGCAGCACTAACTCTTCTGGGACGTTGCAATATACACCCCCCCCCCCCCCCCCCATAGTTTGGTTCTTTTTTTAATTCATTACGGGTCTACTGAAAATGTGACTTAATCTGCTGGGTCAAAAGTATACATACAGCAATGTTAATATTTGGTTACATGTCCCTTGGCAAGTTTCACTGCAATAAGGCGCTTTTGATAACCTTCCACAAGCTTCTGGCAAGCTTCTGGTTGAATTTCTGACCACTCTTCTTGACAAAATTGGTGCAGTTCGGCTAAATTTGTTGGTTTTCTGACATGGACTTGTTTCTTTAGCATTGTCCACAAGTTCTGACCACAGAACTTTCCTCCAGAAGGTCTTATCTTTGTCCGTGTGATGTCAGATGAAACAAAAATTGAGCTGTTTGGCCACAATACCCAGAAATATGTTTGGAGGAGAAAAGGTGAGGCCTTTAATCCCAGGAACACCACACCTACCGTCAAGCATGGTGGTGGTAGTATTATGATCTGGGCCGGTTTTGCTGCCAATGGAAGTGGTGCTTTACAGAGAGTAAATGGGACAATAAAAAAGGAGGATTACCTCCAAATTCTTCAGGACAACCTAAAATCATCAGCCCGGAGGTTGGGTCTTGGGAGCAGTTGGGTGTTCCAAAAGTGGTAAAGGAATGGCTAAATCAGGCTAGACTCAAGGTTTAGAATGGCCTTCCCAAAGTCTTGACTTAAACGTGTAGACAATGCTGAAGAAACAAATCCATGTCAGAAAATCAACGAATTTAGCTGAAATGCACCAATTATGAGACTCAAGAGGAGTGGTCAAAAATTCAACCAGAAGCTTGTGGATGGCTACCAAAAGCGCCTTATTGCAGTGAAACTTGCCAAGGGACATGTAACCAAATATTAACATTGCTGTATGTATACTTTTGACCCAGCAGATTTGGTCACATTTTCAGTAGACCCATAATAAATTCATAAAAGAACCAAACTTCATGAATGTTTTTTGTGACCAATCCAATCCAAACCAACAAGTATGTGCTCCAATCACTCTATCACAAAAAAATAAGAGTTGTAGAAATGTTTGGAAACTCAAAACAGCCATGATATTATGTTCTTTACAAGTGTATGTAAACATTTGATCACGACTGTACGTCCAACAATATATCGTATATGTCCGATTTAGTGCGACAAAAACTACAACACTTGGAAAAAATCATGGAATTACCAGATTTTGAGGATATGAAAAACAAGCAGATAACAGACATGACAAAATATTAAAGTTATTTTATATGGCAATTTACTGGCTTTAAGAAATCAGGAAAATATATTATTTTTAGAACAAGCAGATTGAAACATTCATGGAATCACGCAATTCTGAGGGCAAAAAAATAATGTAGTCATGAAAACACCCCAAAACACTACACCAGTACTATCAGAATAATTGTATCTAAGTTATCGCAAAACTTTGTGTTACATTGAGTTCAGCTCGCCCGGCGAGTAGACAAAAGCTGTCTTTGATCCTACCAAGAAGAAGGCTTTTAAAACTCCACTGTGTAGGATGGGAAGCAACATGAAGGTGTTCTGTTTCTTTGATGTATTGTAATCCACAGAAAGATTTTGTCTTGACCCGAGAGCTACAAAGCGGAGAGGAAGCAGGACCTGACTCCCCTCCAGGGACCTTTTCTTTGAACTGTTTTACGACCTTTTCTTTGAACTGTTTGTAATCAAAGGCGATGGCTGTTTACCACCCCCCTCCCTTAGAAACAGCAGTTGCCATGTAATCAGGGAAAGTCCAAATAAAAGAGGAGGCGTACAATCTTTCGTCAGAGCGTGGAACACTGTACAAGGGTACAGGTGTACGCTTTTCTCCTCATTGAGCCAAATTTAATTATGTCTATTTAATTCCTTGCTTCTTGTCTTGTTTAATAGATGTCACCAGTGTTTGAACTTGACAAGTACTTTGTTGCACCACCTCTGGCTTTTATAACAGCTTGCAGTGTCTGAGGCATGGACATAACAAGTGACAAACAGTCTTCTTCATCAATCATGCCCAACTTTCTCTGATTGCTGTGATCAGATCAGCTTTGCAGCTTGGAGTCTTGTCATGGACCATTTTCTTCAATTTCCACGACACATTTTCAGTTGGATTGAGATCCTGACTATTTGCTGACCATGACATTGACCTTATGTGTCTTTCTTTAAGGAATTTTTTTTTTTTTTTTTTTTTTTACAGTTTTTGCTCTGTGGCAAGATGCATTATTATCTTGAAAATAATGTCATCATCTCCAAACATCATTGTCATTAATGGAATAAGAAAAGTGTTCAAAATGTTAATGTAAACGTGTGCATTTATTGAACATGTAATGACAACCATCTCCCCAGTAACATTACCTGACATGCAGTTCCATATCATCAATGACTGTGGAAATGTGCATGTTTTCTTCAGGCAGTCGTCTTCAAAAATCTCATTGGAACGGCACCAAACAAATTGCAACATCATCCCCTTGCCCAATACAGATTCACGAATATGACTTTCATCCAGTCTTCCGTAGTCCATGATTGCTTTTCTTTAGCCCATTGGAATCTTTTATTTTTTTAATGTTTAGGTGTTAATTGCAGCTTTTTTTCTTAGTTTTTCTGCACTTTTTTACAGTTCGGCCACAGACGGTGACTCCAGTTTCCACCCATTTGTTCTTCATTTGTTTTGCTGTGTGTTTTCAAGACATATTGCTTTATAGGGGACCTATTAAGCGAAACCAACTTTTCTTACCTATTGGTACCTGTTTTGTGTATTTGGGATCTGCATAAGTCCTGAAAATGTGAAATCAAACCACAGAGGCATGGCACAGTTACTTATAAAACAATCTGGCCTTCTTTCATACTTCCTCCAAATGAGCCGTTTGGAATTAGTCCATTATGCAGCGTTTTTTTGCAAGTGTGATGTCAGCGGATATCTCCATATATGATAGAAATGTATTCAAAGAGCTATAAGTGAGTCCGCCATTGTAGTGTGACATAGTCAATAAGCTCCCATTTTTCTCTATCCTCTTGTTTTGGGGCAGACTGGCCGGTGCATGCGCATGCATTCTCTTTTGCCATTTTTACTACAAAGTAGTGTATAGTTTGAACCTATTTCTGTCAGTAGACTTGTTATGGAAGCGCTATAAACTACATAGTGGCTGGCGGAGAGAAGACGCAGTCGAACTGGAGGCACGTAAATAAGATGGCCCACAGAAAGTGGCTTGAAGATGGTCTGTAAAACATAATCCATGCAAAATTTTGACCAAAGACGCACCATTACAGTACATGGTATATCATATTATGACCCCTTTTAAGTTTTCTGTCTTGACGCTTTCATGTTTTCCTTGGTCTACCAGTATGCTTGCCTTTTACAACCTTCCCATGTTGTTTGTACTTGGTCCAGATTTTAGACACAGCTGACAGAACAATAAGAATCAGAATCAGAAATACTTTATTAATCCACGATCAGCATGTATTGAAACACTGGGTATTCTCTTCTTGAAGAACTTTGATAACACTCGTCTAACTCATTTTCTGTGACTAGTAAAGCTGTAAAGTTTACTTTCTATATATATATATATATTGTGGAGCATCACAATACCTCCGAACAGGTGAGACTAGGCGGAGGGCCAGCCATCCCAATGAAAGCATGCACCAGGCAGTCAAACTACGCCACCCTCTAGGTGTGGTCATTGAAGGCAAGTACATCCCTAATTTTATCCTCAATCAGGCTGATGTGTGGCCACCTGCCACAAGGCAGCTGTGTCAGGTTGGCAATCACTGTGTTTGATTTAAATAGCACCTCAGTGTTTGACTCATTGTGTGGCTGGCTCCCTGCTGGGAAAGGTCTGCTTCCATCGGGCGGTAAATGTGTTGCTCCACTGAAATGTAGTTTGTAAATTAGTCTGCTAAATGTGTAAGATGTTTGATTCATTGAATGCTGTGTTTTATTGAACTTTGCACTGATCAGAGATTTCTCTGCTATATGTTCCAGGCAATTTAGGAGACCTGATCAAGGCATGAGGAATGCGATAATTTGTTTGTTTAAATGAAAGCCCCAACCAGGAGGGATTTAAGTTAACCTGCATTCCAAAAAAGTGACTGAATAAAGCAACGCTGCTGCGTTTGAACCCTAACAGAACTGTCTCTGGGAGGTTGGTTTGTGACCGCACATCACAAATTGGTGGAGAATGCAGGCATAGAAGATCCTCCCCAACCACAGTATGGAGCAAGCAGTAAGGGCGCTCCTGCAAAGCCAGGCGGAGTTGCAGAATGCGATGAAGGAACTGCTCAAGAAGGCCGACAAAGACCAAGCAGTGGTTCGAGCCCCGGGGGGAGTCCTCACCAAACAAGGCCCCGATGACGACGTTGAAGCCTATTTGGAGCTCTTCGAGCGCACTGCTACAAGGGAGCGATGGCCACCCGGTGAGTGGGCAGGAATAATTGCCCCGTTCCTCATTGGGGAGGCCCAGCACGCCTGCCGCGACCTGCGAGCAGAGGACGCACGAGACTACCCCAAGCTCAAGGCCGCCATATTAGCAAGCCATGGGTACAGTCTACCAGCTAGAGCTCAGCGATACCACGCCTGGGCCTACTGTGCCAGCCAGCCGCCCAGGGCCCAGCTCACAGAACTACTACGTCTTACCCAGGGCTGGCTGACGAGTAGGGGGGAGACACCCTGGATCCAAAAATTGGTGATTGATCGGTGTATTCGAGCTTTGCCGCCCGATGCCAGAAAGTATGCTGCGCAGGTGAGCCCCACCTCCCTGGATTCTCTGGTAGCTCTGTTGGAGAACTACCAAGTTAGCAACGAGATGCTCCGAACCACCAGAGCTGAGCTAAGCCGCCCCACCCCTGCTGAAAGGATGGGCCGTGAACGCCGGCGATCCCCTCCCCGTACTCCTCCACGTAATGCCCCAAGGGATATTAACCCACCGGAAAGGTTGGCCCGACCCCCCAGAAGGTGCTATGTCTGCGGGCGAGACGGTCACATCTCCTGGGCCTGTCCGGAGCGGGACCGAGACGTCTCCATGCCCTCTGCCGCCAGCTCGGGTGGCCACCGACCTTGCTTGCACACCGGGGACACCAGCCGACCCCATGCCACCCTGCCGGTGCGGGTGGGAGGTACAGACGGCCATGCCCTGATTGATTCTGGCAGCGTCGTCACCTTGGTGAGGGCTGACTACGCTGGTCCTGTCGGCGCAGACACCATCCCGGTCACCTGCGTCCATGGTGATGTCCGCCATTACCCGGTCAGCCATATCCGGGTCCAGACCCCCCGTGGAGACGCCGTTGTGGCTGCTGGGGTGGTCCCCAACCTACCTGTCCCTCTGCTGATAGGCACGGATTGTGTCCTCTTCCAGCGGTATTGGAACCCAGGCCGCCGCTGCCCACATCCTCCCCGACAAACAAGACGCAGAGACCGGCGCCCCGCAGCCTCGACCCCGCGGACCGCATTCCCCACCTTCCGAGCACCTAGAGGAACCTCACCAGGAAGTGGAGCATCTGAAAGAGACGCCAGTGGGGGAGAGACCCCTCCAGCCAGTGAAGACCCCTTCTCTGAGTTCCCGCTCATGCCGGTCGAGGGGAATCCACCGCAAGGCGAGTACGCCACAGCCCAATGGGCTGACCCCAACCTGGAAATGGCCCGCCAAAGCATCACCACCATAGACGGTCAACTGGCCTCTGGGGTGAGTGTGATGTCTTATCCTCATTTTTTGGTAAAAGCGGGTCTGTTGTACCGAAGTGAAAAAACTAAGGGTGGGGAAGTTGTCGAACAACTATTAGTGCCAAAAAGTTACGTCACCCGGGTGTTGTACCTCGCTCACTCCCACCAATTAGGGGCTCATCTGGGAGCCCAAAAGACCTATGACCGAGTGGTCGCACGTTTTTATTGGCCCGGGGTGAAGCGAGCCGTCGAAGACTTTTGTCGCACCTGTCCGGAATGTCAAAAAGCGGCACCGCGACCCTTTCTCCG
>NC_084579.2:20458032-20658032 GCF_033978685.3 Nerophis lumbriciformis | reverse complement strand
ATCATTTTATGTTACAGTTAAATTAGGTAGCTGTTAGTTAAGACTGATGTCCATTTCTGGATGTAGGTGCAATAAAAATGGGAAGGAATATAAGTTAATAAACGTCATGGTGCAATAATAGGATTTAAAAATGGCTATCCTTTGGTGCATGAGTGCTATATTTCCCTACATGCTGTAAAACCCACGCACCTTTGCACACGCCGTATTCATCCCCATAGTCGTCCTCGTCCTTGTAGAACTCGCAGAAGAGACCCGGTCCACACTTGACGCCGTGCATGCCGGACACGGTTCGGTAACAGTGCTCCCCGCGGCCGGCCGCGCACACCTGGCAACAGCCGCAGTCGTCCAGCACCGTGCGCGCGCAGCCGTGCGTGGGCCCGCACAGCTCCACGTTGCACCTGTCGGGGCAGTTGACGGCGTACTTGGCGCTGGCAGCCCACGACTCGGCGCAGTGGAGCAGCAGCGAGGACACGATCACGGTCTGCAGCAGGAGAGACATGGCGTGGAGAGAGATGGAGGGAAGGCGGCGGGCGACGAGAAGCACCTCAGGAGGGGGACTCGAGTGGAAGTGAGCCTCATCAGCCTGAGAGCTTTTCACGGCTTTCAACAACTTTGTTTTGCACGTTTCCTCATTCCGGTGTTGACGTCCCTTTATTTAGAGATCCGGCGTGGAAGTGGGATTAGCTGTGAGCCGCCATCCAGGAACTGAATCCCTGTGACCTCATCATGCCACAAGTGGTCTTTGCTTTTTTTTTTTTTTGTGGGACCCACGCAGCAAACACGTCATCGTGTGACATGGCTACCTTGGAATAGCATCTCACAGCCACCAGAGGGTGCTGTTTTCTCTTATGTTCTTCCTATGGAAGACACCAGTTATTATGGACACTCCATCCATCCATCCATTTCCTACCGCTTGTCCCTTTATGGACACTACTAACATTAAATGACAGTTACAAGCAGGAATTGGCTCATCTGCTGATTGGTGCAAACACAGCTGGGGTTGTCCAAAGTAGCAAATTTTTTAATGGCCCCACGGCACAATCGTTAGCATTCTAATTAGAGATGTCCGATAATGGCTTTTTTGCCGATATCCTGATATTGTCCAACTCTTAATTACCGATTTCGATATCAACCGATACCGATATATACAGTCGTAGAATTAACACATTATTATGCCTAATTTTGTTGTGATACCCCGCTGGATGCATTAAACAATGTACCGGTAACAAGGTTTTCCAAAATAAATCAACTCAAGTTATGGAAAAAAAAGTGCCAACATGGCACTGCCATATTTATTATTGAAGTCACAAAGTGCATTATTTTTTTTAACATGCCTCAAAACAAGCAGCTTGGAATTTGGGACATGCTCTCCCTGAGAGAGCATGAGGAGGTTGAGGTGGGGGGTGAGGGTACCAGGGGATGTATATTGTAGCGTCCCAGAAGAGTTAGTGCTGCAAGGGGTTCTGGGTATTTGTTCTGTTGTGTTTATGTTGTGTTACGGTGCGGATGTTCTCCCGAAATGTGTTTGTCATTCTTGTTTGGTGTGGGTTCACAGTGTGGCGCATATTTGTAACAGTGTTAAAGTTGTTCATACGGCCACCCTCAGTGTGACCTGTGTGGCTATTGACCAAGTACGCATTCACTTGTGTGTGTGAAAAGCCGTAGATTCTATGTGATTGGGCCGGCACGCAAAGGAGGTGCCTTTAGGGTTTATTGGCGCTCTGTACTTCTCCCTACGTCCGTGTACACAGCGGCGTTTTAATAAGTCATACATTTAAATGGGTTGTACTTGTATAGCGCTTTTCTACCTTCAAGGTACTCAAAGCGCTTTGACACTACTTCCACATTTACCCATTCACACACTGATGGAGGGAGCTGCCATGCAAGGCGCTAACCAGCACCCATCAGGAGCAAGGGTGAAGTGTCTTGCTCAGGACACAACGGACATGACGAGGTTGGTACTAGGTGGGGATTGAACCAGGGACCCTCGGGTCGCGCACGGCCATTCTTCCACTGCGCCACGCACATTTTTAAAAACCAATACCAATATTTTGAAATCGATACCAATAATTTCCGATATTACATTTTAAAGCATTTATCGGCCGATAATATCGGCAGTCCGATATTATCGGACATCCCTAATTTTAATATTAGCATGCCATCTTTTTTGCAAATTTTGCAGGTGTTCTTGTCCGCGTCAAATATTTTTTTATTTGACGAATGATACCTGTTAGCATGCTAATGTAAGTGTGCTAGCTATTTTCTTAAGCTAATTTTGTAGGCATACACGTAAGCATGAAATATTTTCTAAAGATAACGTTGTAGGCGTATACCTCAGTCATATTTTGGTACATGGGGCGATATAGCTCGGTTGGTAGAGTGGCCGTGCCATCAACCTGAGGGTTGCAGGTTCGATCCCCGCTTCCGCCATCCTAGTCACTGCCGTTGTGTCCTTGGGCAAGACACTTTACCCACCTGCTCCCAGTGCCACCCACACTGGTTTAAATGTAACTTAGATATTGGGTTTTCACTATGTAAAGCGCTTTGAGTCACTAGAAAAAAGCGCTATATAAATATAATTCACTTCACTTCACTACATGATGCATGCAAAGGTTAGCATTTGAAACAATTTTTTCAGGTATGCACCTCAGATATATTTTGGTACGTGACGCATGTTACAGTTAGCATTAACATTAGCATGCTATTTTTTTTAAGCTAATGTAGCAGTTATATCCATCAGTGTATATCAGGGGTCTCAAACATGCGGCCCGCGGGCCAATTGCAGCCCGCGAGACGTTATTTTGCGGCCCACACCTTAATATGGAAATTTTATGTTCATGCGGCCCGCAAGTTTTATATGAAGGGCGCTTGACAGCGTCATACTTGCAAACCCTCCCGATTTTTCCGGGAGACTCCCGAATTTCAGTGCCCCTCCCGGAAATCTCCAGGGGCAACCATTCTCCCGAATTTCTGCCGATTTTCACCCAGACAACAATATTAAGGGCGTGCCGTGACGGCTCTGCCTTTATCGTCCTCTACAGCCTGTACAAACAGCGTGCCAGCCCAGTCACATGTTGTATTTGGCTTCTGTAGACACACGTAAGCGACTGCAAGACATACTTGATGAACAGCCACACATGTCACACTGAGGGTGGCCGTATAAACAACTTTAACACTGTTACAAATATGCGCCACACTGTGAACCCACACCAAACAAGAATGACAAACACATTTCGGGAGAACATCCGCACCGTAATACAACATAAACACAACAGAACAAATACCCAGAAACCCATGCAGCCCTAACTCTTCCGGACTACAATATACACCCCCCGCTACCACCAAACCCCGCCCCGCCCTGAGTTAGGGCTGCAAGGTGTTCTGGGTATTTGTTCTGTTGTGCTTATGTTGTGTTACGGTGCGGATGGTCTCCCGAAATGTGTTTGTCATTCTTGTTTGGTGTGGGTTCACAGTGTGGCGTATATTTGTAACAGTGTTAAAGTTGTTTATACGGCCACCCTCAGTGTGACCTGTGTGGCTGTTGATTAAGTTTGTCTTGCAGTCACTTATGTGTGTCTGCAGAAGCCTCATACAACATGTGACGGGGCCGGCACGCTGTTTGTATGGTGAAAAAGCGGACGCGACGACATGTTGTAGAGGACGCTAAAGGCAGTGCCATCACGGCACTCCCTTAATATTGTTGCCCGGGTGAAAATCGGGAGAAATTCGGGAGAATGGTTGCCCCGGGAGATTGTCGGGAGGGGCACTGAAATTCGGGAGTTTCCCGGAAAAATCGGGAGGGTTGGCAAGTATGTTGCTAGGGCGGGAAAGCCATGCAAAGAAGGTGAATTAATTAATAAGTGCATGTTAGATTTTTTAAAGAAATCTTTTCTTGCGGCCCAGCCTCACCCAGTTTCTGCATCCAGTGGCCCCCACGTAAATTGAGTTTGAGACCCCTGGTGTATATATTTAGTAATTCACTAATGATAACCGTAAGCATGCTATTGTTAGCATGTTAACAGCATGCTAGCATTTTTAGCTTATGTTGCTCATATTTTTTGTTACGTGACGCTACCTGACCAGCGTGCCAACTGTTAGGGTTTCAGTTCGACTTTGGCTCTTCAGCATTCACAAGAAATTTCTCGCAAAATTGCATTTTCTGGTTCGTTGAAAAAAAAAAAACATTGTACTGGTTTTGAAGGTGAAAACTACCAACATGGTCCATGCATCCTTTTGATTTGTCAGTCTCTGGCCCTAACTGGAAAAAGTTTGAGCAACCCTGGCCTCGAATTTAATGCATCCAAAACAAAATAACTAAATAATTTTAGGAAGGGACAACACACCATCAACAAACTCCACATCGACAAAGACGCAATAGGACAAGTCAAGTTACACATTGAACTATAATTGATCATAAACTCACATTCCAAGGTAACAGTGAGAATATTGTTACTAAACGTCTTTATTTTCTTAGAAAAACTGAAAACTTAAGGCTGATCAGTCAGTTTTGCATTTTACAGACGCTTCATTGAGTCAGTTACAGGGAGTACAATTGTACTCGAGTAAGGGTCATTTACCATAGACGTCATAACGTCATCAAAGCTCATCTTTTAAAGGGACCTGCACTTTTGGGGGAATTTGGCCTATCATTCACATTCCTTATTTATGTCAAAGTTGACCAACTTCTCTGTTTATGGCCACATCCTTCTACTATTAAGGTGAGAATAATGATTTATAATCTACAATTAACGTTTAACAATTTAGAGGCATTGCAGCAGCAGCTCAATACTGTATATCAATAGCTGCATAATTTAGTTAGCTCTCTGTTGCAGAAAATAGCTTATAACAATATCGCTAATACATTGGTTAATATTCAGGTTAGGAGATGAAAATGGAGTATCGTTGGTGTTTTTGGGATGTTTTTTTAGAGGGCTTTATGGGAGGAATAGTGTACTCCCATTGGCTGCATTGTTAGCCACCGTACTTGCCATCAGAGATGGGCAAGCTACTTGGAAAATGTAGTAAGCTAAGATACAAGTTACACTCGATTAAATGTAGCTAAGCTACAGGGGAAGGTATCCCTGGAGAATTGTAGCAAGCTAGACGGCAAAAGTACCTTGCTACATCAAAGCTACATTTAACGGCATTTATATCTATGGGTCAGATGTATAATATCAATGTTAATGTAACTAAGAGTGTACAAATGACCCTAATAACTATCTGTCATTTAGCTGGGGACACCCTACAACTACATCTAGGGGGTTCCCGCATCACACTGTATGTATTTATTTAGTTTGCCTTTTCTTTGGCCCACCTCTATAATGCTATTTGTTCTACCTACGGTAATGTATATTTATAATCGTAAATCATATTAATACATAATTACTATGATTACTATTACCCAATGAGGATAATCCTACGATAATCTGACGTAAAGGAAAACTTGATAATTATATTTAAGTAAAGAATTAGCTTATATGATTATTTAAATCAGTGGTTCTTAACCTTGTTGGAGGTACCGAACCCCACCAGTTTCATGTGCGCATTCACCGAACCCTTCTTTAGTGAAAAATAACATGTTTTTTTTTCAAACTCAAGACAAAGTTATATGTTTTTGGTAACACTTTAGTATGGGAAACATATTCTAAGTAACAGATACTTAATTTAGAGTTATTTGGACACTAAGGGAACATATTCTAAGTAACAAAGACTTAATTTAGAGTTATTTGGACACTAGGGGAACATATTCTAAGTAACAAAGACTTAATTTAGAGTTATTTGGACACTAGGGGAACATATTCTAAGTAACAAAGACTTAATTTAGAGTTATTTGGACACTAGGGGAACATATTCTAAGTAACAAAGACTAAATTTAGAGTTATTTGGACACTAGGGGAACATATTCTAAGTAACAAAGACTTAATTTAGAGTTATCGATCATTACCTTATAAAATTCGAAGTTCTGACTCATTGTCAACAAACTAATAATAAAAATAACTGCTATAGCAGCCGCAACATTAATGCCGCCACAACGATGACTCTTGCTGACCTACTGCCTTCGGTAATGGCACCATTCCCAAATTATGTCGGCTCTATTGATAACCTCACTAACAACTTTGACAATGCCCTGCGCAAAACCATTGATAGTATAGCACCGCTAAAACAAAAAAGGGCCCCTAAAAGGCGCACCCCATGGTTTACAGAGGAAACCAGAGCTCATAAATTATCATGTAGAAAGTTGGAACGCAAATGGCGCGCGACCAAGCTTGAGGTTTTCCATCAAGCATGGAGTGATAGTTTAATATCGTATAAACGCATATACCTTAGCTAAAGCTAAATATTACTCAAATCTCATCCGCCTCAACAAAAACGACCCTAAATTTTTGTTTAGTACAGTAGCATCGCTAACCCAACAAGGGACTCCTCCCAATAGCTCCACCCACTCGGCAGATGACTTTATGAATTTCTTTAATAAGAAAATTGAACTCATTAGAAAGGAGATTAAAGACAACGCATCCCAGCTACAACTGGGTTCTATGAACACAGATACAACTGTAGCTACGACGGATACTGCAATACAAAATAGTCGCTCTCTTTTTGATGAAATAACATTAGAGGAACTATTACAGCGTGTAAGTGGGATAAAACAAACAACATGTTTACTTGACCCACTTCCTGGGAAACTTATCAAGGAGCTTTTTGTATTATTAGGTCCATCAGTGCTAAATATTATAAACTTATCACTTTCCTCTGGCACTGTTCCCCTAGCATTCAAGAAAGCGGTTATTCATCCTCTGCTCAAAAGACCTAACCTCGATCCTGACCTCATGGTAAACTACCGACCGGTGTCCCACCTTCCCTTTATTTCGAAAATCCTCGAAAAAATTGTCGCACAGCAGCTAAATGAACACTTAGTGTCTAACAATCTCTGTGAACCTTTTCAATCCGGTTTCAGGGCAAATCACTCTACGGAGACAGCCCTCGCAAAAATGACTAATGATCTACTGCTAACGATGGATTCTGATGCGTCATCTATGTTGCTGCTTCTTGATCTTAGCGCTGCTTTCGATACCGTCGATCATAATATTTTATTAGAGCGTATCAAAACACGTATTGGTATGTCAGACTTTATTGGTATGTCAGACTTAGCTTTGTCGTGGTTTAACTCTTATCTTACTGACAGGATGCAATGCGTCTCCCATAATAATGTGACCTCGGACTATGTTAAGGTAACGTGCGGAGTTCCTCAGGGTTCGGTTCTTGGCCCTGCACTCTTTAGTATTTACATGCTGCCGCTAGGCGACATCATACGCAAATACGGTGTTAGCTTTCATTGTTATGCTGATGACACCCAACTCTACATGCCCCTAAAGCTGACCAACACGCCGGATTGTAGTCAGCTGGAGGCGTGTCTTAATGAAATTAAACAATGGATGTCCGCTAACTTCTTGCAACTCAACGCCAAGAAAACGGAAATGCTGATTATCGGTCCTGCTAAACACCGACATTTATTTAATAATACCACCTTAACATTTGACAACCAAACAATTACACAAGGCGAATCAGTAAAGAATCTGGGTATTATCTTCGACACAACTCTCTCGTTTGAATCACACATTGAGAGTGTTACTAAAACGGCCTTCTTCCATCTCCGTAATATCGCTAAAATTCGTTCTATTTTATCCACTAGCGACGCTGAGATCATTATTCATGCGTTCGTTACGTCTCGTCTCGACTACTGTAACGTATTATTTTCGGGTCTCCCTATGTCTAGCATTAAAAAATTACAGTTGGTACAAAATGCGGCTGCTAGACTTTTGACAAGAACAAGAAAGTTTGATCATATTACGCCTATACTGGCTCACCTGCACTGGCTTCCTGTGCACTTAAGATGTGACTTTAAGGTTTTACTACTTACGTATAAAATACTACACGGTCTAGCTCCGTCCTATCTTGTCGATTGCATTGTACCATATGTCCTGGCAAGAAATCTGCGTTCAAAGAACTCCGGCTTATTAGTGATTCCCAGAGCCCAAAAAAAGTCTGCGGGCTATAGAGCGTTTTCTATTCGGGCTCCAGTACTATGGAATGCCCTCCCGGTAACAATTAGAGATGCTACCTCAGTAGAAGCATTTAAGTCCCATCTTAAAACTCATTTGTATACTCTAGCCTTTAAATAGCCCCCCTGTTAGACCAGTTGATCTGCCGTTTCTTTTCTTTTCTCCTCTGCTCCCCTTTTCCTTGAGGGGGGGGGGGGCACAGGTCCGGTGGCCATGGATGAAGTGCTGGCTGTCCAGAGTCGGGACCCGGGGTGGACCGCTCGCCTGTGCATCGGCTGGGAACATCTCTACGCTGCTGACCCGTCTCCGCTCGGGATGGTTTCCTGCTGACCCCACTATGGACTGGACTCTTACTATTATGTTGGATCCACTATGGACTGGACTCTCACAATATTATGTCAGACCCACTCGACATCCATTGCTTTCGGTCTCCCCTAGAGGGGGGGGGTTACCCACATATGCGGTCCTCTCCAAGGTTTCTCATAGTCATTCACATCGACGTCCCACTGGGGTGAGTTTTTCCTTGCCCGTATGTGGGCTTTGTACCGAGGATGTCGTTGTGGCTTGTGCAGCCCTTTGAGACACTTGTGATTTAGGGCTATATAAATAAAGATTGATTGATTGAGATTGAGTTATTTGGACACTAGGGGAACATATTCTAAGTAACAAAGACTTAATTTAGAGTTATTTGGTTAGGGTTAGGGTCAGGGTTAGAGGGTTAGGGTTATAATAAGGCCATGCCGAATAAGGCATTAATAAGTACTTAATAATGACTAGTTAAGAGCCAATATGTTACTAATTTGCATGTTAACAAACAACTAATTAATGGTGAATATGTTCCCCATACTAAAGTGTTACCATGTTTTTTTTTACTGGTGCACAAAATGAACCGTGCATGAACATCACCTTGTTCAAACAACAAAACCAACACAGTGCATAAACTCACTACAAATTACACACCTGCAAATCAGTCTGACTTCTGCTGCTGCCGTATCCGTAACACGCTGATAGGGAGAAGTTTGTATTTACACGATGAGTTGGGTGTGTCTTGACCTCCGCCGAACCCCTGAGGCCGACTCACCGAACCCCTAAGGTTCGATCGAACCCAGGTTAAGAACCACTGATTTAAATCCATTTTATGGGAACTTCATATTAAATGTTCTGTCTTGTTTTGTAAAAAAAAAAAAAAAAAATTTGAAATTAAATACAAATTTTTAGGGGTTTATCTGGATATGTTCTAGATATATTAATCCCATTTTTAGAAAGTGAAAAACCTAATTATGGTTTTTACATGGGTAAAAGGCTGGTTTAAACCATCATGCAGTAATTTGCATTTAACTGCATGCATATCAAGTGTGTGTATGGGGCGGCAATGTTGGGTTTAGGGTGGGACACGGGGCCCTTCAGGACGCTTGTGTATGGAGGCCCAGAATTCGGTGCAACGCACCTGATTGAGGGTAATCCTTAGAACCATTCTTAATAATGTAGTTTAAGATTTAGTTTCTGTGTAATGATAGTCATATTCTTAAGTACATGCTTATAAGATGCTAGTTAGCTTGTTTTTATAAGTTTTGTACTTATATTGTGCCTCTATAGAACTTTGTGTTATACATGTTGTATATCAGTGATTCTCAAATTGCGGTACGCGTACTCTATCGAGTGGTACACCAAATAATCACTTAATTAAATAGGGTTTAGGTTGGGATAGCGGGGTCATTCAGGACCCTTGTGTATGGAGGCCCAGAATTTGGTGCAACGCTCCTGATTGAGGGTAGTCCTTAGAATCCTTATTGTAGTTTAGGATTTAGTTTTCTGTGTAATAATTAATAGTCATATTCTTAAGTACATGTTCATAAGATGCTTGTTAGCTCGTTTTTAATAAGTTTTGTACTTCTATTGTGCCTCTATAGAGCTTTGTGTTATATATCAGTGATTCTCAAACTGTGGTACGCGGGCTCTATCTAGTGGTACACCAAAGAACCACTTAATTAAATAGGGTTTAGGGTGGGACACGGGGCCCTTCGGGACGCTTGTGTATGGAGGCCCAGAATATGGTGCAACGCCCCTGATTGAGGGTAATCCTTAGAACCATTCTTAATAATGTAGTTTAGGATTTAGTTTTCTGTGTAATAATAGTCATATTCTTAAGCACATGTTTATAAGATGCTAGTCAGCTCGTTTGTATAAGTTTTGTACTTCTATTGTGCCTCTATAGAACTTTGTGTTATACATGTCGTATATCAGTTATTCTCAAACTGTGGTACGCGGGCTCTATCTAGTGGTACACCAAATAATCAATTAAATAGGGTTTGTGGTGGGACACGGTGCCCTTCAGGACACTTGTGTATGGAGGCCCAGAATTTGGTGCAACGCCCCTGATTGAGGGTAATCCTTAGAACCATTCTTAATAAGGTAGTTTATGATTTTTTTTTCTGTGTAATGATAGTCATATCCTTAAGTACATGTTTATAAGATGCTAGTTAGCTCGTTTTTATAAGTTTTGTACTTATATTGTGCCGCTATAGAACTTTGTGTTATACATGCCGTATATCACCAATTCTCAAACTGTGGTAAGCGAGCTCTATCTAGTGGTACACCAAAGAATCACCTAATTAAATAGGGTTTAGGGTGGAACATGGGGCCCTTCAGGATGTATGGAGGCCCAGAATATGGTGAAACGCCCCTGATTGAGGGTAATCCTTAGAACCATTCTTAATAAGGTAGTTTATGATTTTTTTTTCTGTGTAATGATAGTCATATTCTTAAGTACATGTTTATAAGATGCTAGTTAGCTCGTTTTTATAAGTTTTGTACTTATATTGTGCCGCTATAGAACTTTGTGTTATACATGTTGTATATCAGTGATTCTTAAACTGTGGTACGTGGGCTCTATCTAGTGGTACACCAAAGAATCAATTAAATAGGGTTTAGGGTGGGACACGGGGCCCTTCAGGACGCTTGTGTATGGAGGCCCAGAATTTGGTGCAACGCCCCTGATTGAGGGTAATCCTTAGAACCATTCTTAATAAGGTAGTTTATGATTTTTTTTTCTGTGTAATGATAGTCATATCCTTAAGTACATGTTTATAAGATGCTAGTTAGCTCGTTTTTATAAGTTTTGTACTTATATTGTGCCGCTATAGAACTTTGTGTTATACATGTTGTATATCACCAATTCTCAAACTGTGGTAAGCGAGCTCTATCTAGTTGTACACCAAAGAATCACCTAATTAAATAGGGTTTAGGGTGGAACATGGGGCCCTTCAGGATGTATGGAGGCCCAGAATATGGTGAAACGCCCCTGATTGAGGGTAATCCTTAGAACCATTCTTAATAAGGTAGTTTATGATTTTTTTTTCTGTGTAATGATAGTCATATCCTTAAGTACATGTTTATAAGATGCTAGTTAGCTCGTTTTTATAAGTTTTGTACTTATATTGTGCCGCTATAGAACTTTGTGTTATACATGTTGTATATCAGTGATTCTTAAACTGTGGTACGTGGGCTCTATCTAGTGGTACACCAAAGAATCAATTAAATAGGGTTTAGGGTGGGACACGGGGCCCTTCAGGACGCTTGTGTATGGAGGCCCAGAATTTGGTGCAACGCCCCTGATTGAGGGTAATCCTTAGAACCATTCTTAATAAGGTAGTTTATGATTTTTTTTTCTGTGTAATGATAGTCATATCCTTAAGTACATGTTTATAAGATGCTAGTTAGCTCGTTTTTATAAGTTTTGTACTTATATTGTGCCGCTATAGAACTTTGTGTTATACATGCCGTATATCACCAATTCTCAAACTGTGGTAAGCGAGCTCTATCTAGTGGTACACCAAAGAATCACCTAATTAAATAGGGTTTAGGGTGGAACATGGGGCCCTTCAGGATGTATGGAGGCCCAGAATATGGTGAAACGCCCCTGATTGAGGGTAATCCTTAGAACCATTCTTAATAAGGTAGTTTATGATTTTTTTTTCTGTGTAATGATAGTCATATTCTTAAGTACATGTTTATAAGATGCTAGTTAGCTCGTTTTTATAAGTTTTGTACTTATATTGTGCCGCTATAGAACTTTGTGTTATACATGTTGTATATCAGTGATTCTTAAACTGTGGTACGTGGGCTCTATCTAGTGGTACACCAAAGAATCAATTAAATAGGGTTTAGGGTGGGACACGGGGCCCTTCAGGACGCTTGTGTATGGAGGCCCAGAATTTGGTGCAACGCCCCTGATTGAGGGTAATCCTTAGAACCATTCTTAATAAGGTAGTTTATGATTTTTTTTTCTGTGTAATGATAGTCATATCCTTAAGTACATGTTTATAAGATGCTAGTTAGCTCGTTTTTATAAGTTTTGTACTTATATTGTGCCGCTATAGAACTTTGTGTTATACATGCCGTATATCACCAATTCTCAAACTGTGGTAAGCGAGCTCTATCTAGTGGTACACCAAAGAATCACCTAATTAAATAGGGTTTAGGGTGGAACATGGGGCCCTTCAGGATGTATGGAGGCCCAGAATATGGTGAAACGCCCCTGATTGAGGGTAATCCTTAGAACCATTCTTAATAAGGTAGTTTATTATTTTTTGTTCTGTGTAATGATAGTCATATTCTTAAGTACATGTTTATAAGATGCTAGTTAGCTCGTTTTTATAAGTTTTGTACTTATATTGTGCCGCTATAGAACTTTGTGTTATACATGTTGTATATCAGTGATTCTTAAACTGTGGTACGTGGGCTCTATCTAGTGGTACACCAAAGAATCAATTAAATAGGGTTTAGGGTGGGACACGGGGCCCTTCAGGACGCTTGTGTATGAGGCCCAGAATTTGGTGCAACGCCCCTGATTGAGGGTAATCCTTAGAACCATTCTTAATAAGGTAGTTTATGATTTTTTTTCTGTGTAATGATAGTCATATTCTTAAGTACATGTTTATAAGATGCTAGTTAGCTCGTTTTTATACGTTTTGTACTTATATTGTGCCGCTATAGAACTTTGTGTTATACATGCCGTATATCGCCAATTCTCAAACTGTGGTAAGCGAGCTCTATCTAGTGGTAAACCAAAGAACCACTTAATTAAATAGGGTTCAGGGTGGGACACGGGGCCCTTCAGGACACTTGTATATGGAGGCCTAGAATATGGTGCAACGCCCCTGATTGAGTGTAATCCTTAGAACCATTCTTAATAATGTAGTTTAGGATTTAGTTTTCTGTGTAATAATAGTCATATTCTTAAGTACATGTTTATAAGATGCTAGTTAGCTTGTTTTTATAAGTTTTGTACTCATATTGTGCATCTATAGAACTTTGTGTTATACATGTCGTGTGTCAGTGATTCTCTAACTATGGTATGCGGGCTCTATCTAGTGCAGTGTCGTCAAACCTACGGCCCAAGGGCCGGATCAGGCCCGCAAACAGGTTTTATCCAGCCCGCGGGATGAGTTTGCTAAGTATAAAAATTACCTGACATTTTTGAATGAAAGAAACAGCTGTCCTAAATATGTCCACTGGATGTCGCAATAGCAATTCTTTGTATCTTTGTAGATGATGCTACATATGTACAAAATAAACCACATCTTAGTACATCAGTCAAGGATCCTGTAATTTGATATTGATATAATTTTTTTATCTTGATAGATTGAAAAGTAACACCAATGAGTTGACTGATGAACATTATCACATACAGAAAATATAAATAACAACAAATAAAGATAGAAGGTGGAAGAGGGGTTAGTGCGTCTGCCTCACAATACGAAGGTCCTGAGTAGTCGTGAGTTCAATCCCGGCCTCGGGATCTTTCTGTGTGGAGTTTGCATGTTCTCCCCGTGACTGCGTGGGTTCCCTCCGGGTACTCCGGCTTCCTCCCACCTCCAAAGACATGCACC
This sequence comes from Nerophis lumbriciformis, assembly GCF_033978685.3. Classification (NCBI taxonomy): domain Eukaryota; kingdom Metazoa; phylum Chordata; class Actinopteri; order Syngnathiformes; family Syngnathidae; genus Nerophis; species Nerophis lumbriciformis. Next base: position 20,644,081 of record NC_084579.2, on the reverse strand, counting down.
TGGGGATAGGTTGATTGGCAACACTAAATTGGCCCTAGTGTGTGAATGTGAGTGTGAATGTTGTCTGTCTATCTGTGTTGGCCATGCGATGAGGTGGCGACTTGTCCAGGGTGTACCCCGCCTTCCGCCCGATTGTAGCTGAGATAGGCTCCAGCGCCCACCGCGACCCCGAAGGGAATAAGCGGTAGAAAATGGATGGAAAGATAAAATACTATTAACCGCAAAATATAAGTGTAAAAAAAACCTCAACAACTTTATAATTTGTACAATTTCAAAATGTGCTTGTTCTATTTTTAAACAAAGAAAACAATCTGAAGTTGTCTTTATTTTTAAGTTCGTGCCATGATTGTACCGAGCCCACTTGGGAGTAGATTTTTCTCCATGTGGCCCCCGATCTAAAATTAGTTTGACACCCCTGATCCAGTGGTACACCAAATAATCACATAATTAAATATTCAAACACAGTGTTACAGGGACACTATTGAACCGCTATTTAAGCTCCAGAAAAAGGCAATTAGAATTATCCATTATGCCCCATACAGAGCTCATATCAATGATCTGTTCATAATGAGTAATTTTCTTAAACTACATGGTATAATCCAATACAGTAGCCTTCAAGTTATGTTTATGGCCTCACAAAGGGCTCTACCTGCAAATATACAGAGTCTGTTTTCACTCAGAGATCAGTGTTTCCCACAGGACAGGCATCTATTTGTGGTGGTGTGGTCGGGGGGCGGGGGGTGGCAGCGGCAGCGGCGATGACCAAGAAGAACGCGAAGTTGGAATATAATTACAACATTTTATGTACATATTTATATACAGATTTGAACAATTAGTTATTCACTGAAATATATTTATTAATTGTGGTTCTTACAAAAAATATATCTTATAAAATATAAAAGCTAAAATGTCTCTTAAAGCTCTGCCCCTTTAATTAGTGCATACATCATCTGTGTGAAGGAGTGAACATCCAACATTAGAATGAATTACTAACGAGCAGAAGCGCTCTATGTACAGTGCCGTCTAACCTTAAGCGGCAGCAGCTCAACACATGCAGGGTTCAACGTTAAGGTTTTTTTCTACTTGCCCGACTTCTCAAATCTACTTTCCCCAATATTTTTACTTGTCCTGCCTAGGTTTTTTTCTGGCTGTGTAGTGCTCATGGCTTGTATCATGCTACAATCCTTCCCGTTGACTATTTACAACACTACACGGTAATTATTATTATTATTATTATTATTATTATTATCTATAATTACATTTAAATGGCATTGCATACATGTAAAATTAAATGCTATTTCACATTATTTGACCAGTAGCAGTTACACCCATCTGAACAGGTCAGCCACCTGTTTAAAGCCCGATCACAGTTGAAATCTTGAAATGAAGGGCCTTTAATGGCCAAAACATTAATCTGGACAACATTTTAACAGCTGGTTGGCTCAGATTTTATTATTTTCATTGCATTCACATGCTGCAGTGGACAGTGGACAATTTAGCTTCAGTATTAATGCAGTACCGTCTCCACGTGTGTTTATTGACAACAGGGTTATAACCTGGACACATTAGCTCGTCGGTATGCTAACAGGTGACTGTTACTGCGTGCGTCTGCTGCGGCCCCCGAGTCAAACAGCGGCGGTGTTAATGAAGCAGCGTCAGGCTGCTCACCGTCAGTGAAACGCTCGGTGAAATCGCGGATTAACGTTAAATATATGACTAGCCGCAAGCGATGCAGCTATAACCTATCTCACCTGGTAGAGCACCCGCTGCGGCAACCCAGTTCGATCCCACCTGACAGTCGCTTTCCTCCGCGTCAATCCCCTCTCCCCAGCTCTCCTTTCAAAATAAATGCATTCAAATCCCGAAAATAAAAATTAAGAAAATCCGAGTCGGTGCTGCACACTGCACAGGTTCGGACCACTTTTGAACTTGTTTGCCAAGACGTCTTACCCTCGTATTTTGATCCGGTCGGTCCGTTCTTCTTTTACTTCGTCATCTTCTTGTTCTTCTTCTTGCCCACCAGGTGACTTAAGTACTATTGGCGGAGTTACAATGCATAGTAGGCTACCGCCACCTACTGCACCGGAATTGCAACTATAAGCAACATTAACAGACAGAGTCTTATTGCTTTTATGAGCGGTCGAGCGAGTCAAAAGCCGAAAAATGTATTTGTGGCGGACGTAATTCTTTCGTGGCGGGCCGCCACAAATAAATGAGTGTGTGGGAAACAGTGGAGATGGTCCACATGAACTCAGGGGTGTCCGGAAATTCAAACATAACATGAAAAATTCCACATTCAAGGCTCAAACGTTATCTATAGCGGGGGTGAAAATGTGGGATAATGTGAGCGGAGAAATTAAACTGTCTTCGAGCCTAAGAGTGTTCAACCTTGCGGTAAAAAATGTGTTGTTGGGAAACTATCAAAAACATGACGAGTTGTTTGGACTATCTCAACTGTGGGACACAGGTGCAAAATAACTCCCCGTAGAATAAGGGACATAACACACCAGACAAGGCTTCAGAAGATGAAAGATACCGAGGCAAGATGGAGCAAATCTCAAGGTCGCTCAATGCTATTGATAAAAAAACCAACAACTTGTCATTATCATCCATTATCATGTTATACTTGTTCTGAAATTGTCATGTATCCATCAAATCTGCTGTTGAAACTTGGACTATATAACCAGCATATACATTGATTGTAAATTAGGAGCGGGACATGGATAAGCATTCTTGCTTTTTTCCCGTATCCCTTTTCGGTGGGTGCCGTTACATGTCTGTCAAATTACAAAGAGTGATGAACTGTTGCTATATATGTCTGTCTGCCGGAAAAAATACATTAATTCATTCATTCCCATCTTAAAACTCATTTGTATACTCTAGCCTTTAAATAGACCCCCTTTTTAGACCAGTTGATCTGCCGTTTCTTTTCTTTTCTCCTCTGCTCCCCTCTCCCTTGTGGAGACAATTTAATCAATTATTTCATGATTTAATGAAATGTATTGAACATTTATTTATTTAGTTTACGATTTTAACATTGTTTCATGATTGAATTAATCATTTCATGATCTAATTAATTATTTCACAATGTACTTAACTATTTCATGATTTCACAATTGAATTCATTATTTCATCCATCCATCCATCCATCCATCCATCCATCTTCTTCCGCTTATCGGAGGTCGGGTCGCGGGGGCAGCAGCTTAAGCAGGGAAGCCCAGACTTCCCTCTCCCCAGCCACTTCGTCCAGCTCTTCCCGGGGGATCCCGAGGCGTTCCCAGGCCAGCCGGGAGAGATAGTCTTCCCAGCGTGTCCTGGGTCTTCCCCGTGGCCTCCTACCGGTCGGACGTGCCCGAAACACCTTCCTAGGGAGGCGTTCGGGTGGCATTCTGACCAGATGCCCGAACCACCTCATCTGGCTCCTCTCGATGTGGAGGAGCAGCGGCTTTACTTTGAGCTCCCCCCGAATGACAGAGCTTCTCACCCTATCTCTAAGGGAGAGCCCCGCCACTCGGCGGAGGAAACTCATTTCGGCCGCTTGTACCCGTGATCTTGTCCTTTCGGTCATGACCCAAAGCTCATGACCATAGGTGAGGATGGGAACGTAGATCGACCGGTAAATCGAGAGCTTTGCCTTCCGGCTCAGCTCCTTCTTCACCACAACGGATCGATACAGCGTCCGCATTACTGAAGACGCCGCACCGATCCGCCTGTCGATCTCACGATCCACTCTTCCCCCACTCGTGAACAAGAATCCGAGGTACTTGAACTCCTCCACTTGGGGCAAGATCTCCTCCCCAACCCGGAGATGGCACTCCACCCTTTTCCGGGAGAGAACCATGGACTCGGACTTATTTCATGATTTATTAATTCATTGAATGATATCAATATTTCACAATTTACTAATTCATTTCATATTTTATTTTCTCCTCAAGGGAGAGAGGGGCACAGGTCCGGTGGCCATGGATGAAGTGCTGGCTGTCCAGAGTCGGGACCCGGGGTGGACCGCTCGCCTGTGCATCGGTTGGGAACATCTCTGCGCTGCTGACTCGTCTCCGCTCGGGATGGTGTCCTGCTGGCCCCACTATGGACTGGACTCTTACTATTATGTTGGATCCACTATGGACTGGACTCTCACAATATTATGTCAGACCCACTCGACATCCATTGCATTCGGTCTCCCCTGGGGGGGGGGGGGGGTTACCCACATATGCGGTCCTCTCCAAGGTTTCTCACAGTCATTCACATTGACGTCCCACTGGGGTGAGTTTTTCCTTGCCCTTATGTGGGCTCTGTACCGAGGATGTCGTTGTGGCTTGTGCAGCCCTTTGAGACACTTGTGATTTAGGGCTGTATAAATAAACATTGATTGATTCTAGTGATGGGTCCGGCAACACCGATGCATCGGCGCATGCGTCGAGCTCATAGAGCGAAACCCTGTGTCGGTGCGCGTACCGCTTTTAGAAAGTCACGTGACCGATCATGAGCTGTTTTGGTCACGTGACCGATACGCGAACTGTGTCGTACTCCCGCCTCCTCTGTGCCCTGTGAGCGGGTCTTTTCTACAGCCGGAGAAATAATAACTAAGAAGAGACGACTGAAGTGTTGATAACAACCAAACTTAACCCCCCCCCCCTCTATATCCCACACCCCGGATTGTAAATAATGTAAATAATTCAATGTATATACTCTGATGATTAACTTGTGTGATGACTGTATTATGATGTTAGTATATATCTGTATCATTAATCAATTTAAGTGGACCCCGACTTAAACAAGTTGAAAAACTTATTGGGGGGTTACCATTTAGTGGTCAATTGTACGGAATATGTACTTCACTGTGCAACCTACTAATAAAAGTCTCAATCAATCAATGAAAGAAATCATCTAAAATTGAATATGTTAGAAAAACGTTTTTTTTAAAAAATAAAAATGTGTAAAAAATGAATTAAAAAAAATCCCAGTCCACAAGCATCCTCATTCACAACACATTCTCTTAGATTTCCATGTTATGATAAATGTTCACATTTTTTATTGTCTGTATCTAAAAAAGATAAAAATATATTTTTATTTAAATGAAGATATGAAATAATCCTAAATGAAATACAATGACTTGGTTTATATTATTGTATATACTAGGTCATAAAATCAGTGTCAGTTGAATCGGTCCATAGGTTGCCTGTAGGGATTTTTAATGTCCAGCAGATGTCAGTATTTAGTGACATAGTATCGACACAGTATCAATACAGTTTTGCAATGTGTCGAAACGCTTCATGACGCCTCATCAACCCATCACTAATTGATTCAAACTGTGTAGAGTCACAGTGGCCAACATATAAAATATACTTGTTAAATAAAACCTCTGCCTTATTTTAATGAATATGTGGGCCTACTTTGCTGTTGTATTTTAAATGTGGTCATTATGGTGGTATTTTCTGTGGTGGTACTTGGTGGAAAAAAGTTTGAGAACCACTGTCCTATACAATGTATTTTTCTTGTTACAAGCATTTTGTAATTCCTTTGTCATCTGTTTTTGATTTAAAACAACTATGACAACATTATGACTATTTTCCCAATTTAAAAGAGAGCTGAGTACTAGTATGACATACCAACAGGATGATGATGACAATGACGAGGCTTATTGATGATAATGGTGATTAGGAGGAGGAGGGGTTCGACACAAGATGGCGGTAAGGTATAGTCCTCCGACGCCAACTGCCTTTATCTGATAAACCGCAGAAGAAGAGGAGGAGCAGGGAGGAGAAGCCGGCCGGGGACGTGATATTTTTGCCCGAGTGAGACCTCGCTTTAACGGGACAGGTACCGCCGGGGCTAGCAAACATGTCAGCGACTCGAAGCTAGCAAACATGACTTAACATACACGCCAGCTGCGGCTGTTTTGTTCCAGAATCGTCACACGCTGACGGGACGTTACCGAGCAGCGGCGCTTGTTTCGCTGCCAGCTGTCACGCAGCCACGACGGAGCCGTGAAGGGGGGCTCGCCTGGAGCCGAGGGGTGCGCCGCAGTGCAGGAAGGCAGCCCTACCCCGCGTTAGCTCACTTGCCGCGGCCACCGACCGGACACACAGCCGAGCTTGAGCGGCCGGCGGGAGTCACCGGACTGCGGGTACCCAGTCCCCCCTTTGTGTCGCCGAGGTGAGTAGCTGCCTTGTCACCGTCCTCCAATGTGTTAGGTACTGCTAATGCATCGGCTAATGTCATTAGCTTGGATGCTCAGTGCTGCATATCAGTGTTACAACAAGCCACTGGTCTCAAAAAACCTCCGCGGCTCCATTTTTAATAGAGTTGTCCTGGCAACAGAGTAACCCGCCGCGCCCTTGTCCCAACAAGAACCTCCCTCTGACGGTGGAGCAGTACAGGTGCGTTAGCAATAAATAACTAGATGAGACAATTCCTGAAGGAATTGCGTGTGAATGCTGAAGGTGAACTTAAATCCTGGATTTTTTTTTTTTTTTAGAATTGTAGAAGTAGAGCACACAATTCCTAACCTGACTCTCGCCAGATCCTTGGAGTTTGCTGAGCTCCACACAAGGATCTGGGACATACTTGCCAACCTTGAGACCTCCGAATTCGGGAGATGTGGGGGGTAGCGGGGGTGTATATATTTTGAAGTATTTCTTATATATCCATCCATCCATTTACCGCTTATTCCCTTTGGGGTCGGTGGGGGCGCTGGAGCCTATCTCAGCTACAATCGGGCGGAAGGCGGTGTACACCCTGGACAAGTCGCCACCTAATCGCAGGGCCAACACAGATAGACAGACAACATTCACACATTAGAGCCAATTTTAGTGTTGCCAATCAACCTATCCCCAGGTGCATGTCTTTGGAGGTGGGAGGAAGCCGTAGTACCCGGAGGGAACCCACGCAGTCACAGGGAGAACATGCAAACTCCACACAGAAAGATCCCGAGGCCGGGATTGAACTCACGACTACTCAGGGCCTTCGTATTGTGAGGCAGACGCACTAACACTCTTCCACTGTGCTGTTTCTTATATATACAGGTAAAAGCCAGTAAATTAGAATATTTTGAAAAACTTGATTTATTTCAGTAATTGCATTCAAAAGGTGTAACTTGTACATTATATTTATTCATTGCACACAGACTGATGCATTCAAATGTTTATTTCATTTAATTTTGATGATTTGAAGTGGCAACAAATGAAAATCCAAAATTCCGTGTGTCACAAAATTAGAATATTACTTAAGGCTAATACAAAAAAGGGATTTTTAGAAATGTTGGCCAACTGAAAAGTATGAAAATGAAAAATATGAGCATGTACAATACTCAATACTTGGTTGGAGCTCCTTTTGCCTCAATTACTGCGTTAATGCGGCGTGGCATGGAGTCGATGAGTTTCTGGCACTGCTCAGGTGTTATGAGAGCCCAGGTTGCTCTTATAGTGGCCTTCAACTCTTCTGCGTTTTTGGGTCTGGCATTCTGCATATTCCTTTTCACAATACCCCACAGATTTTCTATGGGGCTAAGGTCAGGGGAGTTGGCGGGCCAATTTAGAACAGAAATACCATGGTCCGTAAACCAGGCACGGGTAGATTTTGCGCTGTGTGCAGGCGCCAAGTCCTGTTGGAACTTGAAATCTCCATCTCCATAGAGCAGGTCAGCAGCAGGAAGCATGAAGTGCTCTAAAACTTGCTGGTAGACGGCTGCGTTGACCCTGGATCTCAGGAAACAGAGTGGACCGACACCAGCAGATGACATGGCACCCCAAACCATCACTGATGGTGGAAACTGTACACTAGACTTCAGGCAACGTGGATCCTGTGCCTCTCCTGTCTTCCTCCAGACTCTGGGACCTCGATTTCCAAAGGAAATGCAAAATTTGCATGGTTGGGTGATGGTTTGGGGTGCCATGTCATCTGCTGGTGTCGGTCCACTCTGTTTCCTGAGATCCAGGGTATGTGTATGTGTATATATATATATATATATATATATATATATATATTAGGGCTGCAACTAACAACTAATTTAAAAATCGATTAATCTGTCGATTATTACTCCGATTAATAATCGGATAAAAGAGACAAACTACATTTATATCCTTTCCAGTATTTTATTGGAAAAAAAACAGCATACTGGCACCATGTTCTTTCAACTTGTCAAATAAATGGACATTGGGGATGCAGCATACAGCAATAATAACACCGAAATGTAACTCATCAGATCAGAACTGAATCAGATATTGTACACGTTTCTGTTGTGAATAATAAATGATTCATTTTAGGCTGCCTCTGAATAATAGCATGAAATATTCCAGCACCTTCGTAACGTTTAGTTATACTAAAGAGTCACTCAAATCTAAATATATTTATATAGCTTTATCAGGCCTGGCTACATTGATTTATTATGAAACCAACCTGAGATATTTCTGTCCGTTACGTTTATTTCGAAATTGGTAACCGTGCGTTTTCTCTCTCAAAACGGAGTGAAATGTGCCGGAGACACATTGCCAGCCCCGCGTTGCAACAAAGGCATAACGTTAACTTTACTCACAAAATTTTTTGCAAGAAACGGTCTTCTTTGAAGTCTTTAAAGTAAAGTGTTTTGACGACTTAGGTCGTACACTTTTCTCCATTGAAGCAATAACCTCAAGATGTTGCTCCGCTGAACTGTTTTCCTCCGCCATTTTTCGAATTTTTCCAGGCAAAGGAGACGGCGTCGTCACGTGAGCTGCACATGACACATCATTGGCTGGCTTACTGCCACCTCATTAGACGTAGCCTCAGTGCCGCCCTGGAGCTCTTTTGTACTGTTTTTGTACTTATTTTGATTATTGTTTCTCAGCTGTTTGTAAATGTTGCAGTTTATAAATAAAGGTTTATAAAAAAAAAAACCCAAAAAAAACGTAGCCTCAGCGCATGCGCATAGCATAGATCCGACGAATCGATGACTAAATTCCATCCATCCATCCATCTTCTTCCGCCTATCCGAGGTCGGGTCGCGGGGGCAGCAGCCTTAGCAGGGAAGCCCAGACTTCCCTCTCCCCAGCCACTTCGTCCAGCTCTTCCCGGGGGATCTTGAGGCGTTCCCAGGCCAGCCGGGAGACATAGTCTTCCCAACGTGTCCTGGGTCTTCCCCGTGGCCTCCTACCGGTCGGACGTGCCCTAAACACCTCCCTAGGGAGGCGATTGGGTGGCATCCTGACCAGATGCCCGAACCACCTCATCTGGCTCCTCTCGATGTGGAGGAGCAGCGGCTTTACTTTGAGCTCCCCTCGGATGACAGAGCTTCTCACCCTATCTCTAAGGGAGAGCCCCGCCACCCGGCGGAGGAAACTCATTTCGGCCGCTTGTACCCGTGATCTTGTCCTTTCGGTCATGACCCAAAGCTCATGACCATAGGTGAGGATGGGAACGTAGATCGACCGGTAAATCGAGAGCTTTGCCTTACTGAAGACGCTGCACCGATCCGCCTGTTGATCTCACGATCCACTCTTCCCTCACTTGTGAACAAGACTTTGAGGTACTTGAACTCCTCCACTTGGGGCAGGGTCTCCTCCGCAACCCGGAGATGGCACTCCACCCTTTTCCGGGCGAGAACCATGGACTCGGACTTGGAGGTGCTGATTCTCATCCCAGTCGCTTCACACTCAGCTGCGAACCGATCCAGGGAGAGCTGAAGATCCTGGCCAGATGAAGCCATCAGGACCACATCATCTGCAAAAAGCAGAGACCTAATCCTGCAGCCACCAAACCGGATCCTCTCAACGCCTTGACTGCGCCTAGAAATTCTGTCCATAAAAGTTATGAACAGAATCGGTGACAAAGGGCAGCCTTGGCGGAGTCCAACCCTCACTGGAAACGTGTCCGACTTACTGCCGGCAATGCGGACCAAGCTCTGACACTGATCATACAGGGAGCGGACCGCCACAATCAGACAGTCCGATACCCCATACTCTCTGAGCACTCCCCACAGGACTTCCCGACGGACACGGTTGAATGCCTTCTCCAAGTCCACAAAGCACATGTAGACTGGTTGGGCAAACTCTCAAGGACCCGAGAGTATAGAGCTGGTCCACAGTTCCACGACCAGGACGAAAACCACACTGTTCCTCCTGAATCCGAGGTTCAACTATCCGGCGTAGCCTCCTCTCCAGTACACCCGAATAGACCTTACCGGGAAGGCTGAGGAGTGTGATCCCACGATAGTTAGAACACACCGTTCGGTTCCCCTTCTTAAAGAGAGGAACCACCACCCCGGTCTGCCAATCCAGAGGTACCGCCCCCGATGTCCACGCGATGCTGCAGAGTCTTGTCAACCAAGACAGCCCCACAGCATCCAGAGCCTTAAGGAACTCTGGGCAGATCTCATCTACCCCCGGGGCCTTGCCACTGAGGAGCTTTTTAACTACCTCAGCAACCTCAGCCCCAGAAATAGGAGAGCCCACCACAGATTCCCCAGGCACTGCTTCTTCATAGGAAGACGTGTTGGTGGGATTGAGGAGGTCTTCGAAGTATTCCCTCCACCGATCCACAACATCCGCAGTCGAGGTCAGCAGAACACCATCCTCACCATACACGGTGTTGATAGTGCACTGCTTCCCCTTCCTGAGGCGGCGGACGGTGGTCCAGAATCGCTTCGAAGCCGTCCGGAAGTTGTTTTCCATGGCTTCCCCAAACTCCTCATATGTCCGAGTTTTTGCGTCCGCAACCGCTGAAGCCGCACACCGCTTGGCCTGTCGGTACCTGTCCGCTGCCTCAGGAGTCCCATGAGCCAAAAGAACCCGATAGGACTCCTTCTTCAGCTTGACGGCATCCCTCACCGCCGGTGTCCACCAACATGTTCTAGAATTACTGCCACGACAGGCACCAACTACCTTGCGGCCACAGCTCCAATCAGCTGCCCCGACAATAGAGGTGCGGAACATGGTTCACTCGGACTCAATGTCCAGCACCTCCATCGTGACATGTTCAAAGTTCTTCCGGAGGTGGGAATTGAAACTCTCTCTGACAGGAGACTCTGCCAGACGTTCCCAGCAAACCCTCACAATGCGTTTGGGCCTGCCAGGTCTGTCCGGCATCCTCCCCCACCATCGCAGCCAACTCACCGCCAGGTGGTGATTGGTAGAAAGCTCCGCCCCTCTCTTCACCCGAGTGTCCAAAACATGAGGCCTCAAATCCGATGACACAACTACAAAGTCGATCATGGAACTGCGGCCTAGGGTGTCCTGGTGCCAAGTGCACATATGGACACCCTTATGCTTGAACATGGTGTTCATTATGGATGACTAAATTAATCGCCAACTATTTTTATAATCGATTTTAATCGATTTAATCGATTAGTTGTTGCAGCCCTAATATATATATATATATATATATATATATATATAAATAGTCCGTTCATGAATAAGTATATCCGTTCGGCCACCGTATTCAATGGAGAAGTCTGATCTACAAAATGTGCAGGCAGCATACCCCTTCCCCTTCGAGCTGTCCTGGATGAACTGAAATTATTTTTTCCAATCATTTTGGAACTTGCAAGCGTACTTCTTCTTACTCGTCGTCGTCATGTCTCTTCTTCGTTCTTCTGCTTCGTCTCTGTTATGTTTTTGGACATTACTACTTGCCGTAGTTTTGAAGCAATGCACGATGGGAATCCGGATGTTGTGTGTCAGTGTATTAAGTCGTGCCGGCTGGAATAAACACACGCTGAGAAATAGCTCCGTGCCTGCCTACTTTATGGGTTATAGATAAACCTATGGATAACGGAGACATATATAATAGTCTCCTTTTCAGGTGAGAGAGGACGCTAAAGACAGTGCCTTTAAGGCACGCCTCCAATATTGTTGTCCGGGTGGAAATCAGGAGGAATTCGGGAGAATGGTTGCCCCGGGAGATTTTCGGGAGGGGCACTGAAATTCGTGAGTCTCCCGGGAAAATCGGGAGGGTTGGCAAGTATGATCTGGGATCGAGGGCATTGCAAACTCCTTCAAGATAGCAAAAAATAATGAACCAATCAGGATCGCCGGGCAGGATTTCATAGATGTGACGCAGCGCCGAAGCAACTGTTTGATTCAAACAACAATGGCGGCATGCAGCGAGGACTCGTGTGCTGACATTGATTCTACTATTGCAACTGTTTTGCGACATCGATCGTCTACTGACATTTCTGCGTAGTTTCAGTAAAAGTTCTCTAACTTTTCACTCTGTCGTTATCCAATATGTCGGCTGTTCTGTTTTGGATTTCCCAGCGTCGGTCTCATCAGAGCCACGGGTTGATTTCGATGTGAGTGGTTGAAGTTGCACGTCATTCAAGATAACGGACAAGTGGTTTATCCAATCACATACAATGATTTTTTTTTTACAAGGCCCAGCCTTCTGAAATACATCTCCTATTGAGAAGTCCCAGATCCTTGTGTGGAGCTCAGCGAACAAACTACAAGGATCTGGCGAGAGTCAAGTTACACAATTCCCAAACAGGCTGAATATTTTGAAATTGGAAACGTTTGAATCAGATGAAAAATGTGGAACTTTGAAGAATGTCTCATTTATTTAAATGGGAATTTGGGAATTTCGGGAAAAGCGATAGTTTTTTTGAAAATGGTCCAAAACTTGAATGGTGTTGGTGTTGGAATTTTTCAAATATGTCGAGAAATGTTGAAGTAGTGACATGTTGAATTGAGAAATGGTATTACGGAATTTCGGGAAAACCGGAAATTTTTCTAACCTGACTCTCGCCAGATCCTTGTAGTTCGCTGTGCTCCACACAAGGATCTTGGACTTCTCAATAGGAGATGTATTTCAGAACGCGGGGCCTTGTAAAACAAATCATTGTATGTGATTGGATAAACCACTTGTCCGTTATCTTGAATGATGTGCTACTTCAACCACTCACATCGAAATCAACCTGTGACGCTGATGAGAGCGATGCTGGGAAATCCAAAACAGAACAGCCGACATATTGGATCACGACAGAGCGAAGAGTTAATAAATGCCTTCAAAACCGTTCTCTGTTCATCTTTTAAAGAATTAATATTCGATAGATTCGCCAAAACAGTTGCAATAGCAGAATCAATGTCAGCACACTACTCCTCGCTGCGTGCCGCCATTGTTGTTTGAATCAAACAGTCGCTTTGGCGCTACGTCACAACGATGAAATCCCACCCTGCGATCCTGAATGGTTCATTTTTTTTGCTATCTTAAAGGCGTTTGCAATGCCCTCGATCCCAGATCCTTGTGTGGAGCTCAGCGAAATACAAGGATCTGGCGAGAGTCAGGTTAGAATTTTTCCAGTTCAAAGAACAAGTTTGTTTTTTGTCCTGATTAAGAGGAATGGTTTGAAGGTAGAACAGTTGAAATGCGTTAAAAAAAGGGTGGAAATAGGGCTTTGGAAAATCAGGAATTCTGGAAAATCCTGGAATATTTTTTAATTTGGAAAAAGGGTAGTTTACATTTCCAGGATGGTGAAATGTGTTGAAGGTGGAATGGTTTGAATAGGTTGAAAAATGTGGAAAGGGTGTAAGGTTGAAAAAATGGCCAATTCATTTTGAATGGGAAAAATGTCCCGGAAAACCTGGAATTCTGGGAAATCTGGGAATGTTTGGAATTTGTCAAGGGAAAGCCCTGAGATAGGCTCCAGCGACCCCGAAAGGGATAAGCGGTAGAAGATGGATGGATGGAAGCCCGCGATTCCCGAATAGGCAGAACAGTTTGAAGTTGGAACGATTTGAATCGGGTTAAAAATGTGGAAGGTAGAGCGCGCCACAATCTGGAGGAGAAGAATAAGTTGAATAATAAATACATTAATTTTAGTGTGGTAAACCATATGTGTGAATGCTTTGGAGCATTCACACAATAAGGATGTAACGATATCAAAATCTCACAGTACGATATTATCACGGTATTATTGCATAAATGTCAAAAAAAGATGAAAAAAATGCTTTAGTGTGAAAAATTATGTACTACTTACATCAAAGGGGAACTGAGTTTTTTGGGGAATTTTGCCAATTATACACAATCCTTATGAGAGACAAGAACATGTTTTTTTTTTTTACATGCATTCTAACTCTTAAATAAAAGCCAGTTTATGATGGAGCCAATGGGATCCATGATGTTGTTGCGTCTTTTCCGACCATAAGACCCAATAAATAACCATCCAAAAAGCGCCAACAATAGTCAATTTACATTTCATGACCTGAAAATTACCCAAGTAATAGTAATATTGTTGTTATAAGCGTTAAGAACCTACATTTAAAGTTAAAAAGTCAAAGTACCACCGATAGTCACACACACACTAGGTCTAGTGAAATTACACTCTGCATTTGACCCATCCCCTTGTTCCACCCCCTGGGAGGTGAGGGGAGCAGTGAGCAGCAGCGGTGGGAATCATTTTGGTAATTTAACCCCCGATTCCAACCCTTGATGCTGGTAGGCAATAGGTCCCATTTTTATAGTCTTTGGTATGACTCGGCCGGGCTTTGAACTCATGACCTACCGATCTCAGGGCGAACACTCTAACCACAAGGCCAGGCATTTAGCAGTGCATCGATCAGAAAGACATAAATTCCTTATGTTGCTGTATTGACATTGTCAGCTGGTGAGCTGCTTTCTCCTCTCGGACCTCAAGAAAGTTAATTCAAGATTTAAATCATGTCTCCCGCCTGTGTAATAAAATGATGTGAACATAAACTAAGCAGTTGGTAAACTTTGACAGCCAACTTAGACCCAAAGATGGCAAAAAAAGACCCCAAAAAAACGCTTTGTACCACCCCCTTTTTTCTTTGCAAGGATTATGAGTCATTCTTCATCTAAACGGGTACATATTAACATCCTAACAGTCAGCATTCCAGTGAGAGCAGGCATTGTAAGTGATGTTTTATCATGTTTGTTGGCTCTCATGAAATCTGCAGCGAGTAGTCATCAGTGATGTTGTCTAAGGAAAAAACAAACGTTGTGATGCGTCTATGAAATTAATGCGCCGCCGTATGCTTATAATGATCAAAATATGTAAATATTACATGTTATCATTAATGTGCCTGTTAGTACATTACTTGTATACTATTTTTCAGCGCTTCACATACAGACAAAATAGAGCGACTCCTATTGAATCAAAAGGGTTGATCGTGGCGCCACGGCAAGATTACTGCCGCCACACTTTCAAAATAGTTGTATTTTTTTTGTACATTAAAACACATTTAAGTTCTATTGTATGCATGGATATACCATATATAATCTATTAGTTACATACTATTGGCTATAATACATTTGAAAAACAGGTCAAATATCATAAAAACGTTCCCCATTGCTTTATTTTGAAAAAAAAACAAAACAGTGCATCTAAACCGCCTGTCAGAAGTGCGTCAGCAGCTGTTCGCACACCTAAATGAGTTGACACTCAGCAAAAGTAAGGCGAGAAAGTTGAAGAAAAAAGTATTTTAAGCTAATGCATTTCTTGTTCAAGCCAGTGTAAACTATCCTAAATCTTTTGACATTACTACCGACAATAACTAATTTGAGTTAACTTGTCGATTAGCTGGTCAATTGCATGTTAGCATTAAGCTAGTGGCATTGGAGCGAAACCTTTATCATAATTGTATTGCTTTTTTCAGTTTATTACAAATTATATTATTCATCTAATGTGATTCCTACATGTATGTGCACTTCATGTGTATAATGTACACAACCCAAAATCAGTGAAGTTGGCACGTTGTGTAAATGGTAAATAAAAACAGAATACAATGATTTGCAAAACCTTTTCAACTTGTATTCAATTGATTAAACTGCAAAGACAAGACATTAAATGTTCAAACTGAGAAACCAATTTTTTTTGCAAATAATCATTAACTTAGAATTTAATGGCAGCAACACATTGCAAAAAAGTTGGCACAGGAGCATTTTTACTACTGTGTTACATGGCCTTTCCTTTTAACAACACTCAGTAAACGTTTGGGTACTGAGGAGACCAATTTTCAATGGGAGACAGGTCTAGACTACAGGCAGGCCAGTCGAGTACCTGCACTCTTTTACTATGAAGCCACACTGTTGTAACATGTGGCTTGGGATTCCATCCATCCATTTTCTACCGCTTGTCCCTTTCGGGGTCGCGGGGGGTGCTGGAGCCTATGTCAGCTGCATTCGGGCGGAGCGGGGTACACCCTGGACAAGTCGCCACCTCATCACAGGGCCAACACAGATAGACAGACAACATTAACACTCACATTCACACACTAGGGCCAATTTAGTGTTGCCAATCAACCTACATTGTCTTGCTGAAATAAGCAGGGGCGTACACGATAACGTTGCTTGGATGGCAACATACAGGTATGTTGTTCCAAAACCTGTATGTACCTTTCAGCATTAATAGTGCCTTCACATATGTGTAAGTAACCCATGCCTTGGGCACTAATACACCCCCATACCATCACAGATGCTGGCTTTTGAACTTCGCGCGAGAGGACACGACAGCCACAGTTTCCAAAAACTATTTGAAATATGCACTCGTCAGACCACATTTCTGATGAGTTTTTGGGTGTTGTTGATGAATGGCTTTCGCTTTGCATAGTAGAGTTTTAACTTGCACTTACAGATGTAGCGACAAACTGTAGTTACTGACAGTGGTTTTCTGAAGTGTTCCTGAGCCCATGTGGTGATATCCTTTACACACTGATGTTGGTTTTTGGGATCGAAGGTCACGGGCATTCAATGTTGGTTTTCAGCCTTGCTGCTTAAGTGCAGTGATTTCTCCAGATCCTCTGAACCTTTTGATGATATTATGGACCGTAGATGGTGAAATCCTTAAATTCCTTGCGATAGCTGATTGAGAAATGTTGTTTTTAAATAATTTGCTCACACATTTGTTCACAAAGTGGTGACCCTCGCCCCATCCTTGTTCGTGAATGACTGAGCATTTCATGGAAGCTGCTTTTATACCCAATCATGGCACCCACCTGTTCCCAATTAGCCTGTTCACCCGTGGCATGTTCCAAATAAGTGTTTGATGACAATTCATCAACTTTCTCAGTCTTTTTGCCACTTGTGCCAGTTTTTTTTTAAACATGTTGCAGGCATCAAATTCCAAATGAGCTAATATTTGCAAAAAATAACAAATTTTCCAGTTTGAACGTTAAGTGTCTTGTCTTTGCAGTCTATTCAATAGAATATACCGTATTTTCCGCATCATAAGGCGCCCTGGGTTAAAAGCCGCGCCTTCAATGAACGGCATATTTCAAAACTTTGTCCACCAATAAGCCGCCCCGTGTTGTAAGCCGCATCTAACTGCGCTAAAGGAATGTCAAAAAAACAGTCAGATAGGTCAGTCAAACTTTAATAATATATTAAAAACCAGCGTTCTAACAACTCTGTTCACTCCCAAAATGTACGCAAATGTGCAATCACAAACATACGTATATCAACATGGACGGAGCTGCGTGAAAAAAGCCACCCGGCCTCTTCGCGTAAACTTAAACTTACCTTAACCACTCGCTCATCTTTTCTTCATCCATCCCTTCGAGTTAGCTTTTATGATGACGCCGGCTGGAAAGGTCTCTTTTGGCAAGGTCTTCCTTTTGAATATCACCATGGGTGGAAGTTAGCATGGCAAGCTAGAACCACAGTGAAGGATGACTTCTCATTCCCTGTGGTGCGAATATTCACCGTACGTGCTCCCGTTCCACAGTGCGGTTCACAGGAATATCAGTTGCTGTGAAATACGGTAGTAATCCGTGTGCGGATGGAGAGATCGCGTCTTTTCATGAACCGGATCCTTGTCGCTTAGTAGGAGCCATTTTGTGGTCTTTACAGATGTAAACAGGAAATGAAACGTACGGTGATATCCGCGCGTTTTTTCTTCTTCTTCCGGGGGCGGGTGGTTGCTTACAGTAGAAGAAGAAGCGCTTCCTGTTCTATGGGGGCGGGTGCTTACCTTGGCGGTTGCTTGCGTAGAAGAAGAAGCGCTTCCTGTTCTACCGGGAAAAAAGATGGCGGCTGTTTACCGAAGTTGCGAGATCGAAACTTTATGAAAATGAATCTTAATATTTATCCATATATAAAGCGCACCGGGTTAAAAGCCGCACTGTCAGCTTTTGAGTAAATTTGTGGTTTTTAGGTGCGGCTAATGGTGCGGAAAATACGGTAGGTTAAAAAGGTTTCGCAAATCATTGTATTCTGTTTTTATTTACGATTTACACAACGTGCCAACTTCACTGGTTTTGGGTTTTGTACTTTAGTGTGGTTATTAGTTTTACAGTGACTTCATTGTGAAGAATATCAACAAAACACATAGTTATTTGTTTTCCAATTCTAACTCAAAGGACTGTTTACATATTTGGCAGAGGGCAGAATGAAATGTAGCCTGCGTTACCTTTTACAGTAAGCAACAATTGCAATGGCATTGAACAAAGAGAGCACAGTCGACCAAGTCAAATAGCTTATTTTAAAGCTGAGTGGGATTTGACTGTGATTCTGTTTGTGTAAAAAAAAAAAAAAAAAAAAAATCCATCTATTTCCATCCATCCATCCATTTTCTACCGCTTATTCCCTTCGGGGTTGCGGCTGGAGCCCTTCTCAGTTACAGTCGGGCGGAAGGCGCGTACACCCTGGACAAGTCGCCACCTCATCGCAGGGCCAACACAGATAGACAGACAACATTCACACACACATTCACACACTAGGGCCAATTTAGTGTTGCCAATCAACCTATCACCAGGTGCATGTCTTTGGAGGTGGGAGGAAGCCGGAGTACCCGGAGGGAACCCACGCAGTCACGAAAATGTTAATATTAATATTATTGATGGTATTATTCAAAATGAATAAGACTAATTGGTTTTTAAATATAAATAAAACATTTGTTTAGCCTTTTTCTTTTTTAAATAATGCGTTATTGCAAATCAAAATGATCATGTCATTAATGATGATTTCATATTGTTCACGCCTCTAGCCATCTCCCCACCGCCAGTATATAGTGGCAATCTAGGGCAAACCCTGATCAATTATTAGCTGACTTTTGCTTGCATTTATTTACGAGTTGGAGTGCATTAAAACAATGTAAAACATTTGTGGTTGTCTTACATAACATTAGAATTGTGAATAATAGGTGAAATTCCCCAAAAAGTGCAGTTCCCCTTTAAGGATAAACACCTACTGTAAATAACCACAAACCTAAAGCTCAAATGTTGTAATCCTATTAATTAATACCAAGAGGTATTTTCAAAGTGCAAAGAACAGTCAAGGGACAGTGTTTCCAGTAACAAGCAAACGTAAACAACTTTCAATTTTATTGTTTTTAAACTGGCATTGTAACCAAGCTGTCATGAGGAAAACTTGATTGAATGCCTCACAAATGGATTTTTGGCCTGGCCTACATCTTGGTTTCTCCGGAAGATGATTATTCAAGTGACTGCTCATGTTGCTTGTATTTCACTTGAAGACGATTGCGGTCTGGCAATATCAGCCATCTTTTACTAAGCGCAAGGGATTATGGGAAATCTGGTTTGCGTCTCAGACCGGCTGACTTAATAGTGCCAGAAGAAAACTACACTTGCTGGTGTACTCCCAGTTCTCGTTTACCGTCACATGTCACTGCATTATTATATTTTTACACAGTATTTACAATTTTAGGGCTGGGCGATAGGGCCTTTTATTAATATCTCAATATTTTTAGGCCATGTCACGATACACAATATACATCTCGATATTTTGCCTTAGCCTTGAATGAACACTTGATGCATATAATCACAGCAGTATGATGATTCTATGTGTCTACATTAAAACATTCTTGTTCATACTTCATTAATATATGCTTATTTTAAACTTTCATGCAGAGAGGGAAATCACAACTAAGTCAATTTACCAAAACTGGTAGAAAATTGATGGATGTATTTATTAAACAGTTATTAAGCAGTGGCACAAACATTCATGTCATTTCCAAAACAGAATGTGCAAGATTGTCAGAGACATTTTAAAACAAGCTATGGGTGCACTTTTGTGCATGATGTCACTAAGATGACATATCAAAACAACACTAAATTAAAGCGTACTCTTTGTACAGAACGCCACTACAATAGTTTAAAACAAATAAAGTGCACGTTTGTGCATGATGTCACACAAGATATTTCAATAAGTGTCAAACAAAAATGAGCTGCATAATAGGAAATCAAATAGTGTCTCCTTCTGTTGTTGACAATTTTTTTCATACAGTGTTGATCTGGAAATAGTTGCTTCGGCATTTTGTGGGTGTGGCACCGAACGGAGATGTTGACATGCGGAGTTTCAAGCACTCTTTATTCTCTAGCGGGTGACTTTTCAAATGATGCTACATTAGCAGTGCTGCTACTTTTTGTAGTAACGCTTTTGCCGCATAATTGTTCAACATCTTCCCACTTGAAGCCAAACCACCGCCAGATGATGGACCCCGTGCGGTTTTCTTGGGAATTAATTCTTCCTTCATTTGTTACCAGATTCGCACCTTCTCTCTCTCGTATTACCACCCGCACCGCACCGTTAGCATCACAGCTAACGTTTCCATGTCGCTACCTGTTTGATCCGCGGGAGCGTGTGACGTTGCACACGTGACGTATGTAAGAAGGTGCGCTTGTTTTACATCTCTGTGAGAAGGAGAGACAAGAAAGAGTGGGAAACGCATGCAGTGTAATGCCCGCAGCTAAAAGCAACAGCGTGAGAACGTATACTCGAATATCACGATATAGTCATTTTCTATATCGCACAGAGACAAACCCGCGATATATCGAGTATATTTAGTAGATTTACAATACTGTTACATCCCTAGTAAATATTTTAGGTGCTTATGCTGCGTTCCAGTTAACTCATAAGTTGGAAGTCAGAGCTGGAGTCTGAAGCTACCATCAAACACGGTGGATGAAGAGGAAACACAGATGCTATTGCTAGCGATATACAGCGTATATACCACATTAGTTAAATGTAGTTTATACTACTGTAACGTTACCTTATATACACATTGTACATGGCTGATTTACTGCCACAAAAACTAATCAGAAGTGCTAATTACAGATAAAAAAGAAGCGGTTATCATTGTTTACATCCAGAGCAAACATTTTTGAAACAAAGTCGGGGGTGCTGAGAATGATCCGACTTTCGGAGTCGGAAATTCGACCTTGAGGGGCGTTCCAGTTGAAATTCCAAATAGGAACTCAGAAATGTCGAAGTCCCATTACAACTGGAACGCACCATTAGGTTCCATACAAGGGATGAGCTCCAGATTTTTAAAAATAATTTCTCGATTTTATCCAACATACCTCCACCCAACTCTTCTTTATAAAGGTAGTCCACAGTTTATTCCTTAATCCAACAGAATGAGTAAACTGGTGCTCCTATACCCAGATGAGTAATTGATCGTGGCGTGCATGGCTCCTCCGGTTGTTGTCCTAATGTGATGGTTCAGTTCCTTGATTGCTGTCGTTCAGATGATTTTATTGTAAGCCTTTTTAGTTCACTTAATGTTGCAGCCACATTTCCTGGTGGTTGCAGAGAGGCGGGGATGGGTTTCGAGTTTAAGCTATGTGCATGACTCTGCAATACATTTGAAGTGCATTTAATATGTTACATAAATAAAATGGCATACATGGTACACAATTAAGCGTTATGGCAGGAAATAAAGTGTATACTAAAAGCGGTATACAAAAATACGGCATCCCAACCTGGGCTCTCTTCTGTTTCCTATTTTCTTTATTGACACAGGTGAATGCATGTCCTTAAATACTTGTCAAGTAATCACACATGTGACCAGTAACTCCCTCATCTCAACAGACACATCCCTCCCACACACATTGCTCTCAAAACCCCTAATTCTGGCTCCTACAATGTGTGTTAAAATATGTTTTTGGAAAATTACTTTTAAATAGTATGTAGTTATAGTTACTTGTCATTATATTAGACTTAGACTTTAATGATCCACAAGGGAAATTGTTAAACACAGTAGCTAAAATATTATCACAAATACTCAAAAATGGAAATAAATACTAACAGAATTACGTGTAATCAACTAGCAGGGAAAGTAATTAATTAAAATCAAATATCTGACATGTTACATGTAGTGTTGTCCCGATACCAATATTTTGGTGCCGGTAACTGTACCAAAATATTTTGGTACTTTTCGGTACCTTTCTAAATAAAGGGTACCACAAAAAATGTCATTATTGGCTTTATTTTAACAAAAAAATCTTACAGTACATTAAACATACGTTTCTTAATGCAAGTTTGTCCTTAAATAAAATAGTGAACATACAAGGCAACTTGTCTTTTAGTAGTAAGTAAACAAACAAAGACTCTTAATTTAGCTGCTGGCATATGTAGTAATATATTGTGTCATTTATGATTCTATTATTTTGTCAACATTATTAAGGACAAGTGGTAGAAAATTCTGTGGTAAAAAATCATTTACTGTTAATATCTGCTTATTTTCTCTTTTAACATGTTCTATCTACACTTCTGTTAAAATGTAATAATCACTTAATTTTCTGTTGTTTGATACTTTACATTAGTTTTGGATGATACCACATTTGGGTATCAATCCGATACCAAGTAGTTACAGGATCAGACATTGGTCATATGCAAAGTCCTCATGTGTCCAGGGACATATTTTCTGAGTTTATAAACATAATAAAAACATTTTTAAAACGGGAGAAGATTTTGTGATGCTAAAAAATATCGATTTAATCATAGTAGTATCGACTAGATACGCTATTGTACTTGGTATCATCACAGTGGATGTCAGGTGTAGCTCCACCAATGGCGTTTGTTTATATTATTGCGTCCCAGAAAAGTTGGTGCTGCAGGGAACTCTGGGAATTTGTTCTGTAGGGATTATGTTGTGGTGCAAATATTCTCCCAAAATGTGTTTGTCATTGTTGTTTGTTGTGGTTTCACTATATGGCACATATTTATGACAGTGTTGGTGTTGTCCATACGGCCACCCTTAGTGTGACATGTATGGTTGTTGATTAAGTATGCCCTTCATTCACACGTAATCAGTGTGATCAAAGTTAAGATGGTCGCCTTGATGTCAATAATTGGATATCATGTAATCTTGTATTGTCTTGGTCAACTATAGACATGTTTATACTCACTCATTTCCATGGTTCCAATGTGCTGCAGTGTGAAGTAAAGCATGTGGACTTATCACGTGCTCTACTGGGTTGATACTAGAAATAATCGTGCTTGATTTGTATCCATGGAGACAAGGATTAGTGATATCGAAGTAGTTACAACATTGCCGAATGCGGACAGATATTAGCCGCTAGCTAGCTAGCCATGTCTTAAAGCACCTCTTCCTGAGGGCGTTCTGCATGACACGACGTTACGACGACTGGTGGGGGACCGGTACTTTTTAGAGGCGGTATAGTACCGAATCTGATTCATTAGTATCGCGGTACTACACTAATACCGGTATACCGTACAACCGTAGTTGCATGAGACCAGTGTGTGAATGTGCCTTTAAAAGGCTGTGCCTGTTGCTAAGTGACATGTGACGTCAGCACCCACATAAAGCAGCATTGGTTCAACTGTTTGTTAGCTCAGACTCTCAGTTTGCGGGTAGTTACGGTAGATCTGTTTAATTTTTTCACTGGATTGTGTTAGCACTGTCTAATAACGAGATTGAATGTGTTTCAATAGATGTAGTCTTCTTAAATTAAAGTTAAAGTACCAATGATTGGTCACTTACACACTAGGTGTGGTGAAATTTGTCCTCTGCATTTGACCCATCCCCTTGTTCACCCCCTGGGAAGTGAGGGGAGCAGTGGGCAGCAGCGGTGCCGCGCCCGGGAATCATTTTTGGTGATTTAACCCCCAATTCCAACCCTTGATGCTGAGTGCCAAGCAGGGAGGTGATGGGTCCCATTTTTATAGTCTTTGGTATGACTCGGCCAGGGTTTGAACTCACAACCTACCGATCTCAGGGCGGACACTCTAACCACTCGGCCACTGAGTAGGTCTTCTTGTCTACAAACGGGGTATTGTAGGATTGCAAGCTTATCACTTATTATTGATTTGCTGCTCATTATTCATTCAAAGTAGTAGTGTGTAGGTGTATGAACACCGGTTAAGAAATACATTTACTGTAGAATGCATACCGCCACCTACTGTACCAAGTTGTCATGACAAGCTACATTCATAGACAGTCCCGTTATATAATGTGTCTATAAGAGAGTGCCAAGTCTGTTTGTAGTGGTCCAACTATAAATGACTGAATGCAATAAACACTGGTATCCACCTGTTAGCATTCATTGGTGGCATGCCGTGAGATTTTTTTAAATGTAAAAAAGATGCCTAGACTCAGGGGTTGGAAGACAGTGCTCTAGACCCTGAATATAAGACGACGTCTTACAGTTAATTACGAATGTTTTACAAATGATCTATCTAGTTGCGTTTATAACAATAGTTCTTCCTAATGTATATTTACTACACTGTCATGGTCCGTGGCCCGAATCGTGTTTTTGTTATTTTCTGTTAGTTTTGGACTCCCTAAGTTCCTGTTGTTGTGCACCCTTGAGTTTGTTTAGTTACCTTGGCTACTTATTATTTTCACCTGCCTCTGTTTGGTGTTCGGGACGCTCACCTGTTCCCCGTGCACTAATCAGAGGCATAGTTTAAGCCTGCCTTTGCCGGTCAGTCAGCCTGGCTTCATGGTTTGCAACAGCCAACCTGCTACATGACTATTCCTTGTCTTCTAGTCTATGCTAAGTGGTAGCCTTAGCTTCCAGTTAGGGCTGAAACGACGCGTCGACGTAGTCGACGTCATCGGTTACGTAAATACGTCGAGGACGTTTTTGTTCGTCGACGCGTCGCATATTTACGTCACACTACCGTCATGGCGGAGCGCAAAGCAGACGATGCGAGCGGTGCGAGCGAGGGGAAAAAAGCACGCCAAAAGTCGTCAAAAGTGTGGGACTATTTCAATAAACGGCCTAAGAAGAAACGCTACTTTTACTCCGCTACTTTTATCTACATTCAGCTCGCTACTCGCTACTAATTTTTATCGATCTGTTAATGCACGCTTTGTTTGTTTTGGTCTGTCAGACAGACCTTCAAAGTGCCTGCCTTACTGGTGACGTTTCACTTCGTTCCACCAATCAGATGCAGTCACTGGTGACGTTGGACCAATCAAACAGAGCCAGGGGTCACATGACCTGACTGGCTCCGAGCTAACTTCGGGTGTTACCATTTAGTGGTCAATTGTACGGAATATGCACTGTACTGTGCAATCTACTAATAAAAGTTCCAATCAATCAATCAAAAGTGTGAAGGAAAAAAGACCCATTTTTTATTTCAACCGTAAAGACTGACTGCACAGTTCCTGTCTTCACAATAAAAGTCCCGCTCCATCGCCCCTGCGCTTTCAAAATAAGAGTCTCCGAAAGCCAGCGCAAACAAGCTAGCAAGCTACGGAGTTTGCCGCCAATGTATTTCTTGTAAAGGGTATAAAAACGAATATGGAAGGTGGACAAATAAGATGCCAAATAACAACCACTTTCATGTGGTATTAGACAGAAAGGAGGAACTTTTTTTCTCCTCCATTTGAAAACGTGGACGTTACCAGCACTGCTTCCTGATTACAATCAATGCAAGTCATCAGAATCAGGTAATACACCAACTTATATTCTTGTCTTCATGAAAGAAAGGAATCTATATGTTAAACATGCATGTATAATTATTAAAACACCTTTAACATGTAAACAAAAACGGCAAAATAAATAAATATAAATTATATACTGTATATATCAATGTATGTATATATATATATATATATATATGTGTGTGTGTGTGTGTGTGTGTGTGTATATATATATATACACATATATATATATATATATATATATATATATATATATATATATATATATATATATATATGATATGTGTGTGTATGTTACTCAGTACTTGAGTACTTTTTTCACAACATACTTTTTACTTTTACTCAAGTAAATATTTGGGTGACTACTCCTTACTTTTACTTGAGTAATAAATCTCTAAAGTAACAGTACTCTTACTTGAGTACAATTTCTGGCTACTCTACCCACCTCTGCTAATAATGTTGTTGTATGCACACTGTGTCGAGCGGAAATGGCCTATCATAGCAGCACAACGGCAGCGTTCTTGCCATCACCATCAACTAGTCAATCGTCCGCGTGAGTATACGTTGTCATCATTACACAAAAACATGAATGTGTCATTTGTATCTGCGTTGTAAATTCATAAACTAAAGCACCGTTTCGCTCTGAGAGGAGCGTTTGGCGTGCCTGTTCAGTGTTTACAAAGACGCGCTCCTCTTTAACGCTAACGTTAATTAGTTGTGCAATACCTTTTACAACATTAACAATTACGTATACTATGTACAAACGAACAATTAACTTTCACTTTAATCATACTATCATTGTTGTGTTATTAAGCAAAATAAGCAAAAGTTTTACTTTTGTTGAAATGTTTACACTGTTGTTACAGAATATTTTGTTTTGCACTTTTTTGTATTGGATGTTTATCTTTATTTTTGCACATTTTAGCAAATAAGCAATACTTTTACTTTTGTTGAAATGTTTACACTGTTGTTACAGAATATTTCCGTTTTGCACTTTTTTGAATTGGATGTTTATCTTTATTTATACATTTTAAAGCAAAATAAGCAATACTTTTACTTTTGAAATGCTTATACTATTGCAGAATATTAAGATTTGCACTGGATGTTTACTTTTATATTTGCACATTAAAAGCAAATAAGCTACTTTTAATTTTGTTAAATGTTTACATTGTTACAGAATATTTTGTCATGTTGTTGTCAATGTTGACTGAGTGGCCATACTTTTTTTTTTGTAAATAAAAGCCATGCCTTTTGAAAAAACTGGCCTACATTTATTTTTTCATCTTCATTTTAAATAAAAAAAATAATCGGTAAAAGGAAAAATAATCTATAGATTAATCGAAAAAAATAATCTATAGATTAACCGATTAATCGAAAAAATAATCTATAGATTAATCGATAGAAAAATAATCGTTAGCTGCAGCCTTACTTCCAGTGCGATCGGCACGTTGTTGCTGCGACTTTTTTCGTTTTTTGGTACTTCCTTGAGTTTCGAAGAATAAATCATGTTCCTACCTGCACGTCCTGTCCGGAGTGTTCCGTTTGCATCCCGGGGGAACGAACCTCGCAGCAAGCTGCGACCCCCCGCACGTAACACTACACTGTATTAACTACACATGCAAATACCATACTAACCCAAATATAAGACAACCCTGGCTCTAAGACGACCTCTTCTTTTCAAGATTTGGTTGCGTAAAAATTTGATCTAGTTAAAAGACAGAAGTCTTTCTAGACCCTGAGCATTAGATCACGTCTATTATTTATGTATGTTGTGAAGTTCTACACTGAATTATGAATTGTTTACAAAAGGTGTTGCATTTGCTTTTATAACACTTCTTCTGCCAAGTGTACGGTATATATGTACAACGCTCTATTTTTACCTAGATATACCATAGTTGCCCGAACATGCAGTATATAAGACGACCCTTCTTTTTCACTGTACGTTTTTTAAGACATATAGAATAGCAGCCAGAATATAAAATTACCCTCCCCCAACCCCCTTTTATTAAGGGAAAACGACAAATGGTTAATGGTCTTTATTTACATACCACTTTTACTACACACAAAACGATACCCAAAGCACTTTAAATCATACATCCCATTCACACACACATTTACACCCTGTCTTATATTTGGGTCATTTACAGTGTACAATACCTGTGTATTAGTGTTTTCACCAAGAATGGACATTCAGCATTACTACAATTGCCTCTATCACGATGTTATTCAAATTTGTTAAAAGAATATTCCCACACTTTTTGTAGATGCAAAAATATAACTGTCTTCCACCATGTTTATTATAGAAAACTATGGTACATTTAATAGTTGCGACAATTACATTTGTTTAAACTGTATAAAATGTAATCCCTAATGTACTGTTTCGTCCCGGTTGCAACAAATTTGCTGCATCTCTGTGAAAGAGGCCAAGGAGTCCCCACTGGATTACTTCTAAATCCTATTGCAATATTAGCCACATATTAACTATTCTTAGTACAACTTAGTTCATGACCATAAAGGAAGGATTGATTAATGCGGGAACAAAGTTACCCATGAGCCAATTAAAATAGCATGTTTGAGTTGATGCTCAAAGTCAGTCACAGATGTAGTGACTTTAATAAGGCTGTAAAACAAAAGTTCTAACCCAACTTTGTTTTGCTGCCAGCTGACTTGACCTGACCGTATCACAGCTTGCTGTTATTTTTGGTCCAGACTGGAAACCGTATAGCCCGACCGAGCAAGAGGCAAACAAGATGAAGTTCCGCGGCTGAGTGTTATGCTCACAGAGGCATGCGCACATTCTTGGCGTAACCTCCGTCATCCTGGCTCGTGTTTGAGCCCGAGGTGCATGGAGCTGTGACACAATACTTGTATCTCGCATGGCACCCCTACGGTTGTGAAATGTGTATGGTTTCCCAGTTCATTTTAGCCCCAGTCTTTTTTCCAATACAAGTGTCTTGTCTTTGTTAAAAAAAACTATGGCCCGCGGGCCAACTGCAGCCCGCCGCTGTCTTTAATTTGTTCCGCTCGACAGGTAGCACAAGATCAATAAACAATATGACCGGGAGCAGTGTATCCACATCATGAATAAATATCAAGTGGTCTGATTGCTGCCTTTTTGTTGCCACCGAAAGTAACTCTGCCATTCATTGTACTTTTAAGGAGATGCAGCACAGCATTTCCATATGTAACCCAATCCAAACACCTCCCCTAGTCACGATGCAGGGAACATTTTTTTTTTAACAAACATAATCACACATAACACAACCTGCTCATTGAACTTTGTGGATAATATAAAAAAATGTCCGATCTTAATGACACCCATTTAAATCCCTTACAAGGAATGATGGGACAATGCAAAACACTCTCTCCACACTTAAACATGTTTGGCGCATTTTAGCTGCTTTATATTTATGATTGATTAAAAAACATTAAAGGGGAACTACACTTGTTTTGCAATTTTGCCTATCGCTCACAATCATTGTGAGAGACAAGAACACCTAAGTCTTTCTTTAATTAGGGTTTTAAAGATGATAGAAAATCGCTTGGAAGAGGCGGCTAATGGGACTCACCGTTTTAGCCTTCAAAGCTCTCTAGAACAACTTCAAAACCCTCCGACGTTTTATATACACACTGCAAGTTAATATATGATGTAGTGACAGACACGTTCATAACAATATGTAATATGTACAATATTTACCGCATTTTGGTTGTTTTAGTCATTGCCAGAACTAATTCCTCGGCGCACTGATTTCCGTTTCCATAGCAGTGCACCTCCGATGTCTGCCAACAACTGTGTTCCTGCTTCCGGACACTAAAGCATGTGTGTTTTGTAATCATGGCAGACTTGGTAATAGACAATGAAGACGACTATTTTTGGACAAATGAAGATTCACAACCTTATCTTTTTGAAGCTGAATTAAACTACTGCTTCTAAAAGCGAGCATGAAGAAGAGCGTGAAATGTTGGAGCAGACGGGGAAGCCTGCCACGCCAAGTGACGTCGGCGTGACGCAAAGCTGCAAATGTGGAATTTGGATACAAGCTATTTTAACATAAATGGCATGCTTAGCCTAAATAAACCAGGAAAAATGTCCATCGAGTGAGTCCCATTTTAATATCAATCATGCTAAACGCACCACGTCATGCGTGTTTGTACAACTACAGTGCATATGCTGTCTGGCTAGCTGTGTACAAACAACATAAAATGTGGGCTAACACTTTAAAGATACTGTAATATGATTGTTCGTGTTTTTCAGTCAGTTTAGATCGTTGTCCTAATGCAGTGTTGTGCATTACAAACTCAAACGCATTTTGTGTTGTCGTAGCAGCTAGCTTATCTCCTGCCATGGCTAGCTTTTACGGCTAAAACCTAAGCACGTCAATGTGTTACTACGCTAGAAAAATAGTTCTTCAATGTTTGCTCTTACAATAACAATATTGCTACAGCTTGGTTATTATACAGGTTATGGAACGTAAAGGAAGTATTGGTGATGTTTTTTAAAGGGGAACATTGTCACGATTTCAGAATTGTTAAAACCATTAAAAATCAGTTCCCAGTGGCTTATTATATTTTTCGAAGTTTTTTTCAAAATTTTACCCATCACACAATATCCCTAAAAAAAGCTTCAAAGTGCCTGATTTTAACCATCGTTATAAACACCCGTCCATTTTCCTGTGTCGTCACATAGTGAAGCCAACACAAACAAACATGGCGGAAAGAACAGCAAGCTATAGCGACATTAGCTCGGATTCAGACTCGGATTTCAGCGGCTTAAGCGATTCAACAGATTACGAATGTATTGAAACGGGTGGTTGTAGTGTGGAGGCAGGTAGCGAAAACGAAATTGAAGAAGAAACTGAAGCTATTGAGCCATATCGGTTTGAACCGTATGCAATCGAAACCGACGGAAACGACACGACAGCCAGCGACACGGGAGAAAGCGAGGACAAATTCGGCGATCGCCTTCTAACCAACGATTGGTATGTGTTTTTTTGGCATTAAAAGGAAACTAACAACTATGAACTAGGTTTACAGCATATGAAATACATTTGGCAACAACATGCACTTTGAGAGTGCAGACAGCCCAATTTTCATCAGTTAATATATTCTGTAGACATACCCTCATCCGCGCTCTTTTCCTGAAAGCTGATCTGTCCAGTTTTGGAGTTGATGTCAGCAGGCCAGGGAAGCTAGGGTCGATAGGGGGTTTAGCTCGCTCGTCTGCGGGAACAAACTGCCGCCATTGCTTGCCGTGCTACCGAGGTCCTTTGTCCCTGAATTGCTCACACACTCCGGCAGATTCAATGGGGGTCTGGCGGCAGATTTCTTTGACTTTATCGTTGGAAATGCATCTGCTTTGAGTGTCGCAGGATATCCACACATTCTTGCCATCTCTGTCGTAGCATAGTTTTCGTCGGTAAAGTGTGCGGAACAAACGTCCAATTTCTTGCCACTTTCGCATCTTTGGGCCACTGGTGCAACTTGAATCCGTCCCTGTTCGTGTTGTTACACCCTCCGACAACACACCGACGAGGCATGATGTCTCCAAGGTATGGAAAACAGTCGAAAAAACGGAAAATAACAGAGCTGATTTGACTCGGTGTTTGAGAAAATGGCGGATTGCTTCCCGATGTGACGCCACGTTGTGACGTCATCGCTCCGAGAGCGAATATTAGAAAGGCGTTTAATTCGCCAAAATTCACCCATTTAGAGTTCGGAAATCGGTTAAAAAAATATATGGTCTTTTTTCTGCAACATCCAGGTATATATTGACGCTTACATAGGTCTGGTGATAATGTTCCCCCTTTAAATGCATTTTTACAGTGATTTAGAGGTAGAATTGATTGCTCCCATTATTAGCTGCATTGCTAGCTACGTAGAACGAGACGATTTTTACATTTTAGAATGCAAAAATTAAAACAACCTTTTGTCTTCTTGTTTCTCATAATGATTGTGAACGATAGGCAACATTCCAAAAAAGTGCAGTTCCCCTTTGAGGAGGTTGTCATGGAATTAAACTAGGTAGGAGTTGAACTTTCACATATTCTTAATAACTAATTATATAATAATTATTAATTATATATTCATTATATTATTATAATAATATGCAATCCGCTTTCGGCCCCCGGCCAAATTTTTTAGGCCAAATGCGTGCCACCAGTCAAACAGTTTGGACACCCCTATTTTAAGCTAAAGGCTGGTCAGGAGTCTGAATAATTACTTGGATGAATCTAGAGTTTGTTGTCTTTAAGACTTCTACCTCATTCTCAGGACTTTGACAAGCAAATCCCAAGCTCAAATTTGGATTTCAAGCGTCGTGTTTCATGTTTAATCACCCGTCTTTGACAAGGCAAGAATAATCTAGGACTGAGTCAAATGTCTCTTCTTTGGATGTTAGCAGGAAGTAGTTGTCAAATCTTTGAAAGTACAACTTCAATCATGTCTTATATCAAATCTAGGTTTTTAGGAGCAGATTCTATTAAAGTTTGTGTTTAAGTCCAGCTTGAGTCAAGTCTGTGGTCTCATAATCAAGTCTTCCATCATGAACCAAATCTTTCACTATGAGCCTAAAATAAGGGTTTAACGATTCCCAGGGATGTTCCAATCAGGGTTTCATACTACTGATTAGAGGTGAGGGAAATAATAGATTTTTAGATGCATCGCAATGCGGACATGGACAATTATAAAATCGATTAGTAAACGTCAATAATCGATAATCGATGTATTTATTTTAAATAAATGAATGCAGACTTCAAAATTTGGCTGACTGCAGTGTGCAACCTCACCGAGAGATCCGACCGACCAGCTCCTTTATTTTAGGGCTCTTGTGTCCAGTTTTGCACACATATTCATTAATTTAACTAATGTGGGAATTAATTTAACTGTTACATTGCATTTTTTTTTTTTTTAAGTTGCAAGTGATAAACGCTTATTTAGTGAAACACAATTTTTTTTTAAACTGCATCAATAAAACTACATCAATATACCTAAATTAAAGATGCATCAATAATCGTAATCGAATCGTGAGGTGCTCAAATATTCCCACCTTTACTACTGATTTTGTCCATGATGAGATCGGCCAATACCAATATCGATATCGAGCACATGTATTACTTTACTTATACATTTTTCAGTTTATTTACAGTGAGTGCTATTGACAGTATAACAATATCAACACAATATTTCAGATAGTTCTTTTTTGTCTTTTATTACATACAATTGTTTGAACAAAACCAAGTCAATAGTAGAACACAAAAACTAAACAAAACTGCCCTGGTGACCAAAGGGAGAATTTATAGGCCATTGTTAAAACTATCCATCTCTATGGTGGGAAAACGTGGCTTATGAGGGTAGCTGATCAACGAAGGCTGAAGGTCTTCCACAGTGACTTTGTCCACCGGATCCTACAGTACCAGCACATTGATTGTGTACCTAACACATGTTTCCCTCAATACCTGAATCTACGGTCTCTCTTTTCTCTGTTGTTGCAACGGTGAATAAGATGGTTTAGTCTTGCGGCTCAAAGGCCGGAAGTCAGATGATTTGTGATGTCCTCCTTCCACCCCCACTGCCTTACTGGCGCAAGTGCGTTGGAGGACAGTTGAAGACCTGGGCAACGACGGTCAACCTAATCACTTTGGTATTGATCATACTATTATTACCCTTGGTATCGACACCACCAATAATGGAGCGATCCGCCCTCCTATTACGTTTTGTATACTGAAACTCTCTAGGTTCTTATTAATGTACTTATTTGCCTGATAACAGCTGCTTACTTTCTGCTGCAACATCTACATTTTATAAACTTGCTTGGTGTTGTTTAAAGCTATCTTAGTGGTTAGCTTAGCTATTAGCATGCCTGCTGTAAGCTTACTCTCGGTGTGTAACATGTTTAGCCTCGTCCTTCATTGATAATGTACTTGATAATGATACTTAAGATACTAAGAACTACAGTTAATTTGTCGCAATGGAGGTGTTTATTATTAGCTTAGGGGAGGGGCTCTATACTGTGTATGGAGACATAGCTGTTAGCTTGTCAGCCAGGGGACTAAAAATAAATAGAGTGTCAGCCAGAGGGGGTCGCCGTTTGTAAAAGACATTAATCGGCAATGGCAACCATGTACTTTTTATTGAAAAATGGCCGATACCGTTTGGTTTAGATCGATTACCGTTATAATGGTAAACCGTGATAAAATTACGATTTCAAATTTCTATTGTCGAAAAACCGTGATTGATCCTTAGTTTTAAAAACAACTCTGTGATACCGCTGATTTCCTGGAGAAGCAGCTAGCACACTAATTGCTAACTGGCTTAAAATGCTTACATGAATACAAGACACATAAACGTCTTTCCCCATTACAAACCACACCCGTTCTGCCTTTTAATATTAAACACTTTAAAACCTTTACAAAGGAAAACAGAAAAAGATAAACATATTTAAAAACACAAACATTTTGGAGACAAAAGTGTAACTTAAGCAACTTCTCCCCAAGTGAGTCAGAGCTTTTCTTTCTGTCACTTGTTTTGTTGTTGGTCTATGAAGCGTGCAATTGTATGTGTGCTACATGTATTATTTATTGCTCATTTTTATTTGAGCCCAAGCAGCAAAAGCTGCGAGACCCATTTGTAATTGCTCTGTGCATTATTTTTCTCCCACTTCGATTTAATTTTTGAGGGTCTTAACATGCATGAAAACTCATCAGTTTTTGTGAGCTTGTCTAGGTCTGGCAACATTTTTTTATATTTTGTGGCTACCGAACATGACATTTTAAATGTGTCTCCCTAGCGACCCTTTGAAAATGAAAAAAATAGCCCCTGTCACCATATTCACATATCATCCCGAAAATCGCTGGTGACGTCTATCATGACAGGACACACCTATACAGGAACCCATATTTGAAAACAAAGAGGAGCCGTCCATCTTGATTTTAGTCGGCCATTTTTAGGCCAAAAACGGTTCGTACTTCCACCACTCCTCCAAGGGAATTTGACCAAATGAGTTGCAGTTAAAATGACAAATTACAGACAAATGAGCAATGATATGTTGTGAAATAATATGGTGTGTGTGGCATCAATCAATCAATCAATGTTTATTTATATAGCCCTAAATCACAAGTGTCTCAAAGGGCTGCACAAGCCACAACGACATCCTCGGTACAGAGCCCACATAAGGGCAAGGAAAAACTAACCCCGGTGGGACGTCGATGTGAATGACTATGAGAAACCTTGGAGAGAACCGCATATGTGGGTAACCCCCCCCCCCCCTCTAGGGAGACCGAATGCAATGGATGTCGAGTGGGTCTAACATAATTTTGTGAGAGTACAGTCCATAGTGGATCCAGCATAACAGTAAGAGTCCAGTCCGAAGTGGGGCCAGCAGGAAACCATCCCGAGCGGAGACGGGTCAGCAGCGCAGATATGTTCCCAACCGATACACAGGCGAGCGGTCCACCCCGGGTCCCGACCCCGGACAGCCAGCACCCCATCCATGGCCACCGGACCTGAGTGTCTCTCCCTCCACAAGGGATAGGGGGGAGCAGAGGACAAAAGAAAAGAAACGGCAGATCAACTGGTCTAAAAGCGTGCCTTTGATCTGATGGCTTGCCACAAAACATTGATTACTTGGCTCCACAAACTCAGATCTTGATCAGATTTAGCACAATAATGATGATGACACTCTTAAGTGCTAGATTGGTCATAACCGGCGAAAACTGCTCAATCAATCATCAAACTGTCATGAGTGCACTTTAAATGATCAGATTTCATTCCAAACTGATATGAGGCTCTAATGTCAGGGTCTGATCATGACTACACATTGATTTTGACACCAATATTGCCCCCTTATGGTGGAAAATTCTAACTTCCTTCCATATGCTCCAATCTTTCTGAAATTTCTGATGGGGGGTTATTGGGTGGGATATGACTGCATGACTGCTGTGGCGCCAATATTGCCTCCTTGTGGTGGATTGCCAACATACCTGTGGTTAGGGGCGTGGTCAATATGACATAATCACATTATTTGTTTTGATGCATATATTTATAAACTATATCCATCATATTGTAGCTACTTCCATCCATCCATTTTCTACCGATTGTCCAGTTTGGGGTCGCGGGGGATGCTGGAGCCTATCTCAGCTGCATTCGGGCGGAAGGCGGGGTACACCCTGGACAAGTCGCCACCTCTTCGCAGGGCCAACACAGATTGACAGACAACATTCACACTCACATTCACACACTAGTGCCAATTTAGTGTTACCAACTTGCCGGTGTTAATGTGTATGTTAGTGTGTTATAATAATTTTTCCCATGGTCTGTGAACAAACCGTGTCGGCGGAGAATGAGGAAGTGTTGTGTGTCTAGGAGTGAAATAGGGAGATGTGTGTGCACGAAGAAAATACTTGTTGAGATTGGGCCCATTTTTAGCATAAAATTGGCAATAAAAGCTAAAAAGAGTGTTGGACTTTGTGTGGCTTCTTCTGGACACTACAATACATTATATTACTTTTTTTGTTTTCACGAGCAAAACCCTCATTTTGTTTGGCAACTAATATGTTGCCGTGGCACACCACCACGATCAAATGCATTAAGGGGAAATCCTGAGTCATAATTTCCTTCCACCTTATCCAATCTTCTTGAATTTATCAAGTAGCGTTTTAGTTTGCTCGTATTTCCCGCTTTGGACAGGTTTTTTTGGGTGATTTCCCTCTGTGCGGTGCGACTCGACTGGCTGGCTTCAAACGCTCGAGATGAAAGTGGCGCGCGATGCTTTGCAGAACGCAGACTTCCTTACCTCTGCCAAAGATAGGTTTTCAACAGGGTTTGGTTGTTTGTTTTTTAGCAACATAACTCAAAAAGTTATGGAAAGATTTTGAGGACATTTTCAGGAAATGTCCAAAAAACCCAATTCCTCTTGTCTACCACGAACACATCACTTCCTGCTTACAGCTTTCCACGCCCACACCTTGCCAACCACGCGCTGCTTTTTCTGGGAGATGTCGTTTATTTTCAGACCCGGCCAGCGCTAAAGCGCCAGAAAAAAAACACTCACCAAGTTTTTGTTTGATGTCAATGTCACAGCAATATTGTGAAGGCTTTAAAACCACAATACCGTGGTATCTATACTATCGCTACATCCCTAGTAATGCGTGTCCGCCGACTCGAGTGAACCCCTAGGTGCAAGGGGGAGGGGTGAGGGCCCTTTCAACGCTGCGCGCAGCTTTTATTAGGGCCTGAGCAGCAAAGGCTGTGAGGTTGTTGTTTTTTTGTCGTTTTGCTTTTGTAGCTGTATGTGGAAATAGTGCTTCTGAAGTGGCAGCTGGTTGCATTAGCTCTGTGCTCCTTTCATTTCTTTTAAGTCCTCTGTGTTTTTTAATGTTTACCTCTTGTTTGACAGCTCTGGTTTCTATTTCATTATGTATTTACTATGTATTAATGTACTTAAAAATGTTTAACCCTGTCTGATTGTGTGTGTAAGCACTACGGATGGAAATTGGCCTTTGGCTAAAATCCGGTGTGTTTACATTTCATTCCAAAATGTACAAAACCCAAAACCATTGAAGTTGGCACGTTGTGTAATTCGTAAAGAAAAACAGAATACATCCATCCATCCATTTTCTACCGCTTATTCCCTTTGGGGTCGCGGGGGGCGCTGGAGCCTATCTCAGCTACAATCGGGCGGAAGGCGGGGTACACCCTGGACAAGTCGCCACCTCATCACAGGGCCAACACAGATAGACAGACAACATTCACACTCACATCCACACACTGGGCATACAATGATTTGCAAATCCTTTTCAACTTATATTCAATTGAATAGACTGCAAAGACAAGATATTTAATGTTCGAACTAAGAAACTCAATTTCTTTTGCAAATGATCATCAACTTAAAATTTAATGGCAGCAACACATTGCAAGAAAGTTGGCACAGGGGCATTTTTACTACTGAGTTACATGGCCTTTCCTTTTAACGACACTCAGTAAACGTTTGGGAACTGAGGAGAGCAAATTTTGAACCTTTTTCAGGTGGAATTCTTTCCCTTTCTTGCTTGTTGTGCAGCTTAAGTTGTTCAACAGTCCGGGGTCTCCGTTGTCGTATTTTACGCTTCATAATGCGCCACACATTTTCAATGGGAGACAGGTCTGGACTACAGGCAGGCCAGTCTAGTACCCGCACTCTTTTACTATGAAGCCACACTGTTGGAACATGTGCTTGGCATTGTCTTGCTGAAATAAGCAGGGGCATCCATAATAACGTTGCTTGAATGGCAACATATGTCACTCCAAAACCTGTATGTACCTTTCAGCATTAATGGTGTTTTCACATATGTGTAAGTTACCCATGCCTTGGGCACTAATACACCCCCATACCATCACAGATGCTGCCTTTTGAACTTTGCGCTATAACAGTCCGGATGGTTCTTTTCGTCTTTGTTCCAGAGGAGACGACGTCCACAGTTTCCAAAAACAATTTGAAATGTAGACTCGTCAGACCACAGAACACTTTTCCACTTTGTATCAGTCCATCTTAGATGAGCTCGGGCCAAGCATTTGTTCTCAAAGTGGTGACCCTCGCCCAATCCATTTTTGTGAATGACTGAGCATTTCATGGAAGCTACTTTTATACCCAATCATGGCACCCACATGTTCCCAATTAGCCTATTCACCTGTGAGATTTTCCAAATAAGCATGATAAGCAAATGAGCATTCCTCAACCTTCTCAGTCGTTTTTGCCACTTATGCCAGTTTTTTTTAAACATGTTACAGGCATCAAATTCCAAATGAGCTATAATATTTGCAAAAAATAATAAAGTTTTCCAGTTCGAACGTTAAGTATCTTGTCTTTGCAGTCTATTCAATTGAATATGAGTTGAAAAGGATTGGCAAATCATCGTATTCTGTTTTTATTTACGATTTACACAACGTGCCAACTTCACTGGTTTTGGGGTTTGTATATAAATGATCATCAACTTGCAATGTCCCTCCGAAATAAAATGTAAGTGAATTGAATCAAACACTGGGCAAACAGCTAAAGAAGAAATATATTCAGGGTCACATTATATTTAGGTAAATATGATAGTCCATGACATTTTAGCAGATTGGAGGAAGGCTTCACATGTCTTCCGCTTTGTCTTTCAGGTGCAGATCAGAGTGACGATAATGCTCAGACATGATGCCCTGTCAGACCCATGTGTTGCTGAAGTGGCAGGAGCACCTCAACAGCTCCTGGGCGGCCGAGGTCAGCGTCCAGACGGCCACCAGGCATGGAGCTGCCGCCCTTTACAACAAGCTCCTCCACAACAAGGAGGTGGTGAGCGTGGCCCAGCCCGTGCAAGAACTGGTCGGCCCTCGCCTGCCTGACTTTGAGTGCGAGTCATGCGCCACAGCCGAGAAGGAGGAATACCTTTCGTCGTTGCTCCACAGCCAGCGATGGTTGTCTCACTGCATGCTGACGCAGACCCGCTACACGCACAGCCTCCACCACAGGCTAGTGGTTCTCCAGAGGATCTACTACGCACTTCACACGAAATACCACGACAACTTCCGCGCGCAGCTTCCCGCGCAAGTCGCAAAGGGTGGCACGGAATGTGGGCAACTTGAGCTGGCCTCAGAGCCCTGCTTGCCAGGGAGTGCCTCCAAGGTCAAATCGGGCACGGACGTTCTAATAGAGATGGGCGTGAGGACAGGTTTGAGCCTGCTCTTCTCACTCCTGCAGCAGAACTGGAGGTATGCCGCCTCCGAGCATCCAGATTCCATGCTTTGCAACGACGTGCTCGTCACCGCCTCCTCCGTGCTGGCGTCCCTGCCGCCACTTTCCCTCGCCAACGAAAGCAAGATACCCTCAGTCGGGCTGGACTGCTTAGCCCAAGTGGCTGACTTTTTGAAGAAGACGTCGGTAAGCTGCGGGACCGGCGGTGCTGACGTTACCGGAAGGAGGCTGGCGTTGGAGCTACTCCTCGGCCTGGCCATGCAGAGAGGATCGCTGAGGTTTCTCCTGGAGTGGGTGGAGGTGGCTTTGGCGGCTTCCATGTCCTCACGCACGCTCGCACCATCTTCCACCTCCCCACTCAGCTCCCAGCAGGCAGCTGGTGTGGGATTTGATGTCATCCATCACACTCTTCTCCAAATGAGGCAGTTTTCGGTAGGCTTTGATTTGGTATTACTTTGACTTAGAAAAAGAAAGAAAATAACAGATTTTTTTTTATTTGGTTATTTCATTTTATGATGAATATTATTAGACATTTATAATATGCAAACTGCACTGCGTCACAATGAGAACTGTTTGTCAAATTCTTAAATATCAAAATTGTTTTATTCAAAAAAATCTTTGGAATAGTTTATGGTCATTCAAAATATTTTTGCAATTGTTAATAATCATTTAAAAGTAGTTCTTACTTTGTTTTTTGTTTTTTTTAATATTTGTCTTTTTCCCCTAACCATTCCACAAGTTATTATTACTATATATTTACTATGAATAAACTACTTGGCATGAAAACACAATATTTGACATGCATTATATTATGCATTTGATATAATGCTATTATTTTTCCAATAAAGCACTATAATGTATTGTTGGGAAATATAGTTTGCCGCGAAAATACTGTATTTTGTTGCAAAAACAGAATAACTAATTGGGAAAATATTAGTTTATTTGCATGCTATAGTTTTTTGTAAAATCACAATATTTGTCATGAACTTACTGTTGCAGTGTTTTGCCACAAATTAGTATTAGTGTATTGGTAGTAGTATATTACCTACCATAAAATACTAATATATTTAGCACTTAAATGCAATATTTTGCCATAAAATGACCGTATTTGCCATGAAAGCACTATCATTTACCAATGAAACACTACATGTTGGCATAGATACAGCTTACATTTTAAACACAGCATTTTGCTATAAAAATGCTAGTTTTGGCAATGAAAACATTGTATTTTGTCATTTGAATGTTTAATGTTGCCATATGTGCTGAATATTTAACATTAAAACGCTATCATTTACCATTGAAACTGTATAGTTTACATAAAAATGCATTGCAATGAAACACATGAACATGAAAATGTTATGTCCATGAAAATACCTTTTACTGTTGGAATGCTCAATTTGAAACGTCTCACATACAGTATGTTGCAATTCTATAAAAAGTGAAAACTTATGTATCACAATTTAATATGTAATAATGTACTTGTTGGTCTTTTTGGGTAATCTTGACCGTAATAAAGTACCGTATTTTTCGGACTATAAGGCACACTTAAAATCCTTTCATTTTCACCAAAAATTAACAGTGCACCTAATGTACATATTAATTCTGGTTGTGCTTACCTACCTCGAAACAATTTTATTTCGTACATGGTTTAATGATAAGTTTGATCAGTTGATGGCAGTCACACATAAGTGATACATGTGGACTGCAGGTTGACGCCCCCTAGCAAGCACAGGTTAGCAAGCAAGTCCAAAATTTTGATGTTTCATTGAGAATATAGAAAATTACACACTGCGTTTAAAAATCTGTAAAAATGTGTTAGTACGACTTTGGTAAGCTATGAAGCCGCACAGCTTGATGCCTTGTCTGTGCATTACGGCTACCGTAGTCAGACATGCTGTGCTTTAACATACAGGTATTATTATAGTGTATATATATATATATATATATACTGTATATATAATATGCATATCATTTGGCGGGATTTATTTTTTTTGCAATATTATGCAAAACTAATTGGTTCCTGCTGATCCTTATTTGGGATCTGCACAGGTCTCCAAAATTTGAGTGCATCCACCATTGTAGTCTGCGCCGTAGTCGATAAGCTGCTTTTTTTTAAAAATGTTATCCTCTTGTTGTGGGGCATTCATTCTCCGCTGTTGCCATTTCTAATACAAAGTAACGTACAGTAACTTGGAATTTATATCTGTCAGTAGACTCCATATGGAAGCGCTAAAACTACAACATGGCATATGGGGAGAAAATGCAGTCGAAGTGGAGCCACATAAATAAGACCCGCCCACAAAACACTGCATCCTGAAGAAACGTCAGAAAGCGGCTTGAAGATGATCTGTAAAACATAATCTATGTAACATTTTGACCAAAGAACCACCATTACATCTTATGTAGACCACAAGGAAGTAATTTAAATGTAGAAAAAAATATCATAATATGACCCCTTTAATGCGCCTTATAATTTGGTGCGCCTTTTGTATTAAAATAGACACGCTCATCAGCATTGCGCCTTATAATCCGGTGCGCCCTACGGTACGAAAAATATGGTAACGCTGTATGTACGACAACAAACAAATTTGTCAAAATAAAGTGACAATTTGTGTAACGCACACCCGAATATTAAAATATTTTCCTTCAGGGTTTCCGTGGCGACGTCGTCCACACTCCGGTGCTACAAAGGGACACAGACGGTCTTTGCAGACTCTCCCAGGCTGCCCTGTGTCTCTTTGAGCAGGTAAGACAGCACATGGACTTTGGCTTAATAAATGTAATCTCTCACTCGCTTGCTTTCCCGCCTTTTTGCAGATCTGTAACCTGGCGTCGTACTGCCTGTGCTCCTGCAGCACTGATGCGGTCGCTCCGGGCAGCGAGAGCGACGCTGTGGTGGTGTACGTGTGGGGGAGCAACAGCAGCCATCAGCTGGCAGAGGGAACGCTAGAGAAAATCCTGCTGCCTAAACCCACACAGGGGTTCAGTGACGCCCAAATGGTGCGAGCATGTCTTTTTTTTATTTTATTTTTTTTATTTACTTGAAAGTGAACATGATCTGACATTTAATTCGGTGCAGACGTCCACAAACAAAAATAGTATTCTGACTAGAGATGTCCGATAATATCGGCCTACCGATCTTATCGGCCGATAAATGCGTTAAAATGTAATATCGTAAATTATCGGTATCGTTTTTTTTATTTTTTATTTTTTTATTTTTATTAAATCAACATAAAAAACACAAGATACACTTACAATTAGTGCACCAACCCAAAAAACCTTCCTCCCCCATTTACACTAATTCACACTCATTCACACAAAAGGGTTGTTTATTTCTGTTATTAATATTCTGGTTCCTACATTATATATCAATATATTCTGGTTCCTACATTATATGTCAATATATATCAATACAGTCTGCAAGGGATACAGTCCGTAAGCACACATGATTGTGCGTGCTGCTGGTCCACTAATAGTACTAACCTTTAACAGTTAATTTTAGTATTTTTCATTAATTACTAGTTTCAATGTAACTGTTTTATATTGTTTTACTTTCTTGTTTATTTAAGAAAATGTTTTTAATTTATTTGTCTTATTTTATTTTATAAATTTTTTTTAAAAGTACCTTATCTTCACCATACCTGGTTGTCCAAATTAGGCATAATAATGTGTCAATTCCATGACTGCATATATCGGTTGATATCGGTATCGGTAATTAAAGAGTTGGACAATATCGGAATATCGGATATCGACAAAAAGCCATTATCGGACATCTCTAATTCTGACTGTTCTCCTCCCGTCCCGTACATACTTGCCAACCTTAAGAACTCAGAATTAGGCAGATATTCAAAAGGCCCGCAAAGGTCATATATACACTGTTCTCTAATTTTTCATGCGTGTGAGCAAACACAAAAATTCCCTGAGCATTCAGTGGCGCATATGTGAGCAACATTTGACAAGCACCTGTCCCAAACCTTGCATGATAGCAATTTAAATGTCTTATTATAATAATCAAAGGACAGCAGTCATTTCCATCAGATTGTTTTCTAATATAGAGGATTTGGCCCACTTACAATGAAAATAACGTGTTTTCATGAGCTACTAGAATTGTATGTCTGGGTAGGAGTCATACTTTGGAAATATTTTGTACCCCTCTCAGAAATCACATTTAATTCCCCTTAAAACATTCACATGTTGCACAAATAGATGTAAGTATGGGATACATAGCACATTCCTGTAACTTTCTGTCTGTAAAATCTATCTTTATTATTAGCATTTCTGTAATCTAGTAACAACAGCATTTCATGATTAATATCCATAAATTAATTTTTTTTATAAATGACAGTAGAAAAAGCACACATCTGATTAGGGAGTCATAATGTAACGGCCTGGAATTTACACTTTGCGTGGTGTTTTTGTGTGGCCTTAAATGCATCAGTGGCTAAGTGTCAAGAGTGTGTGTGTTGGTGCAGGTGTGAGAGAGAGTGGCTGCTGTTGATATGACAAAGAGTTTGTTTTGGCCTGCTTTGTACAGGAGACAATGACCAGTTTTGCTAGATTTAAGTTGTTTACTAATGTTTTTGGTGTGATTACGCCCGAATATAAACAGTTTTGCTCAATAAAGTGATCGATGGACCTCATGTCCTCCCCAAAGCGTCTCGACAGAGGTTACAATAATTGAACAGTGTTGACAAATCATCTGTTTTGGTCGCTTGTTGTCACCTGTCACTCACAGTTGCAATGCAAAATCATGCAGAATACGTTTTTATGTGTTTATTTTGTTTTGAGTTCAGATGGAATTAGGTTTAGTGTGCGGCATAGATTTGCTGTGCTCAGGACGCGTGAGCAGTACTCAATTGCGCAGGCACGAACCTGAGAGGGAACGTTGAAAGCAATATTGTTGTCCGGGTGGAAATCGAGAGAAATTTGTGAAAATGGTGGCCCCGGGAGATTTTCGGGAGGAGCACTGAAATTCTGGACTTTCTCAGGAAAATCGGAAAAGGTTGGCAAGTATGGAGCCTGTAGGAGGCAGAATGAACATTGCCAAGTGAAGTTAAGTTTTAACTTGACCCCAATCAAGTGGATTGTCTTTCGGCATTTTCCCGTTCATGGTGTTATGGGATAGTATGGTATCAGTGGTATTTGCTGCGGGCAGCACGGTGGAGCAGTGGTTGTGTCTCACAGCAAGGAGGATTCATGGGCTTGGGGTCTTTCTGTGTAGTTTGCATGTTTATTGCATGTTCTCCCCTGTGACTGCGTGGGTTCTCTCCGGGTACTCCAGCTTCCTCCCACGGACAAAGACATGCACCTGGCAATAGGCTGATTGGGAACATTAAATTGGTCCTAGTGCATTGGTGTCCAAACAGAGGCCCGCCGGCTTCTTACATTTTGCCCGCGCAACATCATGAGTAAATAAGGAATCTTGCCCGTAAGGAGATTGCATTCATTTTAAAAAGTCTGCCTTTGATATTGCCATTTTGTCACCATCAAGTGGAAAATGTGAGTTATTCAGGTCAATGACCTTTAATTATGGTCTGAACACAATTGTGCGCAGCATTTACTTACATGACCCAATGCAAACAACTTTCCTTAGTCATGGTGAAAAAAAAAGAATCCAACCAAACACAAAATGTCAACACACATGGTCACACATAACACAACCTGCTCACTGAAC
This sequence comes from Nerophis lumbriciformis, assembly GCF_033978685.3. Lineage (NCBI taxonomy): Eukaryota > Metazoa > Chordata > Actinopteri > Syngnathiformes > Syngnathidae > Nerophis > Nerophis lumbriciformis. The sequence continues at coordinate 20,599,117 of NC_084579.2, read as the reverse complement.
TTACTGGATTTTATTAAAAAAAATTTGAATACACCATAAAACATTCAAAATTAACCCCATTCAAATCCATTAAAAGCCTGATGGAGAAAATGCAAAAACACTCTCCACACTTATCCAATCCATGTTTGGCACATTTTAGCTACTTTATATTTCTGATTGATTACAAAACTTTAAGGGGGTTGTTGTCACAGAAGTAAACAAAGGAGTAGTTAAACTTTCACATACACTTAATATCCAATTAAATTAATTATTAATTATATATCCATTATATTAATATAAAATGTACACATATATATATATATATATATATATATATATCCTATATAAATGTGTGTGAATGTATGTGTGTGTATGTATATTGATGTTTATATATGTGTGTGTATATGTACTGTATGTATGTATTTATAAAAAATTAAAAAAAACTAAATTAGTGTAGGGATTTCGATATCAATTGTATTTACATTACACACTTACATTTACATTTAAACCATTTTTGTTACCTTGTTTCTGGTAACTCTTTAGTAATATTCTTTAAGTGTTTGCTGGATATTTTATTTTTGCACATTGCTGTTGCAGGTTTTTCTTACCAACTGAATCAAAATCCGCATTATTGGCTATGTATGTTTAACACACAAGGAATTTAACTTCAGACTGTGCTCTCTCGATAGAATATTAACATTAAATAATTATAATTTGTTAATAATAAACACAGGTAATTTAAGACTAATATGTATGAGACAAGATGACACTTTTACTGTAACTACAAAGTAACGGAGTAAATGTAGCGCGTTACTACCTACTTCTGGATGTCTTCTACAGAATTGGAGCCCATTTACTCGCATAGACAGTGTGAATAAAGACTTGCACTTAAACGTAGACAAACTTCATTGAGCCACAAGGAAAGGGCATGTAAAACTATTATTTCGATCACTGAATTGCATGTTTTCCAGACTTCCCTGCTCTTTTATCTCCTCTTCCACAGACACCATAGCCTGTGTTTCCTCATGTTTTTTCCTATGTTTCCTATTTCCTCAAGCATCTTGAGGAAAACATCAGTAGAAGAGAACACAAAATAAAATACCACCGACTTACTTTCTTTTTCTCTCGTTTTTGAGCACTGGGTCTGCTCTCCGTTTTTTGCAGGTTCTGACTCAGTCTTTCTCCCTTCAAGGGTGCTCCTGACTTTCAGGATCGCTTTTGTCTTGAGTCTGTTACATTTATTTCATCCAAACGGCAACCAAAACCCTGCTTCTTTGAAGCCAGAATTATTGAAATAATCACTGAAAATTATAATCCTCTCGCTTGGTACGTCCCATTTTGTGTGAGTCAATTTGACTGTAGCAGTCCATACTTTCCTCATAGTCCCATCCATCCATCCATTTTCTACCGCTTGTCCCTTTTGGGGTCACGTGGGGTCGCTGGAGCCTATCTCAGCTGCATTCGGGCGCAAGGCGGGGTACACCCTGGACAAGTCGCCACCTCATCACAGGGCCAACACAGATAAACAGACAACATTCACACTCACATTCACACACTAGGGCCAATTTAGTGTTGCCAATCAACCTATCCCCAGGTGCATGTCTTTGGAGGAGGGAACCCACGCAGTCACGGGGAGAACATGCAATCTCCACACAAAGATCCCCTGGACCTTCGTATTGTGGGGCAGATGCACTAACTCCTCTTCCACCGTGCTGCCCTCCTCATATTCCCATCATTTGTAAATGTATGCAGGCTGACCCGTTCTTTAGTTGTATTGCTACAACCTGCAATACTGCATCTAGCAGAAATATTTGATCATTCCTTTCAATTCTGCGTAAAAATAAGATGATTTAGGCTGAAGATGACACCAAAACACATACTACACAATTGCCTCCAGTCTTCTGTATGTGTCGCCAGCAGGCTGATGCAGGCCCGCCCGCATTTTGGAGCTAAAAATGGGCTTTCCAAAATGTGCTGGAACTTGTTCAAAAACGACCCTAAAATTACTACTGTGTATATTTTGGGGGGACTTTTACATGTCAACATTATTTTAAGGTCCAGGACTAGGAAATAAGTGCCAACCTTGTCAGCGTTAGTGGGGCTCTTTAAGATTCAAAACTGACTCTGAACTCAACAGTAAACACAAGCTTTACAGATGTTGTGGCTGTTCTACAGGCATTAATATAATTAATCATAAAACATCAGATGTCAAATAAAAGTTATGTTTTAAAGGTTGTTTGAGGTGAGGTGTTTATTTGTGTAAGGGTATGAGCGAGGCCACTATTTGTGGTAATAGCCATTCATGTCCTCTCTGACTTCCTTTTCAGATCGAGGCAGGCCAGTACTGTACCTTCTCCGTGTCTGCAAATGGCGCTGTGAAGGCCTGCGGTAAAGGCAGTTATGGCCGTTTGGGTCTAGGGGACTCCAACAACCAGTCAATGCCCAAGAAACTGGTGCTGGAGCCACATAGGAACATGAAAAAGGTGTCCTCCTCCAAGGGCTCGGATGGCCACACCTTGGCCATCACTATGGAGGGAGAGGTAAGAAGATAGAAGGAATTGTGTAGATCTCACTTCTGCATCACTGTATTCATAACAATCTCCAAATACTTATTTTAGGTATTCAGCTGGGGGGATGGAGAATATGGAAAACTGGGCCACGGTAACAGTGCTACACAGAAATACCCCAAAATCATCCAAGGACCACTGATTGGCAAGGTGGAAAAAATGCTGGAGAAAAGAAAAAGAGATGGAGTTTTATTTTGAAAGCCAATATTTATGCCTCTCTTCCAGGTTGTGGTATGTGTGTCTGCTGGCTACAGGCACAGTGCAGCAGTGACTAACGACGGCGAGCTTTACACATGGGGTGAAGGGGACTTTGGCAGACTTGGTGCGCACATAATTTGTCACTCTTTTTGTTGCGTGTTGGCAATGATCAGCTGTCTCTCCCCTCCTTTTACAGTATATTGTTCTATAATTTAACCCTGAAACACTTTATTTTTATATTAAAACTTTATATTTTGCCCATTGAATTAACCATGAAAACATTTGCTATTCAATTGGTATGTTTTGTCATGAAAACACTACATGTTGCCATTTCAATTGTACATTTTGCCATAAAAATACTATTTTCCATGAAAACAATGCACTGTAATTAACCATTAAAATTCTATTTTTGCCATGAAACACAAATATTTACCATTAGAATGCTGTATTTTGCCATGAAATTACAATATGCTGTCATTGTTACCCTACATTTTCCCATAAAAACATACAATTAAAACAGAAAAGCAATATTTCTTTCATGAAAACAAACATTTACCACTGAAATAATTTATCGCTGTGATGACATGTCATTTCAAACCTACATCTACCATTGAAATACAGTATTTTCCACAAAAACAACATCAAGGCGCAATATTTAGATATTAAAAACACAAAATCGCACATTTCAAATTTGATATTGTATATATATATTTTGCCTAGAAAACAATGGTTTTTTTCATGGCCATGAAATACCATTGTAAAAATGCAATATTTTGGCATTAAAACACACAATTTTACCACATAAAAGTTATTTTTGTCATGAAAATATTTAACCATTACATTTCTATGTCCATCCATGAAATCACTGTATTCCATCAAAAACAAAACAAAACAGTATATTTGCCATAAAAACATTACAGTGTTCCTTATTAAAAAAAAATAAAAAAAATTGCCATTAAAACCCAACTTTACCCTCGAAACACAAAATCTGCCATGAAAACGCTATCTTTTCCCACTCCATCTTGTCCAGGCCACAGTGACAGCCAGAGCCGGAACACGCCGACACTGGTGAAGGATATCAGCGGCGTGGGGCAGGTGGCGTGCGGCAGTTCGCATACCATCGCCGTCGCACAGGATGGACGCACCGCGTGGTCCTTTGGAGGCGGAGACAATGGTACGCTGTGAAAACAAAGCACTGCTGTGGTGCATAACATAGCTGTTTGGTTATGACTCTTACCTTGCAGGTAAACTCGGTCACGGGGACACAAACCGAGTGTATCGCCCAAAGGTCATCGAGGCCCTGCATGGGTTCATCATCAGGAAAGTATGCGCTGGAAGCCAATCCTCTTTGGCCCTTACCTCTGCGGGACAGGTGAGAATTTGGACTTGAATCTGGACTCTTTTGGTTTGGTCATTGTCTGTCATTCTCTATGTAAACAGAAGTTAACACTGTAAAGGAAAACGTTTGAATACCAATTGGTGATTATTTCTATGTAGGCTTAATTAATTTCTATGTTCAATCATGTGATTGTATACATTCACCCAGGTGTTTGCATGGGGCTGTGGCTCGTGTTTAGGATGTGGCTCCTCCGAGACTACCTCGCTGAGGCCCAGGTTCATCGAGGACCTGAGTATCACCAAGGTCATCGACATCTCATGTGGTGACAGCCACTGTCTGGCTCTATCGCACGGTACAATGAAAAGTACAATACCGTATTTTTCGGACTATAAGTCGCAGTTTTTTTCATAGTTTGGCCGGGGGTGCGACTTATACTCAGGAGCGACTTATGTGTGAAATTATTAACACATTACCGTAAAATATAAAATAATATTATTTAGCTCATTCACGTAAGAGACTAGACGTATAAGATTTAATCGGATTTAGCGATTAGGAGTGACAGATTGTTTGGTAAACGTATAGCATGTTCTATATGTTATAGTTATTTGAATGACTCTTACCATAATATGTTACGTTAACATACCAGGCACGTTCTCAGTTGGTTATTTATGCGTCATATAACGTACACTTATTCAGCCTGTTGTTCACTATTCTTTATTTATTTTAGATTGCCTTTCAAATGTCTATTCTTGGTGTTGGGTTTTATCAATTAAATTTCCCCCAAAAATGCGACTTATACTCCAGTGCGACTTATATATGTTTTTTTTCCTTCTTTGTTGTGCATTTTCGGCCGGTGCGACTTATACTCCGGAGCGACTTATACTCCGGAGCGACTTATACTCCCGAAAATAAGGTAATAATCCTCCCATTACCACCCTGTGTAATATGCTGCGCTCCTGTTTCTTCAGAGAACGAAGTGTACGCGTGGGGGAACAACACCATGGGCCAGTGTGGGCAAGGACACACCTCCACGCCTGTTACCAAACCCAAGAAAGTGCTCGGTCTGGAGGGGGTGTCCATCCAGCAGATCACTGCCGGAACGTCTCACAGTTTGGCTTGGACTGCAGTTCCCACGGATAGGTAAAGAGAGTGCATTTATTGACCCAAATATAAGAGGGCTCTGAAAATAAAACAAGTCTTCTTTTCAAGACTTTTCAAGACATTTACAGTAGTACCTCAACTTAAGAGCTTAATTGGTTTTGTTCTTAACTCAAAACACTTATCTCCCATTGAAGTCAATTTAACAGCCCAATTTTAACATGTAACATGCCTTTTAAAAAGAAGAACAAACTTTTAATAAATATTGTATGGAAAAAATACAACAATGTACAACTAACAACTACAGTAGTTTTATGAAGCAATGTAATAATGTACAGCATTTACCTTGGGTTATGGATATCTATGGTATCTCCTTCCTGCGGTTTCTCCATCAAACACACCATCAGAAGCTTTTCTATATTCTCAAGGATAAATGTTTGCTATTTAGATATTTTTTAACATTCCTGGCTGGCGTTAGTCTCCTCCAGTACAGACGAGCAGTGATATGCTCGAATTGCAACCCTATAATTTTTTGAGGGATTTTTTTTTTTTAAAATCAATTTCATCTACCGTATTTTTTCGGAGTATAAGTCGCACTGGAGTATAAGTCGCACCTGCCGGAAATGCACAATAGAGAAGGAAAAAAACATATATAAGTCGCACTGGAGCCCGGCCAAACTATGAAAAAAACTGCGACTTATAGTCCGAAAATTACGGTACTTCTTCTCAGCACTGTCTTTGACACCCACTTTTTTCCTTCCCTACAAAACAAAGTAATGTCGATCTCTAGCTATACCCTAATGCTAGCGAGTAAGACCAGATGTTTAGTCGGATATTAAGGGGTTCACAGTGGTATTTGCTACGCCAACTCATGGCGGGAATGTTTGGAAGTCACATTTTTGCTTGCAACTTAAAGCAAAATAATTAGCCGAGAAACAGTTCTATTGTGAGCGAACTAGTACTTTCTATTCTATTCTATTCTATTCTATCTGAAAACACTCTTTAGTTGAGACACTTCTCTTCAGTGGTCCACTAAGTCACTTTTAAATGATAAATGGGTTATACTTGTATAGCGCTTTGAGTACCTTGAAGGTAGAAAAGCACTATTTCCACATTCACCCATTCACACACACATTCACACACTGATGGCGGGAGCTGCCATGCAAGGCGCTAACCAGCAGCCATCAGGAGCAAGGGTGAAGTGTCTTGCCCAAGGACACAACGGACGTGACTAGGATGGTAGAAGGTGGGGATTGAACCCCAGTAACAACCAGCAACCCTCCGATTGCTGGCACGGCCACTCTACCAACTTCGCCACGCCGTATGTGTGTGAGTGTGAGTGTGAGTGACAAGTAGAAAAGCTCTGACTCACGTGGGAAAAAGTAATCAGAATCAGCTTTATTGTCATTACGCAAGGTAACGAGATTGAGGCCATTCCATACAGTGCGATGTGTGCATGCTAGAAAAACAATGTGCAAATATATAAAAATATAAAAAATGTAGAAGTGCAATGAATATGGTGTGAAATGAATATATACATGAAAAAAAAAAAAACAAAAACAGGGTGGTTGGTGGAATGGGTTATTGCACCGAAGAGAAGGCAGTTATGAGGGACAATGGGGCAGTCCGTTCAGGATGGTTATGGCCCTGGGGAAGAAGCTGTTCTTTAGCCTGTTTGTTTTGGTTTTAATGCACCTGTAGCGCTTCCCAGAGGGCAGCAGGTGGAACAGGTCAGAGCCAGGGTGGGTGCTGTCCTTGATGATGGCACTGGCTCTGTTGAGGCAGCGGGAGGTGTAGATGTCCGTCAGAGAGGGGAGAGGGCGGCCGATGATCTTCTGAGCCGTCTTGACCACTCTTTGCAGCCTCTCCCTGTCTGCTGCAGTGCAGCTGCCGTACCATACCGTAATACAGTAGGTCAGCAGGCTCTCGATGGACGAGCGGTAGAAGGTCAGCAGCAGGTCAGGCTTCAGGTTGTACTTCCCGAGGACTCTTAGGAAGTGTAGCCGCTGCTGAGCCTTCTTGATGATTGATGTGGTGTTGACTGTCCAGGAGAAGTCATTAGAGATGTGGACTCCAAGGTACCTGAAGGTGTGGACCCTCTCTACACGCTCGCCGTTGATGTAGAGGGGGGCAGGGTCGGTGCTGCTCCTCCTGAAGTCGACGATGATCTCTCTGGTCTTGCTGGTGTTGAGAGCGAGGTTGTTCTCCGAAGACCAGGCCGTCAGCTTCAGGACCTCCTCTCTGTAGGCAGCCTCGTCACCCCTGGAGATGAGCCCGACCACTGTGGTATCGTCGGCGAACTTGACGGTAAGGTTGTCACTGTGGGCCGGACTGCAGTCATGGGTGTAAAGGCAGTAGAGGAGGGGGCTCAGCACACAGCCCTGTGGGGAGCCGATGCTCAGCGTGCGGGAGGATGAGAGGTGCGGGCCAAGTCTCACATTCTGGGGTCGGTCCGTTAGGAAGTCCCTTATCCAGGCGTTTGTGAGAGGGGGGAGGCCAAGAGTGTCCAGTTTATTGCAGAGTCTGTCCGGGATTATTGTATTGAAGGCAGAGCTATAGTCCACAGAGAGCATCCGGACGTAGCTCTGCTGCTGCTCCAGGTGGTTCAGAGCAGAGTGGAGAGCAACAGCGATGGCGTCCTCTGTGGACCTGTTCGCCCGGTATGCGAACTGGTGGGGGTCGAAGTCTGGAGGGATATGGTCCTTGATGTGCTGGAGAACAAGTCGCTCGAAGCACTTCATGATTACCGGAGTGAGGGCCACTGGTCGGTAATCATTCAGGCTGGTGATGGGAGACTTCTTCGGCACCGGGATTATTGTAGATGACTTCAGGCAGGATGGGATGACTGCCTGAGCCAGGGAGAGGTTGAAGATCCTGGTGAGGGGGGGAGCGAGCTGGTGGGCGCACGTCCTGAGCACCTTTCCAGGTACTCCGTCTGGTCCGGTAGCCTTCCTGGGGTTCACAGCCAGGAGCACTCGTCTGACACTGTGCTCCTGTACAGTGAGTGGAGTGGCGCCGGAGCCCGGCGGGGGCAGGGCTGGAGCAGATGAGTGTCGCTGGGGGGTTTCGAAACGGGCAAAGAAACAGTTAAGCTCCTCTGCCAGTGTCGCACTCTGATCCGCAGTTGTCATATTGCAGCCTCTGAAGTTCGTGATGTCATGAATGCCCCGCCACACCTCCCGTGAGTTTTTGCTGGACAGATGGGACTCTATGCACCTCCTGTGGTCCGCCTTTGCTTTTTTAATCCCTCTCTTCAGGTCGGCTCTAGCAACACTGTACAGTGCCCTGTCCCCTGACCTGAAGGCTGCGTCGCGGGCCCTGAGGAGTGTGCGGACCTGGCTGGTCATCCAGGGTTTCTTGTTGGGGTAAACCCGGATGGTTTTTTCCACAGTCACATTCCCGATGCAGAACTTTATGTAGTCCAGCACCGTTCCTGTGGCTGTCTCCAGCTCCTGTTGTTGGAAGAGGTCCCAGTCTGTGTGTTGGAAGCAGTCCTGAAGTTTGGGGAGTGCATCGTCAGGCCAGGTCATAACAGTCTTTGTGATAGGCCTGGCCTGGCGTCTGATGGGGGTGTAGGTAGGAGAGAGCAGGAGGGAATCTGGCGCCAGCTGCTGATTTGCACGTATAAATTTGCACATAAGACGACCCATCATCTTTAGATTTTTTTTCTAGGGACAAAATGACGTTTTATATTCGATCCATACAGATTGGTTTACAGCTGTGTTTAATACTAGAGCGTATGGTGCAATTTGTATGTAAGTGATTTTGTGTTTCTTCGTCAGGCAGTTGGTGGCGTGGCACAGGCCTTTCTGCGTAGACCTCGAGGAGAGTACTTTCACGTACCTGCGCAGCTTCCTCGAAAGTTACTGCGATGGCATCGGAGACGACGCCCCGCCAGCGCCATTCTTATCCAATCGGTATGCATTATGAGCATAGTAATTGTTTGTTAAAATTATTTGAACAGTGCCAGCGTCTTGAAAGCAATTGATGTAAAACTGAGTGCAATACTTGGCTGAGGCACTGTTTGTTACATCCATGTTATGGCAGCTTCTACAGGTAGCATTATATTTGGATGCAGGAGTTCAGAACATTTTCCCTATTGTTGATCAAGGGATTTTAGTCAAATGGCAACATATACTTATATATACTGTACATGGCATGATTCTTTACCCATCTTAACCCAGGGAGCACCATCAGTTTATTTTGCTGTGCATGAAGCTGCTGTCCGTCCACTTGTCATTGGCTCATGCTGGGGGCACCGGAGCCATGGTTTTGGGGTCCCAGGGCAGGCCCCTCAGGAACCTGCTCTTCAGGCTCATCGACACCAATATGCCAGACTCCATACAACAGGTGCATTAGAGTTCAGTTCTAATACAACTGAAGTCATGCATATGTTAAATATGTTAAGTTTGTTTCCTCCTTTGACTTTCCTGATTCTGTCCATCTGCAGGCTGTCATGAACACACTGTCCATTGGCGCCTCCTTACTGCTGCCTCCTCTAAGGGAACGAACAGAACTGCTACTCTCTCTCCTACCTCATGGCCCACAGAGTCTAAATGTGCTTTCTAAAGGGCAAGTACGTGTTTTATTTTTTAAGTACACCAGTAGTTCTCAAACTTTTTTTTTCTTTTTTCTTTTTTTTTTTACCAAGTACCACCTCAGAAAACACTTAGTTCTTCAAGTACCACCATAATGACCAACATTTAAAATACAGTAGCATAGTAGGCCTAAGTCAGGGGTGCCCATTACGTCGATTGCGAGCTACCGGTCGAGCGGGGAGGGTGTGTCAGTCGATCGCCAGCCAGGCATTAAAAAAATAGACCTAAAAATTACCGATCATCAATCTTCATCAAGACGTCACTTTCGTCACTTCATTGACATTCACGGCACCGGAGGGTCTTGTGAGATGGTGCTGGCTACTGCAAGCTCATTATTAAGAAAAAATTACCGACAGGAAGGCAAAAAACACTTTTTATTTCAACAGACTCTCGCGCCGTACCTGCCGTCAACACTTTAAAGACCGACTACACAGTTTCTGTCTTCACAATAAAAACGCTGCTCCATCCTGCCTGCGCTAACAATATAAGAGTCTCAGAAAGCTGGCGTGCACAAGCTAGCACGCTACGGAGTTTGCAGCCAATGTATTTCTTGTAAAGTGTATAAAAAGGAGTATGGACGCTGGACAAAGAATATGCCAAGAACAACCACTTTCATGTGGTATTGGACAGAAAGGAGGTCTTTTTTTCTCCTCCATTTGAAAATGCGGACGTTATCAGCACTACTGTCTGATTCCAATCAATGCAAGTCATCAGAATCAGGTTATAAACCAACTAATATTCTTGTCTTCATGAAAGAAAGGAATCTATATGTGTTAAAAATGCTTGTTTTATCATTAAACACATTTAACTTGTTAACAAAAACGTCTCGATCATAAATAAGAAATAAATATATATTATATGTATGAATGAGGTAGATCCCCTCGACTTGGTCAATTGAAAAGTAGCTCGCCTGCAGAAATAGTGTGGGCACCCCTGGCCTAAGGGTTCATAAATAACATGATCAGAGGTTTTATTCAACAAGTGTATTTAATATTTTGGTCATGTAACATTACACACAGTTTGAACATTATTAACTGTGTTTGAACATTTAATTAACTGATTCTTTGGCGTGCCACTGGATATACTATATTGACAAATAGAGATTTATTTTGTTTAGAGATTTCTGCAAATGTGTTCTTCTGGAGTCCAGTGAGACAATACTAACAGCATATCATGCACTGTAAACCGTACAATAACTTGCTTTACTTTTACCTACTCCTGTTCCTGTAGTTGAATCACATGATGTCAGCACAGGGTCGTGATTTTTTGTATGCGCATATTTTGGGTCAAAATCACCCTTCATTTTGGAAAATAAACCCTTCACAGCAAGGTAAAGAGTAGATTGTGTTCTTAAGGGACACAAAATACACATACACGTGATTGTCTGTGTTTGGTGTTGTTTGTCTGAACCCCAGGATGCAGAGAGAGCAGGTGAAGTGCAAGCCTTTATTAGGGAGAACGCCACAAAAAGGTACAAAGCAAAAAGCCCTGTATTTAAAAGCATCCTAATTGCCAAGAAGTGTTGGTAAATGGTGGCATAGAGGAAGTACAAACACAAATAAGAGCGCTGGATAGGAAATAAAACAAAATACAAGAAACTATTGTCATGAAAGATAATGACAATGCACTCAACTGTGTTGAGTGCATTGGGCTTACTTAGTACTTACTAAGTACTAAGTAAGTACCAGCCATGGAACTACAAAGACAAAAGCAATACAATTAAGTGTTGTTTTCAAAGAACAAACCCATCATGATTGACTAGGGTTGTGCTATTGTACTACCAGTACCAAAATGTATTTCGATACTTTTTGATACACTTGGGACCACAAAAAATTGCATTATTGACTTTATTTTACAAAAAAAAAATCACGTCATACAAGATGAAACGTATGTTTCTTAACGCAATCAAATAACATTTTTGGCATTAAATAAGACCGTGAACGTACTAGAAAACTTCACTTTCAGTAGTAAGTCAGCAAACAAAGGCTCCTAATTTGGCTGCTGATGTATGCAGTAACATATTGTGTCATTTATCATTGTATTAGTTTGTCAAAATTATGAGCGACAAGCGGTGGAAAATTTATTATTAATCTATTTATTCATTTACTGCTAACATCTGTTATTTTGTGGTTTAACATGTTTCATCTACACTTCTTTTAAAATCTAAGAAGCATGTATCCTTCTGCTGTTTGATACTTTTGGGTGATACCACAAATTTGGGTAGCGATTTGATACCAAGTTGTTACAGGGTTATACATTGGTCATATTTAAAGTCCTTGTGTGTCCAGTGACGTGTTCCATGAGTTTATAAACATAATAAAAAGGAAAAAACACTTTGTGGTGATAAAAAGTCTCAATGTAATCATTGTCTATATTGACTTGGTCCGGCTCTTGTACTTGATATCGTTACTATCTATATATGTGTAGACTAGGATTTTCCCGTTACCAATATTTTAGTACCGGTACCAAAATGTATTTCGATACTTTTCGGTACTTTTATAAATAAAGGCGACCCAAAAAAAAGTTGCATTATTAGCTTTATTTTAACAAAAAAATCATACGGTGCATTAATCATGTTTCTTATCGCAATCAAACAACAATGTTGTCCTTAAATAAAATAGTGAACATATTAGACAACTTGTCTTTTAGTTGTAAGTAAGCAAACAAAGGCTCTTAATTTGTCTGCTGACGTATGCAGTACCATATTGTGTCATTTTTCATTCTATTATTTTGTCAAAATGATGAGGGACAAGCTTTAAAAATGGATTATTAATCTACTTGTTCATTTACTTTTCATATCTGGTTATTATCCGTTTCAACATGTTCTATCTACACTTCTGTTAAAATGTAATAATCACGTATTCTTCTGTTGTTTGGATACTTTACATTAGTTTTGCATGATACCACAAATGTAGGTATCGATCCGCTCCCAAGTAGTTACAGGTACATACATTGGTCATATTCAAAGTCCTCATGTGTCCAGGGATGTATTTCCTGAGTTTCTAAATATAATATGAATTTTTAAAAAAAGGAAATATTTTGTGACGATAAAAAATATTGATGTAATCATAGTAGCATCGACTAGATACGCTACTGTACTTGGTATCATTACAGTGGATGTTAGGTGTAGATCCACCAATGGGTGCTAACTTGCTGTTAGTGGTTAGCTATCGTATACTCCTACGGTGTGTAGTGAAGCATGTTTAGCTATTCCTCGTCCTGCAGGGATGATACTTGTAAGAAACATACCGTATTTTTCGGATTATAAGTCGCTCCGGAGTATACGTCGCACCGGCCGAAAATGCATAATAAAGAAGGAAAAAAACATATATACGTCGCACTCGAGTATAAGTCGCATTTTTGGGGGAAATTTATTTGATAAAATCCAACACTATTCTTTCCTCCTCTCTGTGTGAGCGCACCATTTGTACATATTAGATAATGTTATTTTGTTCACCATCTGCCTCCCGTCTCTGCATCCTTGGGATCACACCGCTAAGCTGCATTCCAGCTCCTGACAACACAAACTCTGAGTATTTGTTTTTACTGCCATCTAGTGTCTACTTTTTAAGTCTATGTAGTATAAAATTAGTTAAACATCAATAAGTATGTTTAAAAAAAATTTTTTGAAATCCTGTGCTTTCTGAGGGTAAGTTCACACTTAACACATGAATAACAAATTCATAAAATCACAAGCTGATTCAAAGTTATTGAAGAAATGTAAGCCTCAAAACATTGCAACTTTCTGAAAAAGGTACGTAAATTCAAACATACACAGAACAATCACACACAAGCAGTATAATAACTTTCTGCCTATAAGTGCTAGTAACTTACGATACAAATACTGCATAGTTGCCTTGTCATGCAGTAAGACTCCAAGGTTCAGATACTGTTTTTTTATACAATAGGATGCAGTAGTGACTCTAAAAGTAGGACTGGCACTGTACTTCTATGCCACTCGTTATTTGTTTTGGCAAGTATCAATTGTTTTTAAATGAGTAAATGGACAGAGCTCGCAATGTGGCAAAAATCAGTGTTGGGAGCCGTGTGAACGACTGACTCAGAGTTGTGAGAAAAGCTTCTCTTCTCTACATAAATTAACTCAGTCCCATTAGCACCTTCTTATTATCTTTGTGTGTGTTTCAAAGCGTCTGCAGTTAGACATGGTCCTCAGCAGCCTCCAGGACCAGAGTCATATTGCATCCCTGTTGGGTTATAGCAATTTCGGGGAGGTGGTGAACCTCGGACCTCCACTGACACCTGCGCCGTCTGACCGATCGACCTACTCTTCCTCCTCGTCTGAAGCGTATGATCCCTTTTACTTAGCAGAAGTGCTACTCAAAACGCTTCTGCTCAGCATCGGCTTTTACACGGTATGAACACACCATATCTGTCAGCTTCCTCCAGGTACTAGATTACTTGCTTGCAATGTTTTTTGTAAAGGAGCGATCTTTTGGAGAATTGGAGAAAAACAGCGACAAGCTGCTATCAAGTGAGAGTCAACGAGAGTCAGAGCCTCCTTCGCACTTTCACCAGCTTCTCTCCGGACTCCACAAACACATGCTTGCCAATTGTTACATCCAATCCAGCCTTGAGGTACATACAATAGGCATCCATAAACACAAACGATATTGATTGTTTTGCTTTCAAATAACCAATAAATACGGTATTTTTCGGACTATAAAGCGCACTTGTGATTTGGGATTGTGCTGAAAAATTTTAATTTCCCCTCGGGGATTAATAAAGTATTTCAGATTCTGACTTAAAACCTTTCGTTTTCTCAAAAATCGACAGTGCGCCTTATAACCCGGTGCGCCTAATGTACGTATTAATTCTGGTTGTGCTTACCGACCTCGAAGCAATTTTATTTAGTACATGGTGTAATGATAAGTGTGACCAGTAGATGGCAGTCACATGTAAGAAATACATGTGGACTGCAGGTTGACGCCTGTTCAATAAATGACGCTAGCAAGTACAGGTTAGCAAGCAAACCCAAAACTTTGTTTCGGTGAGAATGTAGAACTTTACAAACAGCGCTCAAAAATCTGTCAAATGTTTTAGTACAACTTTGGTAAGCTACAAAGCTGCACCACTTGATGGATTGTCAGCGCATTACGGCTACCGTAGTCAGACGTACTGTGCTTCAACATACGGTTAATATGGTGTGTGTGTAAGGACCTCAAAATAGCACCTAGTAGGAGACATTATCTGGTGTTTTGTTTCGACCTAGTGTGCAACGCAAACTTCTCTCACGTATTGGTACCTGCTGATGTGTATTTTGGATCTGCATAAGTCCCGAAAATGTGCGCATGTTTGCCATTCTAGCCCGCACCGTAGTCATAGAAGCACTATAACTACCGGTACAACAAAGATGACGAAGAGAAGACGCTGTCAAAGTGGAGCCACGTGAAAAAGACCGCCCACAAAACGGCACTTCCCGAAGAGACGGTCAGAAAGCAGCTTGAAGAATGTCTTTAAAACCTAATCAATGCAACAATTGGACCAAAGAACCACCATTACATATTGTGTAGACCACAATGATGTGTTTTAAATGTAGATTTTAAAAAATCATGATATGACCCCTTTATAATCTGGTGCGCCTTTTGTATGTAATTGACCTGAATAGACGAGCTCATAGGCAATGCACCTTATAATCTGGTGCGCCCTATGGTCCGAAAAATAAGTTACTACTGTTGTCCCCTGTTTATTGTGGCTGATTGGTTCCAGGTCTGACTGTGGTAAATTAATTTCTGCAAAGTAGGATAATTAATGAATCAAATATTTTCATGCAGCATTAAAAAAAACTGTGTACAAGTGAGATGTCATGGTATCAGACTGGGACATCAGCTGCCGAGCCCAGCTGACCTTTACCGCAACTGTGTCCCAGTGTTTACATGCTAAAGATTGTCCTCAAGTGAAAGATTCCTTCAAAATGGATGCATGCTGAGGGACTCACAATTACATTTCCATATTCGTAGTTACACACATGGAGGAGTTGCATTAATTCCAGGAGGCTGCATGTCTTGCCAGAACACTGCTTGTAAGATACTAATACTTACCACCATGGCAGAGAATAAATCAAGTTCTTTCCAAGTAGCATTATCACCTGAGGATTAGAGGAAAAATAATGGCTAAGCATGTCACACACACACCGAGCAGGACGACACAGGAAGTTAACCACTAAATCTATAATATAATTGATCCAGCTGCTGATACTATTGATATGTAGTAAAGTATTAGTATACAAACAATACTAAAGTGATTAGATGGATATTTTTTATTTTTGTTGCTCTTATTACAAAATGTTTCTTTGGTTATTGTTTACAAGCTTAGGGAGTAAATATATAGATACAAAAAGGCTGAGCGGTCCAACCGATTATTGATTAAAATGATAGCCAAAAGTAGTTTTTGCTTGAGTGTTTGTGCACTAGCCACTTTATGTTGTTAAAATGTTTGTAGCATTCAATATCTCAAATGCATTATATTATATCATCTGATTTATAACAACACTAGCAAATCCTAAACAAGACAAGCTTCATAAAAATGTGTAATTGTGTTTACTAGTTACTTGCTACAACACATTTTCAGTACTATAATCTATTGTCAATGTATCCAATTGATACTCAAAATCAGTTCTGATCGGATCCTAGCCCAACAATGTTGACCCTAATTATGTTTTCTTAAAACATAATTAAAGCCCTATATACATGACACAACACTGGGATAGCATGGCTCAGATGGTAGAGCTTGAGGGTTCATGGTTCGAATCCAAGAAGCAGCAGGTGTGTTCGTAGCATTAGCTTCAGTCAGTTCTTCCCTCCGGGGGTCTCCTTTGTGCGTCTTCCTCCGTCTCTTCTTCTTTCTAATAACCGCCGTTGTGTCCTTGGGCAAAACACTCCACCCACCTTGCTCCCAGTGCTACTCACATTGGTGTATGAATGTGAATGAATGTTTTAATGCCGTAGGCGCAAATTGATAACCATGTTTTCGTCAGTCTATCCCATGGCAGCTGTGGCTACAAATGTAACTCACCACCATTAATGTGAATGTGGAGTGAGTGAATGTTGGGTTGTCAGTTCGGACTGTAAAGTGCTTTGAGTGTCTAAAAAAGCGCTATATAAATCTAATCCATTATTATTATATTTCATTTCACCCAATATAAGTAGCATTAAGTGTGTTCTACTGTAGATTACAGTACTCACCGGTAGCCCAGAGGAACCTCCAAGTGTGATTGTGACAATCATCGCCCGGTTCCTAGGTGGAAATACTTGGTCACATCCTGGGTAATTACTCTAAATTAGAACTGGGTTTAAAGTGCCTGCACAAAGTTGGTCAACTTGACAGTCGCAAGCAGCAATTGGACAAAAACAAAAGCCGTCCCAGAGAAGCAACTAAAATTTGTAGTCATGTTGTTATGATAGCTATCCAAATCGCTATTACAGCTAGTGGTATGTGCTAAAAGCAAGTGACAATGTGGGATATATTGCTTAAAATATATTGGAAAGTTAGCGGCCGCTCGGCATCTGCATATAGGTTGCAAACAGTGGCGCGCAGTTACTGCTATGTCTTGTTGTTGTCTTTTGACAATGCTCGTGTCAAAGGCTCACTGATGTGGAGATGTGTTATTGATGAGGCAGGTGTTGAAGATTAAAAACTTGTTCTGCCGCTAGTTGGTCAACTTGATTGTCGCGGTGAAGATAGCCGCTTGTGTTGTTGTTAGCAGTGTTCACCCTTAACTTGAAAACAGAAGTCCAGCTAAGTGAATACCTCTATCGAACGCCACAACATGATAATGTTAAATAAGACAAATACGGCACTTCAATAAATATGGGACAAACGTATGCAAGATATGCTGTAGAAAAAAGTATTTTATTTTTATTTTTTATAAATCTGTGATGTGAAGCCACAAGATTTGAAGCGCAATGTGGCGAGGGACGACTGAACATAAATATAATTATTCTGAATGTTATCTTTATTACACAAATATGTTGCACATGTTGGACAGCTAAAATGAATAGAAAATGGTTGTATTTTTTTTTTTAAATAAATAGTCCTCACATTCAAATCACGAGCCAACCTCCTACCCAACTCTGCTAAAATATCACCATCCGTGGGAACTTTGCTCCATTTATTTACAGTCAGTTTGACTGTGTTCCCTTTTGATTTTTTTTTTTCGTCCAAAATGGTCTCCTCATGTTTGCTTTTATAACTTCTCTGAACAGCAAACTAATAGTGCTTGCTCCTGATAACTGCTTACTAGTTAAAAATCGAGTGACCACATGCTCATTAAATCAAGCTTTACACAATGGAGAACTCCTTCTATTGATTATCCAGTTATAGTCTACAGTAGGGAAATTATTCATATGGCCCTATCCCTGGGTGGATTTCCTGTGATGGGTTGGGGTGAGGTGGGGAGGGGGAGAATTGCCACAAAACACATTTTAAGATATTCAACACTTATCCCCCCCAATTTGTCACGTTTCATGTGTCAAGTAAACCATGCCAAATGGGGCCAAATGAATCCCCTTCCTACTGTACATCACAACAACATCACAATTAACTTGGGAGATCACACATGCTTCTCGCTCCTGTGTAGGATGACAGCAGTGTCAAACTACTTCGTGAGCACCTTCACTTGATGCTTTCCTGCGCCGGAGAGACGCTCCGGAGATCCACCACACTGTTAAGAGAGAGTTCCACAGACAAACAAATGATGAAGAAGCTGCACAGTAAGAACAAGGGCTGATACTTGTAGTCTACACATAATATTTTGGTATTAACCCCTCCCTTCACTTCATTGATTTTGCAGGTGACATCATGTTTAAGCCTTGGTGGAGATCTGTTTTTGTCAGTAATCAGTCTCTCTTCTTCCTCTTCTTTCTTGTCCAGTGGTGTTGTACAACTCCTTGGCAGGCAGCCTTCTCTGTCAAGTCATGTATTCCTTGCTCCTGCTGCCCCTGAGCATGCTTCAACCTCTCCTGGACCAGTTGCTGGACTTGTTGGAGGACCTGGACAATTTCAGCAGGTTGTTGCCAGAGACGGGCCTGTTGGAGGAGCAGGAGCTCGGGATGGACGCTCAGAAACTGTGCTCAGGTCAGTGGAGTTCAATTATTGCATGTATCCTGGATTTAATTTTAAAGTATCTCACAGGATAGGACACAATCATGACCTCATAATTAAGTACACATTTTAACTTATTTAAAAACTTTTGCTATATGATTGTGTTTTTATCTATTTTTATCGTCAATTTGTTTTTAGGGACATGTGATAGGGCAATCCTGTCCTATCCTCCTAAAAAACTATATGCAAGTGAAATAATACAGTAAATATTTCATTATATGTAATATTATATCATATTGTATATAATTGTTTGGGTTCATGTTTGCAACTTGATGAAGGTAGCATCACTTTCCACAGTAAACACCATTCATCTATGCATTTATTCAATGTGTGGCGTTTATTTTCCTAATGTACCCAGATGAATTGGAGCATGGCGTCTGTTAGTTTATTCCTTTAAAGCAGTACGGTGCAATGTTACCTAGAATAGGTTTATCTCCTAGATAAAAACGAGCATCAGGAGAAGGATGAAGAGGAGGAGGAAGAGTGCATGTGGCTTTGGCTGCTGGACTTGGAGCGCTCAGTAGCATTGGCAGTTGGCCGCTGCCTCGGCGGTATGATGCAAGGCCTGCCGCCTTCCCGCCAGGAGAGAAGCTCAGAGTTCTGGCTATCAAATGTGCTCCTCCGGAATGGCCTCGAAATGGATTATGAAGAGCTGGGTAGGAAAAATACGGTTGATTTATTTTAATACATGATGTTTCCTGGTGCATACAGAATCAGAATCAGAATCAGAAATACTTTATTAATCCCTGAGGGGAAATTTAAATTTTCAGCACAATCCCATTCAACAATGTCCCTCCTTTAGACTCCAGCATGGCGTGGCTCACTGAGGCCGTGATACTGGGCGGCTGCGATTCAAGGCTGGCGGAGCTGAGCCTCAACCAGGAGACGCTGACCTTACTTGAGGTGGCACTTGGGTGTTCCAGAGGGGCTGCCGGCTGCCTGCTGCAAAACATGGAGGAGTACGCTCTCAGCAGAGGCATGTCTTTTAGTCTTCAGGCATGTGTAAGATTCTCAGTGATGAGATTTTGTGGCAATGAAGCAGTAATTTTGTTGTTCTGAGAACAGAGTGGGAGAGTGGAGAATCTCCGGGCGACTCTTTGCTGGAAGCTGTCTGTCGATGCAGTTTGGCAGCACTTCTGAAGCACACCGGAATGCAGGACAAAGCCTGTTGGCAGGACAGGTCGGTAACACAATGTCCTCATGGACCTATTCTTGGTCATTAGGCAGAAATGGTGTACCTAGTGTTGTGTCTGCTCAGTGTATATTGATATGTTTATTACAAACCAAGAGTTGCTCATGATCTACTGTCTGTGTTCTCTACCTGAGACAGATATGAACACTGTGAGATGCTGTTGGAGGTCTTTGAAACCGTCTATAAAGTTCGAATGTCTCTTTTGGCCTATAAAAACTCTCCCAGGACCTCGCAGGTGCATGCTGCTGCCGAGCAGGTACCATCACTTAAAACTACCGCATATACACTGTAAACCAAGGTCCCCAAGGCAGTCAAAGCTGTTTTTCACTCCCACACCAGAGACCAAGATATCTACCTGCATGATTAATGTTGTCGTTTTTGAATTTGTCTTGAATAAGAGGGGTCGTCTTCTAGTCCGTGCGTTTTATATCGGGTCAATACTAGGATGCTCTGATCAATGTTTAATGCTGCCGATACACCGATCACATGTCTGTAAATAATTTTATTTCATTTATGGTGAGTGCTATTGACAGTGTAACAATATCAACACAATATTTAAACTAGTTCTTTAATTTTCTTTTAATACATGCAATTGTTAGACCAAAACAAAGTCCATAGTACACAATAACTAAAAAGCATAAACTACTATCTACTACTCTTTTCAACTCATTTAAACCGTTTGTAAACATAAACAATGACAATTCTGTGGGAAAAAAAATCTAGTCCTTCTAAATAAATCACCTTGCTCTTACTCTGTGTGAAACATGTTTAGCCTCGTCCTCCAGCGATAAGGTTTCATGATAATGATATTAATACTAACAAATGCAGTTTATTTGTTGCAATAGAAGTGACTGTTATTAGTTACTTAGGGCAGCATCTCTACACGAATGTAGACACATAATTAGCTTATAACCATCTTTATCAGTCGAGTACACAAAAATGTATTAAGTATCAACCAGAGGTGATCAGTATTGAAAGGCATTCATTTTCACGAAAGTCATCCTATACTAATTGGTGGTCGGTCGTTTGGCACACCCCTAGTCAAAAAAAATTCATACACACCAGTGACTTTGTTTTTGATCAACATTTAACGCTTTCAGACCTCCCAGAGTCCAGAGGCAGACAGGAGAGAGGAGGAGCCTGATGCTCCGGTGGCAAAAGATAACCAGCGGCAATGCGTAGGTCAATGCAGCCGGGAGGTGCAGGTGCCGCCAGCCCCAGACGCAAACCACAACCAGGACCAAGAGCAATCAGTGGAGGAAACATTTAGTAGCACTCGAATGGATCTTACAGGTTAGAGACACAACCAGATCTCAAATCATATTTGGGAACTTTTACCTTTGCAATAAATCGGTACTAAGGTTCGATAATGAACTATGGGAGGGTCGTGTTGGTTCCCCAGAGCTCTCAGGATTGGTGAAAGCCTCGGTACTTGGGGTAGTATCCTTAAACAGATAATTTATTTACTCTTTTCAGTGTTACCCACCACACCAGGAGTGTGGTGGGGGCACGGCCGAGTCAGTATCAATATGACATTGTCATACAATTTGCATAATTGACTATGATGCACTTTGTTTAGAAGGCTAAAAAATGTTACATAGCCATCCCTCACCACACCACGCTTCAAATATTGCGGTTTTACCATATCGCAGGTTCTTAAAATAATTTTTAAGCATATTCTACAACATTTTTTATTAAGCATTGGTTTGACCACCAGAGGAAACCAAACCAATCAGATCACACTGTTTAGTATCGTGGCCACTGATTGGCTCAGCCTCAGGCTGCATTACTATATTAAAGTGTTATAGTGACTCGAGGGTGTTATTTCATGTCTAGAGTGCTCTCATAATGTTGAAAAATGTATTTAGAAGGTAGTAAACAGTTTTTTTTATGCTCTCGCAATGAAAATATTTGATTTATAATTAATGATTACTACTTTGTTTTATTCATTTATCGTGGTCATGTCTGGAACAAATTAACAGTTAGTAATTATTTTATATCAACATGTCTTTATCTTACATTACAGTTTTACTGTATTTTTCAATTAATGCTGCCTATTTTTATTACTAAATTGTAATACCGGCTGCACTTTATAGACCCCTGGTTTATTATTTATTATTCTGCCCTCCCTGAATGTTGGAATTTAGTTCGGCAGATATGTAAACAGTCCTTTGAGTTAGAGATGAAAAACTTCTAACTTGAGGTTGTTTATTGATAGTATCTGCAATGAAGTTACGTTAAAAACTAAGCACACAAATTAAACATTACTATACACATGAAGTGCACATACATGTAAGAATCATGATGAATCAACAATATAGTTTGTTGTAAACTGAAAAAAGCAATACAAGTGTACAAAATAAAGTACAGCTTTTAGGTCCGCATACAAAGTAACACTGCCATAGAATTGCAAATGCATAAATACAACATTCCTTTCCTCCTGCAGAAGTCCTAGAGTCCTTCATGGCGACCCGTGAGGCGATGCAGGTCCAGCCGAACGTCACTATTTACGAGTCCTTCGGCACCTCCTCCCTGCCTGACACAGTGGAGATCCCCGTGAGCCCGTGTGTGGAGCTGGATCCCAGGCAGCAGTGGGACATCGCAAGAGAATTAGTAGAGGAAAGTTTGCCTTTCCCAGCCGCATGTCGTCTGCTTGTATCCCGCTGCCTCTTCCTGCTTCTGGCAGTCCGGCCGTCCTGGGTGGAGCCTGGTGGCAGGGAGGAAAGTCAGCCTGCAAACACCGGCGCGAGGTAAAGTAAAGTCAAGTCCATTTTTTGTATGTAATTCACAAGAAAGGACAAGCACTTTAGACGTGAAGCAAACCTGAAGAAAGCTAATCGAACCCCACATGAGCGATGAAGGAAAGGACGACATCCCTTTTTATTTTTTACTTTAATTATGATTTGGAATGCATGAGAAAAGTAGAAACAAACATATCAGCAACAGGAGAAATGTTGGATTAGCGGTAAGGATCTGCTCAGTCAGCATTAATAACACTGCTGAGTTCATTGTAAACAACATTACCGTACAACAAATGTAACACACATGAGTTTCATACCATCAGCTGAGTAGCACAGGCAACATTATAAAGCGAATGCAGATGTAGATAAAGCATCTGGATGCAGACCACTCTAGATACTTTAAAGTACCAGTATAATGTGAAAAACAAGTTGAGTTAATATGTATATATTTAATTGTATCCATTAAACCAGGGGGTTCTTAACCTTTTTGACCATGGGGCACAACTTTTCTACTACGAAGGGACCAGTGGCCCTCTCAAATATTAACATTAATTGAGTAATTGCATTCTTGATTTTGATCATATTCAAAATAATATCTAACCTACTTACAGTTTAACAGGTTACGGTATATCTTGTCAAATAACATAAAGCCCTGTGTTAATCAGACAAATAATATGAAACCCTGTGTTAATCCGAAAGATTATTATCAAGGTTTAGACCAGGCTGATTACAAAAATAAATACTAATCAAATATACTGCAAAAGAAGGGACTCATAAAAACTAATGACATAAATGTATATACATTTATGCAGTGCTAAAATAGATAAATAAAATTAATGATAAATAATAACAAATATGTTTCTTAAATAAACTGTTAAAGTGCAAATAAAATTACAGCCTAATCACTTTAGTTATATTTTTTCCACTAAGACACTTCTCTATGATTTTAGCGCCAGACTTCTTCTGTTTGATTGATATTGTCATTACTGCCACAAGTGGTGGAAACGTGTATTACAACTGAGAACTGCTGCGGCCCATGCACGCCATAGCTGAGAAACTGATATTTTTTGACCGTCCTAAAGGGGGCGCTCGCAGCCCAACAATGTGCACCGCCGGCCCAAAGGTTAAGAAATTCTGCATTAAACTATATCCAATTGTATTGACCATCTGCAAAGTATGTGAAAATACTGTCTGAACATTACAAAATGCTACAAATTCAGTCATTCAGCCACCTTGAATATTCCGCTCCAAATGTTTTGGCAATTTCCGTAGATTTGAGGTCGGATGACATCACGAGAGGAACGCTTCTGCACTCTGACCATATCAGCAGATCAGTCATACTGTATATACGCAAAAACTGTCAACAGATGTGATGTTTATCATTCACAATCCTTTTTAAAACAAGAACAAGCTTGGCTTTTTTTAGGCATTCGGAATCGTAAATAAACAGCTAACAATTTAGTCAAAAGATCGGGGGTCCTCTATTGCGCCCATAAAACCCTCTAAAAACATCCAGGAACTGCCGACAATACTTAATTTACATGTTGTCACCTAAAATTGACCAAATATGAGCAATATTGTTATTATAGGCGCTAACGCTGACAAACTATTTTAGCGGCGCATTGAGCTAACTATCTTACGCTGCTATTGTTGACACACTGAGCCAGTGGCTGCGTCTGCTTTGTCTCAAACTTGCAAAAAGTTAATTTTAGATTATAATTCATGCAACTCTCACCCTGTAGTAGACAAATGTGGCCTTGGCCTAGGCTGGTCGACTTTGACATCCCCCGAGATGGCGAAAAATACCCTTTTACGGAAGAACTTTGTTAACCCTTTGTGACGATTGTTATTGATTTTTCAATTTAACGGGATTATGTGAGCGTCCCGTCAGTCGGCATCCCAGCAAGTGTTTGTTTTATTATGGTTTATAATGGTTAGTTTCTATGTTTAGCACCTAGTAATGCTGCTGATGTTATAGTGTTTCAATAACACTACATCCGCTCAACACTCGGCTTCTAAAATGTATTGCTCATCCTCTTTGTGTTGGGGCTCAAAAATCTAAGGTTTTGAATTATAATTTTTCTCAAAGTAATCGTTGCTGGTTTCCACAAAGTCCGCTTGATTAGCATTGATGTTGATGGGGAACAGATCTCTGGTTCCTACCTCTGCGTCACGAATAACGTGACAGACTTGCTCATTATCTTCTCAAAATGGCTCGGTAATCTTTGTGAGATTGATACTATTTTGATTTTATCTATTTGCTCGCAAACTTTGTAGGTCTTTTGGTGTCATAAATGATATATATGATAGCATAGAGGCAACTTGTTTTTCCATTTTACTGGTACTTTAAAGGGTACATTTGATTGTTTTAATCTACATTTAAAACACGTAATTGTTGTCTAGATAATATGTACAGTATTGGATATACTTAGGTGTAAATTTTGACAACATTTTTCTCCACAGTCACATTCATAACCCATTTTGAGTCCGTCTGCAAGATGTTCCCTTTAGATTGAAAATGAAACAACACACCCTGTCCAGAAGTATCACAAAACATCTTCTTAAAATGTACACTGTTTAATATAACATCAGTGCTATTTATTTCTGAAAACTGTTGACAATAAACTTCCTAAACATTATGTAGAGTCACCCGGTCACAACGTTAGGTACACCTGCCCACTCTCCGATGGTGTGCTTTGATATTCTTTAAAACTAGTATTCAACATTTGATTAACATTTTCTAAGCCAGAAAAGACAAATATTATTACAGGTTACCTTTAAATGCAATTACTGGCATTTTGGGTCGTTTATAAAAATAAAAAATAAATGTAATTCTGGAGCCATAAAAAAAAGAGGAAATGTTTCATAATCTTAATTTCTTCTTTGTTGAAATTTCAGGAGGGAGTCTTTTCGTGGCAGAAAACAGGTGAATCTTCTTTACGTAACTTCAAAATTGTTGTTTCACTCCTCTTATTCTGATATATACAAATATGTTGCATTCAGTCTGACCAATCCAAGAACTCCTTGGAATCATACAAGAATAAAATGGGTAAGAAAGCTTGTTATCGCCCCGAAACAGGTTGAGTTAAATCTGTTTTACTATTTTTGGTCAACTTCACCAGCATTGTTGTTGTTTTTCTTAAACTGTCAGTGAATAATGTGAATTTACAGTAGGCTAAAATCGTCTTTGATCTTCCAGCCTTACCTCTGTGCTCCTTGGACATCATGAAAGACGCTTGGGATCGACTGCGTCAGTGCATCAGTCCGACTGCCCCCACGGCTCAATTTGGAAGCGACACCCAACTGATCCTGAACCAGGCCCTGCACTTTGTGTGCGGGAGCATGTTCCAGTCGCCAACCCACACTTGTGGCGAGGCGGATCCCAAGGCTATCACCTTTGCCATCCTGCAGCAGCAAAACAGAGCAGAGGTACATCACAGCCAGTTTAGTCCACGTTTTTTGTAAAGCTATTTCTTGCCATTAATAAGGTGGTCATATTGTCTTTTTGCTTTCTCAGATGCGTCTGGAGGCCTTTTATCAGATGTCGTCCTTCCTGTCCAAGATGGAAGACAAGAACTGCAGTATCAGCACTTCTTCTCAACTTCCTGCATTATTGCACTCTGTGCAGCTCCAGTTCCTGTCTGGGTGCTTCGCTTTGGGGACGCAAATCATCGGCTCCCCCCCGGGGGCTCATTATGAGATGCAGCATTACACGGTATACATGTATTCAACACGCTATCACAATGCTGTTCGTCCATCGGTATTGAATATTTGATACAGGACAGATGGATGGAGGAAGGGTTGCATAGTATTGTTGATTAGTGTTTTCTTCACTGATGTTTATGTTTTAATCTCTATGCAGGCTGGTACACATTCAGCTTCTATAGCCCTGCAAAGAGAGTTGCGTTCGGCAGCGCACGCTTTCTACCAGCAGGTGGTTCACATCCTCAGGCAAAGGGTCCTGCTGGAAAGAAAACAACCGGGTTTGTTATGAATTTTTCCTCAAATAGTTGCCTCCGCTCTAATAAATGGCGTACCTCAACCTTTGACTAAATAAATTACAGGTTTACGATGTAATTCAAAGACTATAAAAATGGGATCCATTACCTCCCTGCTTGGCACTCAGCATCAAGGGTTGGAATTGGGGGTTAAATCACCAAAAATTATTCCCGGGCGCGGCCACCGCTGCTGCCCACTGCTCCCCTCACCTCCCAGGGGGTGATCAAGGGTGATGGGTGAAATGCAGAGAATAATTTTGCCGCACCTAATGTGTGTGTGACAATCATTGGTACTTTAACTTTTTAATTACTGTATAGAAACAGTTATAAGATTGCCAGGACTATAAGACACGCTTCTTTTTCAAGACGATAAAATAAGATAGAAATAAATATATTACAATACCAAAAAGAGGACATATTTCATTAGGTGCTTCATTGATCATCTTCATCATTATTATAAAATTAACACTATAGTTCCTCCTATGCTGTTTGATAACTTGCACAAACTTTGGGACACTTTGGTGTCGCCAGGTAACTGGTGTCTGTAAATGACATGAAGAAAGCTCTGATTCGCCTGCGGAGACGTTGTTTGGGGCCACCTGTTGGTTTGCATGTATAAATGTTGAGACCCCAAATATAAGATGACTCATCTTTTTCAGACTTTATTATATTCAAGTCAATATGGCAATTTGTACCATGACTGATACCACCATTTGCTATTATTGTACTTGCAGTACTGTAGTAAATATAGTGTTTTTAAAATACTGCCTAATTCTTACATTACAGTAGTACCTCAACGTACGTGCTTAATTGGTCCTGTGACGGAGCTCTCAACTCAAAATATGTGTGTCTTAAATCAACGTCTCCCATTGACATTAAAGGAAATCAATTCAATTGGAGCTTGAACCCCCCAAAACAGCACCTT
Source organism: Nerophis lumbriciformis (assembly GCF_033978685.3). Classification (NCBI taxonomy): domain Eukaryota; kingdom Metazoa; phylum Chordata; class Actinopteri; order Syngnathiformes; family Syngnathidae; genus Nerophis; species Nerophis lumbriciformis. Next base: position 20,571,362 of record NC_084579.2, on the reverse strand, counting down.
TTAAACATGTAACATGCCCTTGAAAAAGAAAAAAAACTTTTAGATAAGAAATATTGTATGAAAAAACACAATATAATGTAGTACAAACAACTACAGTAGTTTTATTAGGAAAAGTAATAATGTAGAGCACTTACATTGAAGAGCGGTATTGCCTTCCAGCTACTTCTCCATCAAACACATAGTCAGCAGGTTTTCCATATTCTTATAGATAAATGTCAGGCGTTTGGATATTAACATCATTGGCTGGAGTTATCGACTCATTCTGCTTCATTATCGTGCAACTCGCAGTGATACGCTCCAACTGCTTCACCAAGTCAACGACACGTTCTGTCGTGTTTTCTTGTTTTAATTCAATGTATATCATCCACTTCTTTTTCTCAGCACTGTCCTTCACGCTTGCTTTATTTATTTTTCATGGTTGGAAAACAAAGTCATTGTTAATCTCTAGTTAAAAGATATTGCTAGCGAGTAAGACCAGGTGTTTTGGGTGGATCTTTCATGGCTCACTGGGACATTCGCTACACCAACCAATGCCAGGGATGCTTCTAACTCAATCTTTTGCTCTCAAATTAAAGCGTAACAATTAGCCGCTAGACAGCTCTTATCTCAAAACATTCTTGAGTGAGGGTACTCTTGATAAAGTTAGAATATTGTGAGACAATAGAAAATAAATGTATATGAAATGTGATAAGTCATATTATTCTAATTAATAGAACCTTTATTTAACCAGATAAGAAACCCATTGAGATCAAGATCTCTATTACAAGGGTGACCTGGCCAAGAGTCATAGTCAGAGAGTAGTTTCAAAAAAGTAATACGTTAAGATATAACATTTTAAAAGGCATAAAAGAGAACTGTAAAACAAAGATTTACACCTTTTAAAAACACAGGCACTTTGCAAACGTTTCTCGCTGTCTGTCCCTCAGGATAGAACGGAAGGCTCCAAATGGAAGTAGTTCAGATAGTTTCAGTTGCGTCTGCAATGCATTCCATGCCAGAGGGGCGGCAATGCCAAAAGCTCTTTTGCCAAATTCAGTCTGTACGTGGGGAATAAATAATTAATAAATACTAAAAGAGTTAAATATTTAACAATATTTTTAAAGATGCATTTATACAAATAAATTCTTCCTCTGATCCTTACATGACTTACCTCTTATAAATGGCTGGTATACAATATTGTATTTCTATTTTTATAATAATTAGGTGTCCTTCCTAAGATGTCGTATGTTATTGTATTTTGTTCCCTCACTGCAAACAAGTTCTGGATCAGACATTAATGCCTTTGGTTGAAGCCATTTACTTGTTCACATGATCACTTTTGCAAGTTAATGCCCACAAATGTTATTTTTGCTGAAATGTTCTCCCGGTCATCCTCAGGTTCATGCCAGCACCTTCTTCTATCCACCATGTTTGCACTGAATTTTTGCTACCAACCAATGGACCTGGTGCTGGTCATCAGATGCGGCATCCTGGACCTTCTCTCCACACTGACCGACAACAGCTGCGCCTTGATGAACCAGGGCTGGTTCGCTGTCTCCACATCTGGATGCATGCTGCTAAGCGGGGCCGTCAAGCTGGCGTGTACACGCCTGCTGCAGATATTGACTGTCGCTTCCAGGTTATTAGATTCCACAGGCCGCCACCGCAGATGTGAACCCTGGAGTGACAAATGGTTGTGTGTTTTCAGCTCTTGTGAGGAGCTGCTTCCTCTTGAGGTCTCCGACGCGCTAATGGAAGTGATGTGTGAGCAGCTTCAGAATATTTTGGACACTTTCCAGCAGCAGCAGGCGGCAGAGAGAGGTACAGCTGAGAAGATGGACGAGGACAACAAAAGCTTGAATGGTAGTCACTAAAACATGTTCATGTCATTTGTCATATTATTGCATCATAATTGTTCTATTAAACTTTATAGGTGCACATTCATACTGTAATGATGGTAGCTTAAACAACTGGAAGATACTCTGTGGGATACACTGTGGTCATCTAGAAGATGACAACCATGCATTAGTATCATATTATGTTAACTTATTTATAGCTATTAGAAATGATTTATAATGAATGTAGTGCAGTTGTACACTGCCGCAAACTCTACAGCCAAACTACAACCAAGTAACAATAAACATTGTTAAAATAATACATATCTCAAAACATGTTTATAGTACGGATATTTTTTTGTCAAATATATTTTTATTAAATCAATTAAAGGTAGGTAATGTTTACAGGACAATTGAAAAAATAATCCACACAGGGAAAAATAACACAAAAAAAAGGGTGTGCATAATTTTTAATGATTTAAAAAAATATATTAAAAAAATGTTTGATACATGTCTTTATCAGGGATGGTTTTAATTATTACTAAAACATTTATCATTTAATCATATGGGAAGAAAAATTGCGTGCACTACTTAATTGCAACCAGCAGAGGCACTGTTGGTTCTGTTTGCAAACCTCCAGTATGGCTCAATTTCTTTGTGGAAACTTTATAATGCTAATTATGTAATATATATATATATATATATATATATATATATATATATATATATATATATATATATATATATATGTATATGTACATATACATATATATATGTATATGTATATATATATATATATATATGTATGTATATGTATATACATATATATATATATATATATATATATATATATATATATATATATAATATATATATATATATATATATATATGGCAAGAAGAAAAGTATCCCGCACTTCTCTTTTTCAAATATGGTGTACCGTATATATATATATATATATATATATATATATATATATATATATATCTATATATATATATACAGTATATATATATATATATATATATATATATATATATATATATATATATATATACAGTATATGTATATATATATGGTAGCCTATCCCAGCTGCACTTGGGTGGAAGGCAGGGTGCAGTAAAACATTTCAACTCTCTTCTATTTCCTTTAATTCACAACAAGGCGCAAAGTTGCAGTCCAGTATTTTGAAATGTTCGCTCTGAACATTTTTTTTTTAAATAATTTTTTCCCTGCTCTTCCTTGATCAGAAAGCAGCAGCAGAGTGCTTGAATGTCAGCTTGCAGACTTCCTGGTCTTTCTGAGGCGGGTGCTGTCATTAAGAGTGATGAAAACACTCTCCACTTTCCTGAAATGGGTCGACCCACTCATGGCCATTATATCCTACAAGTGCGCTTCAGGTAATTGCTGTAAATTAAAAGTGGGGGCTGGAAAGTCATCATTAACTTGCTTTTATAATTCTAATTTTGTACTTTTCCTCTCCAGGATCACCATCCTTCCAGAACCTTCGTACTAAGCTTTTGGCCTTCCATGTTTTGGAACGACTGTTACCTGCTTGTTCTGAGCCTGAACATATTCAAAAGGTACATACAGTAGGACATGTCTTGTATAAACACTAACAAGAGTTGAAGTTTGTATTCTACTTAGTGTTCCTTTTTTGGTAGATTGTCAAAGACCTCTTTCAGCTGATGTCTGTTTACATGTGGGAGGAGCCTCTGGTTGAGAGGGCCCACGAGGAGATGACTGCAAAGGTAAGTCCATTTTAAAATAGGAGACAATTTAACATTTGTATCAACTTTTTGCCTTGAGGGGCGAAAGTGAAAACGTGCTAATGGGCCACGGGCCAAACAACCATTTTAAATGGGAACTATGATGTGGTTTGTCTTTTCTGGCTTATAAATGTTTTTAAAATGTTGGATACTCGTTTTTAAAAAATGCCAAAACGTAAAATCATAAGGTTCATACATTTTGGTGTGAGCTTGCAAGCAGTTTTGGGTGCCTCTGTTCACGGGGTTTTGCAGTCTGGCTATGCCACAGTGATGTGACATATTTGGACATTAAGTAAAGCTCTCATCCAGAGGGGGAGGAGATACTCTCTCTATGAGAAACAAGGTAAGATAAAGTATTATTTTCATCTAATCTTGGCTTGCCCATATTAACACCGACGTGTGACATGCAGTGACATACATGCTGCTAAAAGCAAGTTTATGCAGCTACGTATCAATCGGCAAGTGTGCAGGTGTACCTAATGATGTGACCACGTGAATCTAGAAAATGTTTGTGAAGTTTATTTTTGACCGTGTCTGGGGAAAAAAATAACACTGTCGACTTCAAGATATATATTTGAACAGTTTAATTAACAAAAAATAGATAAATAATGATACTTTTGGAGAGGATAGGGTGTGGTTATATTTGCAATTTTGGAACGCCCCCAGATAGTCGTAAATCTTGCAGACAGACTTGAAAAATGGCTTATAAAAATGACTGTGGAGCAAAGTTTATGCAAAATTTACACCAAAGCATATCCAATACGTATTATCTAGACTAGGGGCTCTTATTTACATTTTTGACTTCCGGGTCCAACTTTTCCACTACAGATGTGCCCAGGGCCCACTCAAATATTAACACTGAATTCGTAATCCTAATCTTGATTTTAATTGTATTCAATAATTATATCTAACCTATTTAGAGTTTACAACCTTGTCAAATGATATGAGACCCCCGTGTTAATCATAAAGATTATTATTTATTTAACACATAAATCTTTGGCTAAGGTCAGGCTGATTAGAAAAGTAAGTACTAACCAAGTATACCGCAGAAGAAGGGACCAATAACTGATACAAAAATAAATATAATTATGTTGTGCTGAAATAGATAAACAAAAATGAATATGTTTCTTAACTAAACTGTCAATAAAAATCAAAGTGCAAATGAAAATAAAGCTTCACCACTTTAGTCATAATTTTTTGGGCCTAAGAAACTTTTATGACTTTAGCTCCAGACTTCTTCCGTTTGTTTGAAATTGTCATTACTGCAAAAAGTGGTGAAAAAGTGTATTACAACTGAGTACTGATGCAGCCCACATGGACTAATACCCTAAATGAAAATAATAAAGATCATTTAGTTGGTACAAATAACATTTAAAGTTGAAGGGCTGAATTGGGGGATTGAGCATAATTGTATGTGTAGGCCCCTCACAACAACATCCTCACAACATTTTTACACTATTTTTATTTGTGTGAAACAATTTTTATACTATTTTACTTAAATTTAATTTGAGCAACCCTGGATAGATGGCAATTAGTTAGCCATCAATAATTGTGTGAGCTTGAAAGAAGTCTGTATAAATATTTCTTAAATTTGAGAAGTCAGTCTTTGGCGGGTCAAGACGAAACAACTTGGCGGGTCAGATTTGATCCACAGGCCCCACATTAGGCACTCCTGATCTACAGTATGTCGCGCGAGTGAGTACACCTCCTCACATTTGAACAACCACTTCAGGAGATCAGGTATCGGGGCCAAATCCTGATGTGTAGTGACACCTTACCGGCCCCCGATCCGCTAGTTGACTAGCCCTGGTGTACAGTGTGTAGTTTCATTTCAATAAAAGTTAAACTCAGTGTTCTGATGCATCTGCTTCATGAAAGTATTTTTCATCCTATCATCTATTATCTTTTTCAGAATCCTGGTAGCGAGGAATGTATTCCCATCGGAGATTTCTCCTTTGACCCACATAAGCTCATTTGCTGCTCCTTGGAGAGTGGCAACGTCCTCTCACACGGCACCGGAGGGAAAGGTTATGGCCTTGCCACCACTGCCATCACCTCCGGATGCTTCATATGGAAGGTAAAGTCTCCTCTAAGTCTAATTGCATTTTGTGATTTTCAACCCACATCCCTCCCTCCCCGCAGTTCAACATCACCAAAGAAAACCGAGGCAACGAGGGCACGTGCGTGGGCGTGTCGCGCTGGCCCGTACGGGATTACAACCATCACACCACCACCGACATGTGGTTGTATCGCGCCTACAGTGGCAACCTGTACCATGGCGGGGAGCTGGTGCGCACACATCCTTCCTTCACGCAGGGTGACACCATCACATGCATCCTAGACATGGAGGCTCATACCGTGTCCTTTGCTAAAAACGACAAGGTCTGGATTTGATGTATTTTTTGCATTTAGCGGTGCCCGAATTGATTCTTAAAGAAAAATGTTTTTTTATGTCAGGAGCCCAAATTGGCATTTGAAGGTGTGGTTGCCTCAGAGCTTTACCCTTGTGTGTTGTTCTATAGCAGCAATCCAGGAGAGAAGGTAACTAATACAGCTTTTTTTAATATCGTCTTGTACGCTCCATGTAAAATCCCCAAATTTTATGCAGTGTCTTATGTACAATGTCTATATCGCAATTTACCACCTGGATATTATAAGAACCTTAACAAAGGCGGGATGTTGCTTTGGTGTATGGGAATATCGAAAAGACGGGACCATTTTTTACACTTTTACACTTGTGTTGAAAGCTATTATCAATCAACGTCACTGTCTAATTAAACGCATGTATTTCCAAATGCCGTAAGGGTTTTCCTTATATATTTATTTTTTTCCCGAAAAAAGATTGCATAAAAAATATATTTTTAATAAAAAGAAGGTACATTTTCTAACATTTTGGAGATACATATTTTTCATTGGGCACTATTTTTTTATGGAAATGTATAATGTGTTATATATAGAATGTAGATGATGTAGAATCAACAGTGCCTCTGCTGTTTGCAGCCAAATAGTGCGAGCAATCGTCAGTTTAAACAGCATTGACCAAATTTTTACTTAACAATTACTTAACAGCTAATCGATTACTTTGCCTATTGTTATTAAAGATTGAAAATATTAAATAATAAAGCGTGTTTTACATCTGTATTACCCTGTATATAACCAATTAGCTTGAGAATAGTATAATATAGTCATATTATCTTTTACTATCTTTTACTTTTACTTTTACTAACAGCGTCACATTTCCTACAAAGCTAACATTTTTGTGTGCTTCAAACTGTCTGACTGTATTTCAATGATTTATTTACATATTGAGTATTCTACAGTTAATTAAGACTGTTAAAACAACTTAATTGTTTCTTGATTAGGGTTTATAAATAAAAAAGTTTGTATATTCAAGCAAATTTCTCTATAGGAAACAATGTAAATATGAATAATGGGTTTTAGCCTTGATAAAAGTCCATATTTTAGTAAAAGATTAGATAACTTGAACACAATATATGCTGCTATACTGTACCGTGTATGAAACAAACATAACAAGGGGGTGAATTTCTATTTAATAACAAAGTCCTAACAACAACTAGCTAAACTGTCCTTGTGTTCAGCCACCCTGCTGACACACACACACTGTCAGTAGTCTTTTGGTGCACCTACAGTTTTGAATCACAAAACCCCTTAACTTTAACAGTAAGATCGTTACAGTGATTATGAATAAATAGTAAATCCACACTTTACTTTGTCGGTTAATCTTTTTGGCATGCAGCGGAAAGGACAGGCAGTGTCGACAATGCTTTGTGTACTTCCTGAATGTTTCAAACCACACTTTGCTTTCTTTCGACTCAAAACTTTAAAAATGTTGTAAAAAGTCTAAGAAAACATTTTAAAATTATACAAAGTAGCACATAGCACAGTAACAAGAGCACTGCTCTGCTGACTGAATGAGCACTGGATATCAATCAGCCTGTGTTCATACACTAAGACAAGGTTCGTACATCTAAGCATATTTTTATTCGGTTTGTGTTTCATAAATTGAAAAATTTGTACAAGGAGTGGTTCACAATTCGAGGTTCCTGTGTATATTATTTTTTCTGTGTTAAATGTGCAAGACGACTATCACACACCGCAATTGAATTCAATAAAACAAATTCTCAATATCAGTCTTGTGCATTCCTCACAGGTGACCCTACGTGACCTGCAGATGCGAGGCATGCCCAGTAACCTTCTTCCCGGCGAGCCACTGTGTAGCCCTCAGAGCACTACCCTCATCGAGTCCGCTGTGCAGCTCCTCAGGAGGCTCCACCAGTGCGACCAGTGGACCTCGCACATCAACCAGTACATTCAAACCCACTTGGACCTCATTGGTCCCCTGCTGAAAGAGGAGGATGTAGGAGGCTTTGCCCCAGGTCAGTCCCTAACAGAGTCTCAAAGGAGTTCTTGGTCAGGTTTAGGAATCAAAACATACAAGTTTAGTTGTTTTTTTTCTTCAGACTATACAACTACAGGCCTCAGTTCTTCGGAGAAAGAAGAATCCGCAGGAGACGACTCGAGTGATTTGCCGACTCATCACAGCCTCCTATCAGAGGCCAAGCTGGCTGCTCTGTGCACAGAAGTGTGGCCGGTTCTGGCGCTGATCGGAGGTGTGGATGGCGGTCTCCGGGCTGGGGGGTCCTGTCTGCATAAACCCAGCGGGCGCAGAGCCGTCCTGCTGGGGGTCCTGAGAGAAAGAAGCTCTCTGGCCAAGCTTCAGTGGGAAGAGGCGGACCTCTCTATAAAGTAAGCAGAATAAACGTTAGCCTAATTTTGTATGAACCAGAGATTGTTATTCAAAGATAACATACCATATTTTTAGTAGTATAGAGCACACCGGATATAAGCCGAACCCACAACATTTTAGAAGAAAAATATATTTTTCCATGTATTAGCCGCACTAGACTAAGCCGCAGATATATACGTTGTGAAATGAGTTATTTCACAACTTAAATGATTATTTACCTACCCTAATTGTTTCCAAAGGGTGCCTGTAACACGGCAGTAAAACGGCTAATCAAACAAAACTGGTCATTGTCATGGACCCACTAGCTGCGAAAGCTAGCTCTCCAATCGGCTAAACAGACTCAATAATTAGACTTAGACTTAGACAAACTTTAATGATCCACAAGGGAAATTGTTCAACACAGTAGCTCAGTTACAATGATGGAAAGTGTAAGGATGGAAAGGACAATGCAGGTATAAATAGACTAATATAGCGATAAAAAATCTAACATATATACGAATATATACATAATATGTGTACAGAATAATATATATACAGATATATTATATTATGTCTATAACATATATACAATATATACCAATGACCATGTACAATATTACAGTATATACAGTATATGTGACAGCAGCAGCATAAAATAGAGAGTAGATCCAGCAGGAAATAGAAAATAGACATTATAAACATTATAAACAAAGAGAAGTAGCTAACATGTCAGGTGTCAGGTAATAGGCAGATATCATCTATTGCTGTATGGCGAGTGATTATACAGCTGGATGGAGTGTGGAATGAAGGAGTTCTTGAATCGCACAGTGCGGGAAGGAAGTTGAAGGAGCCTGTTGGAGTATGAGCGCCGCTGTCCCTTAATTGTCAGGTGGAGTGGAGTGACGGTGACGTTTTGGAATTTACAAAACTGGAACAATACAAACTTAATGCCATTGTAAGTTAATAAAACTCACACAGACTCTCGTAAACATATTAGCTAATGCTAACAACGCTAGCTTGATTAAATAATGATAGCACGTACAAATACTGTATGCATGAAAACACTCCTACAGGCATCACACATGGGACGGTTTAGTAAGTAAAAATAGTTGTATTTATATTTTAAAACTTACAAACTTTGCTTGGAGTGATAAAGGAAGAATCCATACAAGTAGAACCGCTATGGAAGACAGAATGGCACTTGTACTTCCAGTTTAAAGCACTAAACAGAAGGAAATACTGTAGGCGTTCACCTCGCAGCACTGTCCTGCAGTGCGCAAACTCGTCCAAAAGATGGCACCATAGCACAAGCAATAACACACATTTTCAGTGTCTCAACAAAAAAATATTTTTGGCATTCAAAACATTATGGCTGTTAATGAATAAAAATCTATAAATTAGCCGCACCATTTTGTAAACTATAGGGTTCAAGGCATAGGGAAAAAGTAGCATCTTATAGTCCGGAATTTACGGTTTATTTGTAGCCTGAAATTTTTTATCTAATAATTTTCACATCCAAATATTCGCACCAGTTTTATCAAAGTAAACTAATCCAGTCTACTGATTTTTGTTGACAAATATTAGGATGTTGGCAGGCCAGCTTGTGACTTAATACACTTTCTATCAATGTGTGCTGTGCAGTATTCAAGTTTATACAACTTAATTACATACATTTATTGTTCCTTTTGCTTCCACATTTTTGTTTGGATTCCTACAGCAAAGTGTCAGCCTTGAATTGACCGTGACTTGTGCTGGTTGCTATCACGTAGTGAAACCCATGTTTCCATTGCTTTAAGACGTCACAACACCACCCTAAAGGTCCCACTCTTTCTCAACAAATTGTAATCCACTTTTTACATTTACTCTGTAAAGTATATAAAGAAAAACTAAATGATCAGACTTACTTCCATGTCTATAGCTGACGTACATGTTGTTAGCAGAGCTCCAGTCTTTATTCTACGATGTGTAGCAAAGCCTGCTTTTTGAGAGCCTTTTCTCTCAAAAGTGAAGCAAACAGGCAAGAAAGATTAGAAATATGTTTTTATTGCTAGAACATCAGTAAAAATTTGATTTTCCAAAACAGGGAACATTTAAACAGAACACATTCCAGGTGAATAAATGAAATTGTAGACCAAAGGTTTTCAAAGTTTGGCACAATACATGACTATGTTTACACTGCAGGCCAAAGTGATCCAAATAAGATTTTTCCGAAATCAGTTTTTTTTTTCCAGCTTACTGTTAACACTGCAAGTAAAATGGGATCTTTATCAGACTCCAGTGTAAACGCGCACAAGCCCTATGTAAATATTAAATGTCTTAATGACATTTAATATTTACGTATTTTCATCATTTTAAGCATTCGGGGCGCATTAATTAAAAAAACGCATCATGTTTGCTTCTTTTTTTTTCTGTATCACTGATTTCTGCTCACTGCAGACTTAATGAGAGCCAAACATGATAAAACATCAGTTACTGTACAAGGTCTGCTGTCATTAGGATGCCGACTGCTTGAATTTTCATACATTCCTATTTAGATGAAACATTTCTCATAATCGTCGCTAAGAAACTGAGGGGCAGGGGGCGCTTTTCGTGTCGTTCTCGCCAGTTCCAAGTATTAAATGGCTGTCAAAGTGTCCCAACTTGTCAGATTATATACTCGCCCATCTACTTCTCAGGTGTGAGGCATGATTTATGATCTATAATAAACTTACAGGGAGCAGGGCAGTGAGGAAACGGCAGATGACTCGATGATGTAAACATAGGCACACACGGAAGTGATTACGTCGTCGCTATAAATAGTTTGTCGGTGTTAGCACTAATAATAACAATATCACAAAAACTTAGTTAATATTAAAATAACAAAACATAAATAGGGTATTGTTGGCACTTTCTGAATGGTTGTTTATCGGATTTTATGGGCGGAATAGTGCTCGTATTGGCTCTGCTGTAAGCGGACTTTTATTTCCGTTTATATAATATTTAGAATGCATAAGAAAAAAAAATCCATCCGTCGTCATAATGATTGTGAATGATAGGCAAAATTCCAAAAAAAGTGCAGTTCCCTTTTAGGTCCACGAGCAGCTCTGAAATTATAAAATGTTGTTGCTAAATATATGATGTGTCCAATGTTTTTTATTGCTGACGATCCAAAATGTGGACACACACGTAGGACGGAGGAATCTCGTCTGTCCATCGTCTGTCTGTGCAGCTGTGCAGATCCTACAGCCGTGTCATTTTGTATGTCCTTCTGACACGTGTTAAATAAAACGCTAAATAGTGCTCGCAAAACGGTGATGAGTGTTGCTCAATCAAATTGCGCGTGCTAAATAATTATATTTGCATCTTCTCCTCCCAGTATTGTGGGTGTTTTGATAATCGGCATATATTTTGCATAATAACGAAGACAGACGCAAAAAGGATTGCACGCCTTGTTCTAATAGACGCAATCCACATTGCACACGTTCAGGAAATCATTTTTGTGTGTTCTATCAGGTTTTCATGTGTTTTAGTACATGCAACTATTTTAATAAATCAGGCCCTAAGTGAATACATATTCCCTTCTTTGCTCTTGCAAAATGAAACACCAATGATATAAATTAGAAATTAACGTGAAATCATGATTAATCGAAACTGATCTAACCTTGTGCTTATGAATCCGACTAAAAATCATTTGACAGCACTAATGTTACATTCTATTAGACGTGACTATTCTGTATAATTAATATCTGTTTTTCTTTTGTGAGTCACTCTTCTGATCTTTCTCATTTTTTTCTTTCCCTTCATACGTAAACTCATTAATTCATCCTGGTGTCCTTCGCTGTGTCTGTGGATTCTTGCCAATCCTTCCCAAATAACTAAGCTCCATGAATTCTTGGTCACCCAGTGACACGCCCATCATCTCGCTGGAGCCCTGTGACTCGTCCTGCTGCGATGTAGCCCGCATCGGAGGTCTCAAACCGGCGGTGCTTTTGGATCTGATTTATCTAATGGGCCTGCTGGAGGAGCGAGGCTGGCTCGGCGCACATTCGGCCAACGTACGAAAATTATCGGAGGAGGAGAACTTGGCGGAGGGCGAGACACAGTATAGTCTGGATGAGGACATGGCGGATGAGCTCAAGTGGTTGACGGATGAGGACAGGAAGTCGCCATCCTCGACAAAAGATATCATGAAGATCCACCAGGAGTCAACCCCGCAAACCAAATTCAACACCTTCGCCTCGGAGCTACGAGCAGTTCGAGTCTCCTATCTTCTTACCGGTGCCTTGAAATCCCTTGCCGTGATCTTCAGCTGCGAGAAGTTATCAGATTTGCTCTCAGTGCCAAAACCGGATTCCACCAGCGCCTCGACGAGTCCGATGTCGGACCAGGGTAAAGGTGAGGCCAGCAGGCAATGGGATGAGAGTGCCGAGCTAAGGTCCGTGCTGCAGTACGTGGTGCAGAGCATGGTGAAGTGGGCGGTCCGACCATGTCCCATAAAACAGACGGTCTCTCTGGCCGACCTGGAGAGGGCTCAGGTCATGATCTATAAAGGGGCCCTGAGAGGACTGCTGGATAAAGAACACAAAGGTACCACCATCCATTAGTTTGGCTAATTTGCTTATTTTGAGTGTGAAGAGTATTTTATTTACTAGAACAGTGTTTTTCAAGACACATTTTTTGCGTTGAAAAAATCCGGCAGCACACCACCAGCAGAAATCATTAAAAAACGAAACTCAGTTGACAGTAAAAAGTTGTTTTGTTGGATATGACTTTAACCCATAACAAGCATGCATCACTATAGCTCTTGTCTCAAAGTAGGTGTACTGTCACGACCTGTCACATCACGCTGTGACTTATTTTGAGTTTTTTGCTGTTTTCCTGTGTGTAGTGTTTTAGTTCTTGTCTTGCGCTCCTATTTTGGTGGCTTTTTCTGTTTTTTTTGGTATTTTCCTGTAGCAGTTTTATGTCTTCCTTTGAGCGATATTTCCCGCATCTACTTTGTTTTAGCAATCAAGAATATTTCAGTTGTTTTTATACTTCTTTGTGGAGACATTGTTGATTGTAATTTCATGTTCGGATGTACATTGTGCACGCCGTCTTTGCTCCACAGTAAGTCTTTGCTGTCGTCCAGCATTCAGTTTTTTTTCCTTTGTAGCCAGTTCAGTTTTAGTTTTGTTCTGCATAGCCTTCCCTAAGCTTCAATGCCTTTTGTTAGGGGCACTCACCTTTTGTTTATTTTTGGTTTAAGCATTAGACACTTTTTTACCTGCTCGCTGCCTCCCGCTGTTTCCGACATCTACAAAGCAATTAGCTACCGGATGCCACCTACTGATATGGAAGAGTATTAGACGGTTACTCTGCCGAGCTCTAGACAGCACCGACACTCAACAACACATAATTCTCAGACTATAATTACTGGTTTGCAAAAAATATTTTTAACCCAAATAGGTGAAATTAGATAATTTCCCACAGCACACCGGACTGTATGCCGTGGCACAGTGGTTGAAAAACACTACTAGAAAACAGTCTGAAAAAAAGACAAGTCTTCTTATATCAGGGGTCGCAAGAAATAACCGACAAGACTTGCTTTAAAAATTGTATTCAAAGAAGTATTCAGCAAATTGGGTCGTCTTATATTTAGGTCTATACAGTATATAGTATTGAAAAAAAGCTGTGACACAGAGATCTACATTAAAATGTATCTCAAAAGGCAAATTCGGGACCAGGTCATTTGAAATGTATGGTGGTCTTATATTTGCGCTATTTTCCAGTCAATACGGTACTTAAAAAAGCTGTGACACACAGACAACCCTTAAAAATGTGGCTCATAACAACAAGTTAGCAATCGGCTCGTCTTAGTTTGTCTCAGTACGGTACAAAACAATCCTGTGACACAAACTCACTTGAAAAATGTGAATCAAAGGGGAAGGTAGCAATTCAGAGCCATCTTATATTTGGGTTATTTCTATGGTTAATTTGGTCATCAGAAAAAGCTGTGACACAGAGACTTGCTTGAAAATTGTGACTCAAAGGATAAGTTAGCTATAAGGTTGTCTTACATGTGTGTCAAAATTGTACGAAAAAAAGAACACTTGGCAATTGAGTCGTGTTATGGTTGTGTCAGAACGGTTAAAAAAAAAAATCCTCTGACACACAAACTCACTTGAAAAATGTGATTTAAAAGGGTAGTTAGCAAATCAGGTCGTCCTGTATTTGGGTTGATATTGTACTGGAAAAAAGCTATGGCACATAGACCCCAAAAATGTGTCTCAAAAGGCAAATTTGTGAAAATTCAAGCAGTCTTATATTAGGGTTTTTTTCCGGTAATGCGTTACTTAATAAAGCAGTGACACAAAGGCTCCCTTAAAAATTTGACTCAAAGGTCAAGTTAGCAATCAGATCGTCTGACATTTGTGTCAAAACTGTACAAAAAAAGCCCTGTGACAAAGAGACTTGATGGAAAAATTTTACTCAAAGGGTAAATTGTCGTGTTGTCTTATATTTGGATCAATACAGTCCTGAAAAAAGAGCCGTGGCACAGAGACCCTCTTGAAATTTGGATGTCAAAAGGCAAATTATTGATCGGGTCATCAAAAATTCAAGCTGTCTTATATTCGGGTTATTTTCCAGTTAATACAGTACTTAAAGAAACCTGTAACACAAAGACTCCCTTGAAAATGTGGCTGATATAACAAGTTAGGGATCTCAGCTTTGAAACCTTGTTTCCTTTGCTTTTCCAGAACCGGGCCTCCACTCGACCTCTCAGCCCATTTCCAAGTCGTCAAGCTCTGTCTCCTTGTACAGTGTCGGCTCGGAAGGCACCGCCATCTTCGGACAGTCCAACAGAGCCTCCGCTTCGTCCTCTAACACCGAACTGGCCTCGTCGCTCCCGACCAACCTGCAGGCGGACGGTCACGAGCACTTCAACCCTTTCCTCCCCATCAGCCTCCTTCAGTAAGTACAAACCCCGTTTCCATATGAGTTGGGAAATTGTGTTAGATGTAAATATAAACGAAATACAATGATTTGCAAATCCTTTTCAACCCATATTCAATTGAATACACTACAAAGACAAGATATTTGATGTTCAAACTCATAAACTTTATTTATTTTTTGCAAATAATAATTAACTTAGAATTTCATGGCTGCAACACGTGACAAAGTAGTTGGGAAAGGCCATGTTCACCACTGTGTTACATGGCCTTTCCTTTTAACAACACTCAGTAAATGTTTGGGAACTGAGGAGACACATTTTTCAAGCTTCTCAGGGGGAATTCTTTCCCATTCTTGCTTGATGTACAGCTTAAATTGTTCAACAGTCCAGGGTCTCTGTTGTGGTATTTTAGGCTTCATAATGCGCCACACATTTTCAATGGGAGACAGGTCTGGACTACAGGCAGGCCAGTCTAGTACCCACACTCTTTTACTATGAAGCCACGTTGATGTAACACGTGGCTTGGCATTGTCTTGCTGAAATAAGCAGGGGCGTCCATGGTAACGTTGCTTGGATGGCAACATATGTTGCTCCAAAACCTGTATGTCCGTTTCAGCATTAAGGGCGCCTTCACAGATGTGTAAGTTACCCATGTCTTGGGCACTAATACACCCCCATACTATCACAGATGCTGGCTTTTCAACTTTGTGCCTATAACAATCCGGATGGTTCTTTTCCTCTGTGGTCCGGAGGACATGACGTCCAGAGTTTCCAAAAACAATTTGAAATGTGGACTCGTCAGACCACAGAACACTTTTCCACTTTGTATCAGTCCATCTTAGATGAGCTCAGGCCCAGCGAATTCGACGCCGTTTCTGGGTGTTGTTGATAAACGGTTTTCGCCTTGTATAGGAGAGTTTTAACTTGCACTTACAGATGTAGCGACCAACTGTAGTTACTGACAATGGGTTTCTGAAGTGTTCCTGAGCCCATGTGGTGATATCCTTTACACACTGATGTCGCTTGTTGATGCAGTACAGCCTGAGGGATCGAAGGTCACGGGCTTAGCTGCTTACGTGCAGTGATTTCTCCAGATTCTCTGAACCCTTTGATGATATTACGGACCGTAGATGGTGAAATCCCTACATTCCTTGCAATAGCTGGTTGAGAAAGGTTTTTCTTAAACTGTTCAACAATTTGCTCACACATTTGTTGACAAAGTGGTGACCCTCGCCCCATCCTTGTTTGTGAATGACTGAGCATTTCATGGAATCTACTTTTATACCCAATCATGACACACACCTGTTCACAATTTGCCTGTTCACCTGTGGGATGTTCCAAATAAGTGTTTGATGAGCATTCCTCAACTTTATCAGTATTTATTGCCACCTTTCCCAACTTCTTTGTCACGTGTTGCTGGCATCAAATTCTAAAGTTAATGATTATTTGCAAAAAAAAAAAGTTTATCAGTTTGAACATCAAATATGTTGTCTTTGTAGCATATTCAACTGAATATGGGTTGAAAAGGATTTGCAAATCATTGTATTCCGTTTGTATTTACATCTAACACAATTTCCCAACTCATATGGAAACGGGGTTTGTACAATGGTTGGAGAATTGTAAAACAATATTAGTAGTAGTATTAGATGTGTTGATATACGTAAACATTACATATCACGGTTATCGTGACCAAAATGATTGTCGGTTATCGCGGTATATGTTAATTTTAAAGGTAATTCTGCACAATCAAACTGTAGTGTCTCTAATATGATATGAATTCTGGCTTCCTTCAGGCACATGGTGCTAACTCGCTTCCCCACGCTGACCGGCCTGGTTAGTGCCGCACCTGTACTGCATCCTTGCTTCAGCCTGGCCAGCTCGGCCTCCTGCGACGCCTTCAGTGAGCAGCAGACTAGCTTCATGGAGCCGGGTCCTTGCAGCACGCAGGCCAGAAGCAGCCTGGGTAAGGACTAGTCCAAAGTCAGTTAGTATGTATGTACTGTACAAGCTTATTTAACTGTGTGTGTCATCCATGACCCAGCATGTTTTGTAACACTAACCCACACTGTTACATTACGATAATCCTTTACATGCATGACACAGGTTATGTGCTTTGTATGGCGTCATCATTTTTCCATCAAGTTTGAACTTCATGCACAGGAATTGTATATTCAAATATATACTCCCCTATATTAAACTACGGGGTTATTATTTTTTTCTGTGTTTGTGTTGTGCACTTTTTCTTTTCTCCTCAACCACCAGAGCGGACACAAATGTTTGTCACCAGTCGCTTGCTAGAAATGGGATTCTCTATGAGACATATCTACTGCGCCATGGAGGCAGCAGGTACTGCTTTGTCACGTCCAAAAATGTTTGCTTCTTCATGTGCTTTGTAATGTCAATATTTCGTCCTTCACTTGTTTGCAGCCTTTTTGGCAAGTATTATTTTAGCTGGGTGCAAAATGCATTTTGTTTTACACTCACTAGCCATGGCAAAATAATGGGCTCCCTGCATCAAGAATAGTTAATTAAATATTTCCCATTTTAACTGCATTACATAAAATGTTTGATAAGTGGGCAGGTATGAGTGCATTTTGCTATATTTGAATAAAAATAAATACTGTACTTTAATCAATTTAAAAAATGGGTGGGGGAATTTTTCCAATTCTTTTGTTTGATTTTTCACTAAAATATTCCAAATTCCTCATGCAGTTGTAAAATCCAATGCTAAATTTTGATGCAGATGTACCCAAAGAAACCATTCTATGTGCATTTTTTCAATATATGAATGAAGATCATTTGGATTGGTGCATTTAAAAAAAAAAAAAAAAAAAAACTAATTTAGAAAAGTATTTTCATGCGGTGGAGATATTCTTTTCAAATGGATAACCTTGATTTTCACTCAAATACTGCATATGATTTTGTAAAAAAAAAAGGTTTCTCATGCATGCCAGCATTCATTATTTTAGTACAATAAAAATACTAATGCGTTAACCTACTGTATTGCATCAATGCATTAATAATACGCTGTAAATAGCAGGTATAGTATATAAACATGTACTTGTTATACAGACATTGCTTTTCTATTAAATAACTATTTGGTCCACAGATGTAGCAGGTGACCTGGACTCTCAGACCATCGAGGTGTTAGCCAGCTGGATGTTGGAGCACCCCCTGACTGAGGAACAGCAGACGACGGAGTCCAACAGGCAGAATGGCGAGCCCGACACGCCCTCCTCTGATGGACCCGAGACAGTGCAGTGCCCTGAACGCCCCGCCAGCCAACCCAGCGAGAGGTTGGTGATTTACGCTGCTTTTGTCTTTTTTGTACTAAAACCTACTAGTTTAATGTGATCAATACAGACTTTATTTTTTTTGTTCATAGCTTGCTACCGGGTCTTGACTGGATAGATAGAGAGAACTTCCTTGATGTCCATCTGACGAGGAACAGACCACCTCCAGCGAGGCGACGGCGTTCTGGTCCGACTCAGAGGACATCTTTTCGGAGGGCAGGTCAGAGCAAATATTGTTGGTCAATTTTTTTATTTAAAAACAACAAAAAAGATCAGTCCTGAAGCTTATAGCACGGGAGTCAACCAGCTGAGGGAACATTTGTTTCAGGCCCAACTAGTTCACAGCCTAAATAGGAACATTGAAGTTTGG
Organism: Nerophis lumbriciformis; assembly: GCF_033978685.3. Classification (NCBI taxonomy): domain Eukaryota; kingdom Metazoa; phylum Chordata; class Actinopteri; order Syngnathiformes; family Syngnathidae; genus Nerophis; species Nerophis lumbriciformis. The sequence continues at coordinate 20,552,456 of NC_084579.2, read as the reverse complement.
TGTAGACCAGGGGTCTCAAACTCAATTTACCTGGGGGCCACTGGATGCAGAAACTGGGTGAGGCTGGGCCGCAAGAAAAGACTTAAAAAAAAAAATCTAACATGCACTTTTTAATGAATTCACCTTCTTTGAATGGCTATCCCGCCCTAGCAACATACTTGCCAACCCTCCCGATTTTTCCGGGAGACTCCCGAATTTCAGTGCCCCTCCCGACAATCTCCCGGGGCAACCATTCTCTCGAATTTCTCCCGATTTTCACCCGGACAACAATATTAAGGGCGTGCCGTGATAGCTCTGCGTTCAACGTCCTCTACAACCTGTCGTCGCGTCCGCTTTTTCACCATACAAACAGCGTGCCGGCCCAGTCACATGTTGTATGAGGCTTCTGCAGACACGCGTAAGTGACTGCAAGGCATACTTGATCAATAGCTATACAGGTCACACTGAGGATGGCCGTATAAACAACTTTATCACTGTTACTAATATGCGCCACACTGTGAACCCACACCAAAAAAGAATGACAAACACATTTCGGGAGAACATCCGCACTGTAAGACAACATAAACACAACAGAACAAATACCCAGAACACCTTGCAGCCCTAACTCTTCCGGGCTACAATATACACCCCCGCTACCACCAAACCCCCCCGCCCCCAACCCCACCCACCTGAACCGACACGGGGGGGTTGATGTGTGGGGGGGGCGGGGTTTGGTGGTAGCGGGGGTGTATATTGTAGCCCGGAAGAGTCTCCCGGAAAAATCGGGAGGGTTAGCAAGCATGACGCTGTCAAGCGCCATTCATATAAAACTTGCGGGCCGCACTAACATTACATTTTCATACTAAGGTGCGGGCCACAAAATAACGTCAATTGCGGCCCGCGGGCCGCGTGTCTGAGACCCCTGGTGTAGACCATTTGAACTACAACAACAAACAACCAGCAGAGATCACCTCAAATTTGACTGCCGCTTTAAAAATCACTCAAATACATTAAACAGAAGGAAAACACATTGTGTATGGCTTAGGAGCAATTCAAGCCCTACTGGTTAATGCCTAAAAAGAGTGTTACAGAAATGAAAAGATTATGTAAACTGAACTACCATAGGTAACAGCAACCAGACAAACAATTCAGACCCTACTGGTTTACTGCTAAACAGGCTACATTAGAAATAAAAACAGAACAGAGGAGAACAACGATTGGAATCAATGTTCCCTCTAATTGTTCATGTGTCTGAGCAAACACAAAAACTCCCTGAGCATTCAGTGGAGCACATGTGAGCAACATCACACGTGGCAATACCAGCAGCACACCTGTCTCAAACCAATCTTTTATAATAACACTCAAATGAGAGGAGTCATTTTCATGAGATTATTTTGTAATATTAGTGATTTAGCCCACTTGTAATGAAAATAAAAGAAATCTTGTTTTTCATAAGCTATGGATTAGTATTGTACAATATGTCTGGGTGGGGGTCCTGCTTTGGAAATCATTTGTACCCCTTTCAGAGATCACATTTAGTTCCCCTTAAACATCCTCATGTTGCACAATGAAATGTAAGCATAGGATGAATTGTGCATTCCTGTAACTTTCTCTAGTAACAGCATTCCATGATTAATATCAATAAATTAACATTAATAATAAATGACAGTAGAATAAGCACACGTATGACTGAGGAGTCAGAGTGTAACTTTGTGTGGTGTTTGAGTTGTCCGACATTTTGTGTGGCCATAAACGCACCAGATCACCAACACGTCGTATGCGTGTTGGTGACAGATGACAAGTTGGTTTTGGCCTGGTTTGTACGGCAGAAAATGACTAGTTTTTCGAGAGAGAAATTTTTTACTCATGTTTTTGGTGTGGTTATGGCCGAATATAAACTGTTTTGCTCAATAAAGTGATCGATATAATTCCTGTCCTCGAAGCATCTCGATAGACGTTACAATAATTGAACGGTGTTCAATTGAACAGTGTTGACGAACACCGTTAGAGCCGTTTGTTGTCACTGTCACTCAGAGTTGCATTGCAAAATTACACAGAATAAATGTGTTTATTTTGTTTAGAATTCAGATGGGATTTGATTTGGTGCGCGGCACATATTTGTTGTGCGCAGAGGACGCTTGAGCAGTGCGCAATTGCGCAGACGCGCGCACCTTAGAGGGAACAATGATTGGAATGGTCTTCTTTTTTTTTTTTTAACTACTAGATACAAACTAGGAGAGATCATAACAATTTCAGACCCTACTAGTTTAATACCTAAATAGGCTACTATAGAAATAAAATCAGATCGTCAAACAGGAGGTGAGAAAAGTTTGGAATAGTCCTTTTTTTTTTAACTACCATGCAGGTACCAAACAGCAGAGATCAAATCAATTTCAAACCCTACTTGTTGACTGCCTAAATAAGATACAATAGAAAAAAAAAACAGAACATCAAACAGGAGGAAAACAAAGTTTAGAATTGACCCTTTTTAACTAATAGGTAAAAACTAGCAGCGATCACATCAATTTCAGACCCTATTATTTTACTACCTAAATAGGCTACTATATAAATGTCAAACTGGAGATGAGCAAAGTTTGGAATGGTCATTTGTTTAATGACAAGGTACAAACCACCAGAGATCACAACATATTCAAACCCTATTGTTGACTGCCCAAATAGGATACTATAGAAATAAAAACAAACAAGAGCAAAGCAAATTTATAAATTTGAATGGACCTTTTTTAACTACTAGGTAAAAACCACAAAAAGTGCACACCAAATCAGGCCCTACGAGTGTGCTGCCAAAAAGTAGGCCGACTTGTTTACGTTTTACCCGTTTTCTATTAACCCTCATTGTTTGTTCATTCATCCTTTTTCAGATTTACCGTCACCTAACCCCGTCCGGCAGCTGTACCAGCAGAACACAGGCGATTGGCCGGAGTATGTGGAGTTTCATCCCTTCTCTGCCGAGGAGGAGTCTGAGCTGGGCTACATGGACGACGTTTACCATGAGGAGACATACGAGGACCTGCTCACTCCTTTCTTCAGCCTTGAAAGAGACACGCTTCACATCGTAGAGGTGACACATTAGCCTTTTACAGACAAATTACCGAATACGGAGTGTCACTTTGGTTCATTTTCTAATGTAAGGATGCTAAAAAATAATCCAAAACATTGAGATATTTGCAAATAATGTATTTAATAATAATTTTAACATGAAGTTATGTGTGTGTTCTTTAGAGTGCAGAGGAACACAGTCAGATGGTGAAATGCGAGCTGTGCAGCACCCTTACCTTGCAGTTCAACAACCACATCAAGCGCCGCCATCCAGGCTGCGGCCAGAGCGCCGCACGCAAGGGTTACGACAGCACGGGGACCTACGTGGACGTGTGGTTCAAAGGGGAGTGCGGTTCCAACTTCCCCTTCTACCTCCTTTGTACTTCCTGCAGGGAGAAGTATCTTGCTGCGAACGTGAGCGGTCTAAAGAATGAAAGGTAGAGGAAACAGATTGGGAACTGTATTGATAGCTACAGACCTTTTTTTTTTTTTACATAACTGCAGAGAGTACCAGGCGTCAACTATAGGCAAGATTTTGAATGTAATATTTTTGATTGTAGGATAAAAGCCAGTGATTTGATTGGCCATTTGGACAGCACCTCTGATGGTGAGCAAGGCTACTTACATTTAAAGATATTTTACAGACATTGTTTTAATTATGTTTGTTTGCACAGATGATTGGGAAATGAACCACCAAGACCAGTGTGATGCAGACAGACTGACAGGCCTGGAGGACTTTGGGCTCCTGCTAAGACCTCTGGGTCTGACTGAAAAGAAGCTGGTGCCCGACCCCATCGCTTTTACTGAGCCTGATCCACTTGGAGCTCTGGTTTATTGCACGACTGATCCTCTGAAGGCTGTCCCTAAAGGTATTAATTTGCCGACATCTCTTGAATGTATCAACAAAACCCACTGTTTGTTTCCATCACTAGGGGATGCTGTGGTCGAGCAGAAGATCTCCCTGAGCCTCGGGCAGCAGGCGATGTCTCTGAGGGACTCTCATGACCGACTCAAAGCACTAAGAAGAGTCACTTCCACAGCTCAGATCCTGCTGGCGTACAGCATGGTGATGCGAGCCTTATCTCAGACCGCTTACAGGTGCATGCCTCACATACATGTAAACCTTTTTTCTTGTTTTCATGGCAACCATCACTTATTTTGTCCTGCTTTCCAGCCCATCTAGCGGACTGGAGTCTCTTGGCCTGGCAGACATCCGCATCTTGGTGCGTCTGATGACGCTCGCCGCAGCAGGCAGGGCTCACACTTGTGTGGACAGACGGTCCGCAGGCAGGGGGCCGGTCTCTGAGCACAGCAGCTCCAGCTGCCTCAGCTTCTTGACCTCAGCCATCGGCAGCGTTGTGTCGCGCAGCGCCACCGCCTACAGGCAGCTGGTGGAGATATGTACTCAGGTTAGTTCACTTTTGACTGGCAATTTCATTGTATTTGCATTGCATCATAAGTGCTGCACATCTCTAAACATTAGAAGCATGATGGATGTCTTTGCTTAGTGGCAGGGAGTGCAACTCATCTAGGCCTAATTAGATTGCTGACTGAACAGGCTGCAACATGGAATATCTCTACAGTACAGCTCCCACTAGTGGAAAGTCATTAAAGACAAGAACCAGTGCCTCAACTTACAAGGTTAATTGGTTCTGAGATGGAGCTCTTAAATCAAAACACTTTGTATCTCAAATCAACATTGTCTATTTGTATGCATTGAAATCAATTTGATTGTTGCTTGCCCAAAAAGAAATATCTAAATTTTACATGTACCGTATTTTTCGGACTATAAGTCGCACGAGCCGAAAATGCACAATAAAGAAGGAAGAAAACATATATAAGTCGCATTTTTGGGGGAAATTTATTTGATAAAACCCAACACCAAGAATAGACATTTGAAAGGCAATTTAAAATAAATAAAGAATAGTGAAACAGGCTGAATAAGTGTACGTTATATGAGGCATAAATAACCAACTGAGAACGTGCCTGGTATGTTAACGTAACATATTATTTTAAGAGTCATTCAAATAACTATAACATATAGAACATGCTATACGTTTATCAAACAATCTGTCACTGTCACTCTGTCACTGTCAATTTGATTGTTGCTTGCCCAAAAAAAAAAATCTAAATTTTACATGTACCGTATTTTTTCGGACTATAAGTCGCTCCGGAGTACATCGCACCGGCCGAAAATGCACAATAAAGAAGGAAGAAAACATATAAGTCGCACTGGAGTATAAGTCGCATTTTTGGGGGAAATGTATTTGATAAAACCCAACACCAAGAATAGACATTTGAAAGGCAATTTAAAATAAATAAAGAATAGTGAACAACAGGCTGAATAAGTGTACGTTATATGAGGCATAAATAACCAACTGAGAACGTGCCTGGTATGTTAACGTAACATATTATGGTAAGAGTCATTCAAATAACTATAACATATAGAACATGCTATACGTTTACCAAACAATCTGTCACTCCCAATCGCTAAATCCCATGAAATCTTCCTCCCCTGTGTTGCCTCTGGTATGTCCTTTCTTTCTGTTGCTCGATCGCCGTTCACTGCTGCATATTTCACTACGTCCAGCTTGGAATCTGCAGTATATGATTTCCTTTTCGGTGCCATTTTAGTTCAGCCCTTCTCAGTTTTTATAAGTTATCGCCAATGTTGATGTGATCCATTTTAATAGCTATGGCAGTAGCATATAGCATATAGCAGTTAGCATCCCATGACCCACAATGCACTTCTGCCATGACCCTCCCCCGCCGAATTCTTATTGGTTGACGTGTGAGTGACGATTGCTGACGTGTTTGTGACGATTGCTGCCATTTGCTTCGTCTCTTACGCGAATGAGATAAATAATATTATTTGATATTTTACGGTAATGTGTTAATAATTGTACACATAAGTCGCTCCGGAGTATATGTCGCACCCATGGCCAAACTATGAAAAAAACTGCGACTTATAATCCGAAAAATACGGTAAGATGCCATTTTAGATCTGAAATATTGTATGAAAACAGTACAATAGAATGCACTACTAGCAACTACAGTAGTTTTATGAAGTGATGTAATGATATTGTACAGCATTTATTTTGGAGAGTGGACTTCTACAGTATCTCCTTCCAGCTTCTTCTCTGTCAAACACACTGTCAGTAGCTTCTCCATATATTTTCATGGATAAATGTCTGCCGTTTGGATAATATTCAAACATTCTTGTCTGGCGTTAATCATTCTGCTTCAGTATGGAGCAGACTAGTACTCATATAGTCAAATTGTTTCACCAATGATTTTGATGTTTTCTTACTTTAATTCAGTGAATATTTAAGTAAAGTCAATCACCAGCGATAAGCTAGTGCTAGCGAGTAAGACCAGATATTTTGGGCCGACCTTACGGAGTTCACTGTGGCATTTGGTAGAGCAAATAAGGGCAGGGATGTTTGTAACTAAAAATTTTGCCTGCAAATAAAGCATAATTAGCCGAGATCCAGCATTTATCTTAAAACACTTTAATTAGGTCACTCTTACATTGCAGTAGCACTGTAGTAAAAATTGTGAAGATGTTAGCTTCGAGCTTCAGGTTTTTCTAATGATTAAAAATACAATGAAAAAGTTCATAATGTATGATTTCTCTTATACATTATTTTCATTTACGTCATGATTGATTGTTAGAAAAACAGTCCTAAATGTTTTTGTTTCAAGGATTGAAAAGAAAACGAGGGCACTCTTAACTGTCTTTTTAAATTACCTTGGATCTACTGTATTGGTAATAATAATTCAGTAAAGTCATGTTTACTTGTAAGCAAAATCAATAATCAATTTTGTAGTACTAATTTTTTTTAAAGCTAATGAAATGAACATAATTAATAAAATAATGGTTTAAATTAAAACAAAATAAATAGAATAAATATATTAACAATTTAATTTGCTATGGTCTTATTTTATGTGACCTGTTTTATAAATAATTAAATTATATTATGTTCGATTCTTGGGAAAATTCAGATTCAATTCAATTCAAAAATGATACTGTGCATTAAATATAAAAACAATCTAAATAAATTAATAAATACATTTAAAAAATATATTTGTTTTTTATTATACAATTGTGTAGCTACAATGTACATTAATAAGCTGGTTCCAAAATAAGAACATTATATTTTAAGTTTCAATTGAATAAATAAAATTAATGTAAATTGGTAAACATAAATAAATACTATCTAAAATTATAAGAAGAAATTTAATTAGTTCAATGGAATCTAATTATATACATCTAATTCACTTCCATCATGTTTTATTGTCAGATCAATATTCCAATAATAAAAAATTTTAATGAAAAAAAAAAATGTAAATAGCAAATAAACCGTACAATTAAAACTCAAAGTAAATTTTCCTTCGAATAATAAAAGAAATATCATTAAAAAGATGGGTGTTTGTCAATAAACATTTTTTCAATCTTTTGAATGATTATTGCTTCTTGTAGGATCTGATGGCAGCAGCTACAGGACTGACGAATGGAGGATCCAGCGATGCCCAGCAGAGAGCTTGCCTGACATCCAGCGTGACAACCCCTGCTGCAGCAGCCCAGCAGCAGAGGGACTGCAGCGAACAACTGGCGTCTTTCCTGGTCACACAAAGTCTGGTAGCCTTGCTCACTGACAATGGGGCTCACTGCCACGTCGCTGAGAAGCCTGACTATGAGGCTCATGGTCAGCATAATACCAAAGCATTTTAAACTATAGCTTACTCACCACATTCACCACACCTATGGATTTTTTTTCACCAAGATGCAGGGCACCAAGGACTGTGTTCCAGCTTACCCACAGGCCCTTCCCCTCACCGAGCATCCAAAGTGGGACCTCTCGAGCTGGCTAACGCTTTGGCGGCGTGCGTCCTGTCTGCCATGTTGAACAGCCATCACCGCCAGTGGGCAGCACGGCGACTGGTGCAGGCTTTAGCGGTGACGGGGCGGGACAGTCCTGGTCGGGCCCAGAGCTACAGCGACCTTGCTGGGGACCTGCGGAAGTGTCCCGTCAAAAGGCTGGAAGGACATTATAATAAAGTAAGAGTGATTTATTTTATTTTTATGTTTATAAACAAATCCTAATAGCTTTTTTCTGTTTGTTATTTTTAAGATGGCAACTTGTTTTTGGAACAGCGAGCAAAGTTTGCTGGCTACATGCTCTCAGGATAAAGTGGTGCAGCTGTGGAGCATCAGTGAAAATAATGCACAGTTGCACACTACCTTCTCCTGTATAACAAGGTACGTTTTGACCATAAGAAAAGTAACAAACTCCTGTATTGACCGAATAAAATATTTTTGCCCTGAGGAAAAAGCTGTTTTATATTTGGGGTCTTGAATTTACACATGCAAATCAACAAGTGGTACTTTTGACTTCTCCCTATGCAAATCAAAGCTTTTTTTCCGTCACTTCCACACACACAAACACACACACAAGTAACCAGGAGAGACGCAGTCGTGACTCACTGGAATAAATCTCAGTCTTTTTGTTCTCTGCAGTAAAACAGACAGAACAAGCTCTGAGAGCAGAAGAGGCCGATGTCATCACATGTCGCCTGTGTACTGGAGCACAGGCGGCGAATTCCTGGCGGCTCCGGAGAATAAACACGTCACCATCATGAACATCAGAGGTAAGCTAGTCTATGCGTATCATATCGTATATTCCTTGAATATAACTGTCATTTCCTTTCATGACTTAAATATGTCAGCTACGGTAATCAGACGTGTCAAAAACGATGCCTTAAGAAAAATACCTAGAAATGCATTTATAAGTGACCACAATGTATCCCACAAGTCATCCTCCATTTGTTTATGGTACCGCACTCGACAATAGAACGGGGCCAAATAAGAATTTGATTAATAAAGTTTAACATTAACAATAAACAAATGTAATTGATTTGTTGTTTGTTATTGTCTTTAAAGTACAGTCATCCCTCGCCACATCAGGCTTCAAATATTGCAGATTCACCACGTAGCAGATTTTATTGAGTTTTTTTAAGCAGATTCTACAACGTTTTTGCCCTAAATTAGGCATTCTCAAGTATAAAAATGGCTAAGTGAACTAAAAATATAAATTCTACAGTAGTATTGGCCACCAGATGAGACCAAACCGATCAGATCACGCTGTGTAGTATCGTGGCCACTGATTGCCTTAGCTTCAGGCAGCGCTACTATTATGGATTAAAATAGTGTACTGGTGACTAAAAGGGGTTGTTTTATGTCTAGATGACTCACAATGTTGAAAACTGTATTTAGAAGATAGTGAAGTTTTTTTATGCTCTATCTATTCAAATATCCCATCTATAATTACTTATTCTTACTTTGCGGAATGTCATGTCAGAAGCCAATTAACTGCCATAAACGAGGGATTACTCTCGTTCAAATCAAACAGGTAACCTTTGAATAACTGAATTTTATCTAGAGAATAAAAAAGTGACAACCACATTTTAGCCCATCATGTATCTACCGACTGTGTATGATATCTAATTTAAGCTACAAAATAATTACGTTATTAATTATTGATTATAGGAATAACTCAAATCATGTAACAAAATACAATATATTGAAGCAAACATAATGATCTAAATAAATGCATTTTCTTTTTTTACTGTATTTTAATGATTGTAAAGTAAAAAAACAAAAAAACGTCAGATTAAAAATGTAATCTGACAGTTGAATCTGAAAAAATGGGATGTATAAAATGTATCCCACCAGACATTCTCTAAAACACCACATCAAAGAATCAGGTTGAAATAAATAAATAATAAAAATACATTTACAAATCCATAAAAATTATATTGAAAAAAGTTAATAAAATGTTGTAATTGTTGAGATTAAAAAAATACTTGTATAGAAAACTTCAGCTCTTTTCAATAGCATTGAATCATTGTCTAAACGTTTCCATACTGAAAAAATCAAAAGATACAGAGATTATTTTTATATTTTTCATTTTCTAAACCAATGTAATAATAAGGTGTATTATTTTTTTAAATACAAAAAAAACAGCCTGCAAGTCAGCTTTGTATGATTATCATCAACATGTCAACGTTTTATTCCACTTATGTTTTGTTTTTTTGTAGTATTTTTAGAATGTGCCGCCGGTCATTAAAAAATTAGCTGCAGGCCACACTTTGGAAACCTCGTCCTAACATTATTATCATTTCAAAATATATACATTTTTAAAGCTGTGGTGTTGCGACCTTGTGTCTTGTCTGCAGGGTCTCACTGTCACACGGAGGTTCAGTCATCCCGAGTCACGACGCTGTGTTGGGCTCCGGCCTTCAGCTTGTGGCTTCTGGAGCAGCCTGGCGCTTACAAGAGCAGACCCACCGAAAGCTTGCTGGTGGGGCGGCTGGACGGGTCCCTTAGCTGGCTGCGTGTCACCATGCAGGAGCTGGACTTGCTTGTAAAGACCACTGAGCTCACCCACTGCTACAGGACAGAGGGTAGGGAGCCACAAATGTATATTATTTGTTTAATATCTGTAGGGAAAAACTTTTCTTTACCGTGGTCTTTCGTAGCTCCGCAATGTGTGGCCTGGCATGGTGAGGAAAAGCCATTTGCAGTCGGGTACCCCAGTGGAAAGATACTTTTGGCCACAACTGAGACATATGAAAATGAGCGATTGGTGGTGCTTCCTGTCCACCAGGTCAAGCTTCATTATAATTCACTCAATGCTGACTTTGAGCAATTTAAAAAAAAAAAAGGCTAAATGTGTTAAACTGTGCGCACAGGATGGTGTTACTTCCCTCAAATGGGATCCCACAGGGCACCTGCTGCTCTGTTTGGGCAGGTCAGAGGTTGTGAAGATTGTGGGACTCTCAGGGGGAGAATGGGTGACACTCCACTCCCTGGTGCATCCCTGCACCGTCAATGTCGTTGAGTGGTGTCCACTTTCTGGCCGAGCCCCGGATCCCATGCTCATGATGGCTATGTAAGTTTGCGCCTTATTCTCCTTCTGATATATATTCTGTAACTCTTCGTTTTTTCCCTTCCAGAGGTTGTCAGAATGGCACTGTACATGTATGGAAGTTGCCACAAGGGGGTGCTGCTGTACCTTTGTCCAGCTCCTTGAGGGAGTCGAGAAACGCCAATGTAAAAGTGGACCTGTGTTTTCTTTATCGTTTCAAAATACTGTTTAACAGCAGATTTTTTTTGGTGTTTCAGGAGAGTCCAACGTGCGTATTTGTTCTTCACGCTCACATTACCGCCGTGAAGTCGCTTTCATTTTGCCCCAGTGGGATGGCCTTGGTTTCTGGTGGCATAGGAGGGCTGCTCAACATCTGGTCCTTACAGGTTGGAGAACATCATTCACCTATTTGTAGTTCAACGATACATGTGGGAAATGTTCATGACACTGCATGAGCTTGCAGGATGGTTCAGTTCTCCAGACCGTTACAGGATTGGGCTCTGTCGTCAGCACCACCTGGATCCCAAAAATGGGTGTTGTCGTCTGCTTCGGGCGATCTAAGGTAATTTGAATCATTCATAACTTACATTCTTTAATTTTTCTTCCCGTTGTGCATAGCCGTAACTACCAATGAGGAGACAAAGGTCACGTCTTTGGTATTTTTTTAAGTGACAAAAATAAGACGATATGACTGACTGCAAATAAACTTTGTGTAGGCTGTACATCACCATGCGGTAGATCATCCTCTCCCAATATACGATCTTAGGTCATGCCCAGCCCGCCACAACTCCAGACTTTTATTTTAAACATTATCCGATCCGAAATGTGCTGTCAACATAATGTTAACATTAAATTATACTGACATCGCTAATGTTGGTTTCACTAGAATGAAATTGATGTGAAACGTTGACATGTCAGTCAGGTGCTGCACCTCCCTAAACGCAGAACGAGCACAGTGCATAGTGCTTCGCTATCTTGAAGGGGTGGGGTTGGGGGCATTTTGTGTGAAGAAGCTTATGTTAAATGTAAATTATTGAATGACAAGCCGCTTCATATGAAATTTTACCCCAAACGTATTCCTGGACACGTCATATTCTCTCTTAGGATATGAAGACAAATTTCTCCAAATATCTCTCGTTGCACGCGTGACTAGGATTTGAAATACAAAGCAGTAGGTCCTGAGTTCAAATCCATGTCAAGGATGAAATGTTTTAAAGTTTTTAAACATATATTTTAACTATGCTAAAATTCAGCATGGTAATTAAAAAGAAGTGAATTGATCACGGTAATGGTGCTGGAATACCTATGATTTCAGCCTTTCAAAGCTCCTCCTTGGACCATCATTTTTTGACCTTGGTACTTGTCAAGTACTTGTTAAATCCTGATTACGGTCCTGTCTTTGTGTAATGGCCAGTTGTCCCAATACTTTTACTAATTTAATGTACAGTGTAACGGTGTACAGTGGACACAATTGCAGTTTTTACCATAGGAAATAGTGGAAACAAAACACATCTGTTCCAGGGTCAAACTGTCACAATCATGGAGCCTTTTAAGTGTATAGGATATTTTTTAAATAATATTTTCAACACTTAATTGTCATGCAAAATGTTCATATTAACTGTTTTAGTAGGACAACAGAAAAGGATTGTGTGCCAAAATTAGATAAATAAAAAAATACTTACTTACTGAAAGCTGTAAAAACATTTATTAAACTCTGCACATTTTTAAAATTGTGTGATATAATCTGAAATTATTTTATTGAACTATTTGTTAATTTAATGACATTTTATTTTATGAGGGGGTAGTACATTGACAGCCTCCCTTCATTAGAGGTGTGGCTTGCATTGCTGTGCAACCAATCAAATCACCTCTTGATAGATGTCTTTTCACAATGAAGTCTTTGTCAAAGTGCATTTCATGACAATTTTCATGGTGCTTTTTATTGGATTGTAGCGTGATAATTAAAAAAGGTATTACCGGTAAATAAATACAAAGGTCATGAAATAAAGACATTGATAAATATGTTTAAAATAATTACATTACTTTATTTATTTGAATTCCATCCATCCATCCATTTTCTACCGCAATTGAAAATTTAATAAATGAGTTCACTTACTTATTTGGTTATTTAAATGATTTACTTTAAATATGTGTTTCTTTTTATATAACATTTTTTATTTTGGCATAACAAAACTTAAACCACTAAAAAAATAGGACTAAAACCACAATGCAGTCTAACTTTTAAGGAAAACCTTCTTACTCCCCCCCCATCTAGGATGTTTTGTTGATCTGCTGCACTCCAGACTGGATCAGTCAGAATCACGTGCTGGCTTCCTGCCGCATGGTCCTCAGAAGCCAGAACATCCTTGGTCTTCATCGGGCTCCTTGTTTGGCGGTGCTGCTGGAGAGGCTGCCCTTGCTGCTGCAGGAGCAGTACGCCTACGAGCGGGTCATTAAGCATTATTACTTGACGGCATCCTGTATATTGATCCGTGGTTTTGTGAGGAGAGGTGACTTTGCCCATCTTCATGCAGACCCACGTCGCTGCTGGTGACCAACTGGTCCACAGTGCCTTCCTGCAGAGCCTGGCCTCCCTGGCTGTCGGCTTGTCCTTAGAAGAACACCTGTGCCGGTACCCTTGTCCCCCGCATCACAACCCCAACGCCCGATCCTGCCCATCCGAATGGAGCTGGCTCGCCACCTACGCCACCACCGTGCGAAGTGCAGAGGCTATCGCCAGCGGCATCGTCTTTCCAGAATCCTTTGCGGTTCCAGAATTGGAGGAGCGGGATGGGTCTGAAATCTCAAAAGCCCTGGTAAATTACATTTATTGTGCCAAGGCGGAGATGTGAGTGAGATTATAATCGGAGGGACTTGTCCTGTATTGTAGGACAACAGCAAGTGGAGCTTCAGGATGGACGAACAGCTGATGTCTTGGGCCACCACTCGCCCAGAGGTAAAGACTTGAACTGATTGTGGTTGTAGTACAAACCCTGGATTGAAAAAAAAAAAAAAGAATAAAACCTGTGTCATGGAAAGTGGACATGTTTTTCTATCAATCAATCAATCAAAGTTTACTTATACTGTATAGCCCTAAATCACGAGTGTCTCAAAGGGCTGGATTCTTGAACAAAATTATTTTTAAAATGGATGACAGTTTTCCATTGTTGTTTGTCTTCAAACTGTGTCTACCCTGTATTGTATATTCTAATCTGGATTAAATCATATTTTCTTCCACCTCCTCAAAGTAATTACGGTATATCAGAAATTGGATTGTCTTGGAATTATGTTTGTGTGGTTTACACAGATTTAGTAACACTTCTAATGGGACTCCGGGGATACATTTTATGAATGGGGTAACTTTGTACGGCGTTGTTCCACTTCCCGAGGTTAGTGTCATGGCACTTTGTGTACGATCGATGGTCTTTGATTTTTTACCTCTTTAAAAAACTGGTGTCAGAAGTAGGATGGATTATAATGAAATCTAGCTGTTATGCATCTGACTGCATTGCCAGACAACCTGACTCTTCAGTCAGAAGTGGGACAGCTTGGTGAAATATCAGACCACCACCCCAGGAGGTCTGACTCTTTCGCACAGGCATTGGAAAGGTTTTTCAACTTGTACGGTTCCACTCCCTGAAGATTGTGTGAAGTCACGTTGTATACGATCCATGGGGTTAAAACGTCTTCATCTTTTTGGAAACTGGTGTCAGAAATGGGACATACGGTTGAGTACCGACCAAAAAGCTTGGCTCTTTTGCACGTTTAGAAATCTGGATTGAAGTTTGTACCTGGCTCATCTTTGTGAAATTTGGTGTCAGAAAAGAAATCAATAGTAATTGGCTAGTTTTAGGAACCCTTGGGATAGCTGAACCCTGTCCAAGAGAATCCAGATATGGGTGAAGTATAATAATAAACAACTGAGTTTATAGTAAAATCTTAATGGTCTGTATCATATTTTCCTCAGGACTGGCAGCGGGGGGGCAAAAGTGAGGTGTACTTGTGGGGGAACGGACGCTACGGACAGCTGGCGGGAACGGGAAGCAATCCCATGACACCTACACTCGCGGCTGCTCTTCTGCAGACACAACAGGTACTGTAATTACCTCATCGTACGCCGACACACACCCTCAATAGTTCCTCTTTGCTTAATGCTTGTCCTTTTTCAGGTGGTTTGCGGTCAGAACTGTACTTTCTTGGTTCAGTCCAATGGGACCGTGCTAGCTTTAGGGGAAGGACAGTATGGCAGGCTGGGACAAGGGAACTCGGATGATCTCTATGTCCCCACTATAATTTGCGCTTTTCAGGGTAAGATCCTTATATCATTATGTCAAAGCCTCACCCTTATACAGTTGGCCACTATGTTATATTTTATATTGCAACTATGGTACATTTTTAGTCTACTTTATACCTGAATTATCCTTTCCATCCTTACCCTTTCCATCATTTGTAACTGAGCTACTGTGTGGAACTATTTTCCTTGTGGATCAATAAAGCTTGTCTAAGTCGAAGTCTACTCAGGCTTCATCTAGTGTTAAGCCAAATAATCCCTTAATTAAATATAACACAGTGTTACTGTTCAAACTGTGTAATGTTACAGTGGCAAAAAATATTAAATATACTTATTAAATAAAACATATGGCTTGTTTTTAATGAACATTCAGGCCTACTAGGCTACTGTATTTTAATGTTAGTCATTATGGTGGTACTTGGTGAAAAAAAGTGAACTAGTTAAGTAACGGAATGTCCTTAGTCGTATATGAGGAATTACATAGAACTGTGTAACTGGTCAGGTTACGTGGTGACCCAGCTGGTGACGTCCTGCGGCTCAGACGGACACTCCATGGCCCTGACGGAGACCGGGGAGGTCTTCAGCTGGGGGGACGGCGATTTCGGAAAACTGGGACACGGCAACACTGAAAGACAGAGAAGACCCAAACAAATAGAGGCGTTACAAGGAGAAGAGGTCATTCAGGTAGAGGTTGTTTTATAACACGGTGCCAGTGAAGTAGACGCATCATTATTAACGATTTTTCCTTACTCTTTAAAGCTTGCCTGTGGTTTCCGACATTCTGCCGTGGTGACGTCCGATGGGAAGCTGTTTACTTTTGGTAGCGGTGAATCTGGCCGTCTTGGTCAAAGGTCAACTTCCAACAAGGTGCTCCCTGAAAGGGTGGCTGCTTTGGAGGGATACCATGTTGGACAGGTAAGATTAACATGTACTGTTTTTTTGCTTCTTGAAGATGAATTATCGTATTGACATAAATATAAGACCACCCTGAATATAAGACCCTGTTCAAAAGAGAAGCTTCTAAAACAACCTTTAAAGGGGAACTACACGTTTTTTTGGAATTTTGCCAATCGTTCACATTCATAAAGAGAGACAAAACGCATTTTTTTTAATGCGATCAAAAGTCTGCTTACAATGAGCCTTTGGCAGCCGCTTAACTCTGCCTATAAAGCCCTTAAAAAACATCCAAACACCTCCATTAGGGTTTGATATACATGATGTAAGTATATATGTAATGTAGTAACGGGCACATTTATAATAACATTCACATATTTTGATCATTTTAAGCAAATGTGGCGCATTCATTTAAAAAACTCATCACAACCTTTGCTTATTTTTCTTTTCTCTTCATTACTGATTACTACTCACTGCAGACTTCATGAGAGCCAACAATCATAATAAAACATCACTTACTGTAAAATGTCTGCTGTCATTGGGATGCCGACTGCTGGGATGTTCATATATTCCCGTTTAGATGAAGAATGACCATAATCCTCATGAAGAAACGGGGGAGAGGGGGACCAAGATTATTTTTGTTTCGTTCTCGCCATTTCCGGGCCCTAAATGGCTGTCAAAGTGTACCGACTTGTCGGAATACGTCCTCAGCCATCTCCCTTCCAGGTGAGAGGCATGATTTATAATCTACAGTGGCGACTTGTCCTGGGTGTACTCCGCCTTCCGCCCGAGTGCAGCTGGGATAGGCTCCAGCACCCCCGTGACCTTTCAGGGAACAAGAAAGCGAGGAAACGCCTCGCTAGTCGATCATGTCGAAATAGTACACAAGCTTGTTACACAGCGCCGCTATAAATAGTTGGTCTGCGTTAGCGCATATAATAACATTATCACTAATACTTGGGTATTGTTCAAGTCACAAAATGTAAATGGAGTATTGTTGGCGCTTTGTGAATGGTTATTTATTGGATGTAATGGGCAGAATAAAGGACCTCTCATTGGCTTCGCTGTAAGCGGCCTTTTATTTACATTTATTTAATATATAGAATGCATAAAAAAATCCATCCGTCGTCATGTCTTTCATAATGATTGTGAAAGATAGGCAAAATTCCCCCAAAAAGTGCAGTTCCCCTTTTAAAAAGGGTTTTGGTCATGCGCACTGAATGCTACATGAAACAGTATTAAAAAATGCACCACATAGCAGAGGGCCCGTGTCAACGCCCTGCTAGTTTTCCCCATGAACCTTTTAGACCCAAGGGTGTCCAAAGTGCGACCTAGGGGCCATTTGGGACCCGCCATTCTTTTTATTGGTACGTGGCACATTCTGAAGACAAAATAAACACATCCAGGATTAAAGTATTCCACAAAAAAAGAACCGGTTCAAATCCTCCCCAAAATTGGACTTGAAAACAAAATGGCTGGCGACCTTTGCACCTTTCTGTACTGTATATGGTCTTTGAGTATTTCCGTGCATCTTGTCATGATGAACATGTGAACACATTTTTTGCACAATATGGTAAGTTTTCGAGTGTGCTAAAGCCCTCAAAAAGATTTTAAATGGTGGAATAATAATATTAGTAAAGGATTAGATTAGCCCGCACACTAATTTTCTTTGTTACGATGACCTAAAACTGTTTTGTTCAGCTAGTTTAGCTTATATTGATTGACTTACATTGTCTTAATATTTTTAATGTACACAATATAACATAATGGCTGTGGCATCCTTTAATTTTATGTATGCCTTTTCTGGAAAATTTTTGGACACCTCTGCTCTAGAAACGAAATATAAAATGAGCTGACTGTTTGCTTAGCAAAAATATAATCTCAGTACGGTTACACAAAATCAACGCTCTTTCTCAGGTCTCCTGTGGTCTCAACCACACTTTGGTCTTGTCTGCGGACGGCACGATTGTGTGGGCGTTTGGAGATGGGGATTACGGGAAATTGGGGACTGGTTCCTCAACAGCAAAATACTATCCTCAGGTATGTCAACTTGTTTTGATTACCTTATTATGGAACAAGAGTGGGACATATCGATAAATGTTTTTTTTTTAATCTTCAGAAAGTGGAGCAGCTTTGCAATAAAGGCATCAAGAAGGTCAGCTGTGGAACACAATTCTCTGTGGTCTTGGCCTGTGATGGACACGTGTACACATTTGGACAGGGTACATTTAGAATGTCAAATCTAGTCCTATGCCACACATTTGAGTTAAGATATTGTTGTATAATCCTCCTCTGCTCTTCCAACCAGAGCGTCTGATTGGCCTTCCAGACTCCATGCTCAAGAACAGGTCATGTCCTCAGGTGGTTCCCGCACTGGACGGGCTCTTCATAGAGGACGTGACCCTGGGCTGTGAACACGTTCTCGCCTTGTCCTCCACTGGGGACGTCTACGTCTGGGGGTGTAATAGTGACGGACAGGTAACCTCTACGACCACACTTTTGTCTTCATTACCTTTTTGCACACTGATAGATAACCAACTATACATACATTCAGCTAATTAAAAGGGAAAAACTCATACAAAAGTATTCCTTATTAAAATGAGTGTTACTTTGCGATGTTATATTTTTTATTAAATGCTTCTTTTTTTCCAGGAATACATTTTGTTTAGCCAACCCCCCAGGAAAATGGGTGGATAATTGGATGTATTTTATTTAGCCCAGTCGGACTCCCTCTAAGTAATGTTACAATTTTTCCAGGCCAACAAAGCAAAAAGAAAGCACTCAAAAACACAGTAAGGCTCTACTTTTCAAAATACGCTAGCTCGAGGATAATTGGATTTGCGAAACACATGCTACCGTTTAGCATTAGCAACTTGTTGTGCCGTTTTTAATGCCTCCAATATTAATAATTAAATCTACAACCAAAGATGTATGTTGCAATGAGACAGCTGGTGTGTAATAAATACAATACTTACAGTATAAACACTTTGTAGGACACAACCAACGAAAAAGCTTGTGCATTCAACTTAAAGGCAAAGACTACTTCCTAGCTACGGCAACAAACCCTAGTCTACTCCTGCCATCTAACATTTTGGAATTGCAACTGCATGTAAAGTCTACTATAAAATGTTACAGTACAATACTTGCAAATGAGATACAGAAGTGAAATACAACTGGGCAGCACAGCTCAGTGTTAAATGTTGAATAAAAAAATGTGTTTTGTTTTTTTAATTAACATTTATTAACACATTTGAACACACAAGTATCAAAAATGTATACTTTTCAGTACCGGCATCGATTCCCAGCTACCAAGAATTGGTACTATATTTATTCAAATGTGAACGATACCAATCCAAAGTTATTTTGTGTCCTTTTTACTTAGTTTCATATTCATACAGGACATTTCCTTTAGAAAGTCCTATTCACAATGGATTATTGAACTCCCAGCAGAGACTTTTGCTCATGATCGCCCATCCGAACACTTCAACGACCTCTTTGTGTGTTCCAGCTGGGTCTCGGCCATTCTAACCCGGTGAAGGAGCCCACTGTCGTGACAGCCCTCCAGGGGAAGAACATCAGACAGATCTCTGCAGGACGCTGCCACAGCTCAGCATGGACCACGCCCACCTCTGTTAAAACTTCAGGTTCTTGCGTATTACTGCAGTTAAAATACACACACATTGATGATACTAATAATTGATTATCTGTAGGTGGCTCGGAAAATACACACACATTGATGATACTAATAATTGATTATCTGTAGGTGGCTCGGGAAATGTCCAGCTTGGTCTTCCGCAGTCTGTCCCTCCCCAGTACAACACCTTGAAAGGCTGCAGCCCTGATGTGCTTTGCATGCGCCTGAGGGTGCTCTACCACTTCTCAGATCTGATGTACAAGTCGTGGAGGCTGCTTAACCTTGACGCCAAGAATCCGGTAATCACATTTGGAGTGCATGAGGAAGTGGAAAAGGGAACAGTAGCTCTCATTAATTAACAAGTATATTACATAGCACGTTAGAAAGTAAACCATAGTTTTAATAGCGATAAGGAGCTCAGACAGAATTGATAAGTTGATTGTAAACAGTATGACAAATTACACGTAGGAGACTGACACATGAGCGCATGCAGAGGTAGATAAAGACAATTCAACATGTCAATATGTTGCACTTCTCTTAGTCTTGGCGTGTTCCTCATTTCTGTTTTCTTTGTCTTCACGTTCATCAATGTCTAGGTGTCCACCTCAAGATACAATTCAGGCACGGCAGCCATTGTCCGTGGCGAGCTCAGAGGCCTCCTATCACCAAAAGTCAACACTCTCCCTCTCGTACGCTCCATTGGGAGAACCATGACTCAGGGCAAAACATATGGCCCACAGATCACTGTGAAGCGCATTTCTACCAAGTACGTAGTTGATTGTTGATCGGTGTAATGTCTAGAGCAGGGCTGTTCAACATGCAAAAATCCGACCCGGGAATGACACCATACCGGCCTTCCAGTTCAGTTCAAAACTTGGAAGACAAACATTTTTACAGCAAATTCCTAAAACCACTAGAGTACTCCTGTTGCATAGAGGAGCTTGGGCCACTGTAGAAAACACATCAGCAGATCCTTGAATTGACATTTAACCTTGTTAGCAAACATAAAACACTAGTGTACAAACTTGTAATTTACATAACTGAGGCATTACTCAAAGCACTCCTTTAGATCCTCTCCTTTTTGGCAGTTACACATTTTTTAAGTGTTATTTATCTCACCAATGTGTTGCTGTAACTTATTTACTTCAGATGCAGTCAGTAGTCATTTCTTCAACTTCTTCAGTTATACTCGTGGTGTTCCATTCCATTTTGGGTCCTCTCTTTTTCATAATTTGGGTTATTCAACTGGTGGCCTGTGGGTTCAGTTGTGAAATAAAATCAAATGTCTACTGTAGAAGACGCTGGTTCTCAGGAATATACAAAATAAGACTATTATTGAAGGGTGATGTCCAGCCCCCTTGGTCCTTAGCTTTCTGGAAATGTGGCCCCCAAAACAATTTAGTTGAATATCCTTGGTCTAGACAGGGTTCGTACGGGTGCTTAAAAACCTTGGAAATGCTTGGATTTTAATGTTGTGTTTTCAAGGTTTGAAAAATGCTTGACTTTTGGGTGAAGTGCTTGTAAATGCTTGGAAATGTTCATCATATTTCTCTGCAATCTGACTCAATAGGCTAATTATAAAATGGAAAAAAATTAAATAAGTTTCCTTAAAAAGTAAAGCTACACGCTTGATCTGTTGGCTTTGCACAAGCCCTTACATTAGGTTGTTGTCATGCCAGAGCCGTATATACAGCTCTGTGTCGCCCCCATGAGGACAGTGGTGCATCGGTCCATCATGCCGGGAGGTTGTCGTTTTAATGTACATTGGATTGAAAATGACAAATAAAAACTTTGGATAAAACGTGAACCAAATCCACGTGTAGCCTGCTGCAAAGTATGCAAAAAGGAAATCCAACATGGTTCGATGTATTTTTTGCTTCATTATTTTGGTTGTCTACTTAACTTGTGTGAATCAATCCGTGCTGTTCAATGTCATTGAGTGCTGTAAGTAAGAAAAAGAACAAGAAATTTGAAAAACGACACAAATGGAGACACGTTTGCACATCAATGACATTGAATAGTCTACAGAAACACTGCTTCATTTTCTATGCCCCATTCAGTTAATGATAACTGGTGGTTCAATGTTAGGCTTAGGTTTTAGAAGATTTTCCGTATTTTTCCTACAGACAGCATTTGGTGACCTCAAACAACAAGGCTATGGATTGATTCTCACTGGTTTTCGCCTTTTGAAGGGTACTGGAAAAACTGGGAATTTGATTTTGAAAGTCCTTAAAAAGTGCTTGAATTTGGCCATGGAAAAGTGTACGAACCCTGTCTAGAATCCAGTTGTAGTCCATAGTCGAATTGCCTTTATATGTCTCTGTGTATGGTTTGTTCATCTGTCCCTCATCAAACTGCAGGGGGCGCTCCAGCAAGCCCATCTTTGTGCAAATCGCCAAGCAAGTGGTGGGCCTGAATCCTCTGGAGCTACGACTGCCATCCAGAGCCTGGAAGGTCAAGCTGGTCGGCGAGGGAGCGGACGACGCCGGAGGGGTTTTTGACGACACCATCACCGAGATGTGCCAGGTAGGACTAACACACGAACATAACACACCAGTCATATCCAAATATAAGAAATCTGTTGTTTTTTTGGCCAGGAATTGCAGTCTGGCGTGGTGGACCTTTTGATCCGTACACCCAACAGTTTTGCAGATGTGGGCAGTCACACTGACAGGTACACAGTTTTTGTCCAAGTGCAACCCAACATTAATCAGGGTATCCACAGGGTCTTGGAAAAGTCTTTAAAAAGTCTAAAATCCAATTCTGGGCCTTTTTCCCCACAAGTCTTTGTATTTTTCCCCGGTATGATGTTAAATGGGACTTAAATTTCATTTTTTAAGGTCCTAAAAAAGTCTTAAATTTGACTTGTTGAAAACTGCAGACACCCTGATTTTATCCCGTCATTCAGTTTCCAACAGCATTCTGTTGGTTTCCAACAGGTTCCTCCTGAACCCAGGCTTGCGCTCAAAAGATCACATGGTCCAGTTTCGCTTCCTGGGCATCCTGATGGCTGTGGCCATCCGCACCAAAAAACCTCTCGACTTGCATCTGGCGCCATGGGTGTGGAAGCAGCTCTGCTCCATGCCGCTGGGGGAGCCCGACATGGAGGAGGTGGACCTCCTCACCTACCGCACTTTGCAAGGGATTCTCCACTTGGAAAACAGCGGCATCACTGAGGAGAACTTCCATGTGGTGAGATGCCTGGACCTGATTTTCCTTTCGCTGTCCATTTTAATCGTAGCGTGTCTCTTGCTTCTGCAGATGATACCGCTGGATTCGTTCGTGGCCCACAGTGCAGATGGGAGGCTGGTACCGGTGATTCCCGGAGGTCAAAACATTTCCCTGAACTTCTCCAATCGGACAGAATATGTGGAGAGAGCTCTGGAGTACAGACTGCATGAAATGGACTCTCAGGTATGAAGGAATGAATGTTATATGTATGTTATTTTGCTTAACTGGCGTAACGGATGCCAGATAAGATGGCCGGGGGGTAGTACATAGGGCTGGGCGATTATATGATCGTGATTAATTTGAGTTTGACAACAGTGATCAGCTGTTAGCATACAGTACAGGCCAAAAGTCTGGACACACCTGCTCCTCATTCAATACGTTTTCTTTATTTTCATGACTATTTACATTGTAGATTGTCACTGAAGGCATCAAAACTATGAATGAACACATGTGGAGTTATGTACTTAACAAAAAAAGGTGAAATAACTGAAAACATGTTTTATATTCTAGTTTCTTCAAAATAGCCACCCTTTGCTCTGATTACTGTTTTGCACACTCTTAGCATTCTCTCGGTGAGCTTCAAGAGGTAGTCACCTAAAAGGGTTTTCACTTCACAGGTGTCATAGTTTTGATGTCTTCAGTGACAATCTACAATGTAAATAGTCATGAAAATAAAGAAAACGCATTGAAATGAGAAGGTGTGTCCAAACTTTTGGCCTGTACTGTATATTACCCCGATCAAACATGGCGGAAATGTCTGTTATTGAGCAAAAAGGTCTCTTTTTTTTTCTACCAAGAAAAGTGCACTTGTTATTCGTGGGAATATACTTATTTTAAGGTATTTTTGGGTTAATTGTTTTGGAAAGTCTTGACAAACCAAATGTTCTTGTTCTATTGGCAGATAATTTTGCTTAGTTCAAATAAAATACCCCTAATTTTTTATATTTTTTTCTTGTTTTTGAACACTGACTTTTTGCAGTGTAAAATGGGTTTGACACCCCTGCTTTACATTCAGAGCAGCCATCTTCGAAACAAACGGAGAATGCTCCGACTTTCCGAGTCAGAAAATCCGACCTCGAGGGCGTTCCAGTTCAAATTTAGACTAGGAACCCGGAAATTCTGACTTCCCAGTACAACTGGAACGCACCATAAGTGGTATAATCCTGCACAAAACAATTCACTTTTATTGACTGTGATCCTGTGTGTGTCTGTGAATGTGTGTGTGTGTGTTTGTGTAATTGCGCTCCTTAGAGAGAACATGGATCATGTCCTCCCACAACATTGACATTTACTGTCTATCGCAACATTTTGGGTCTCGACACTCAGATTGGGAGAGTCTAGAGAGAGTGCAATTTCTTCTAATCTAATTAAAAAAGAGTAACTCAAGAAGTGCAACCCAAAATATCAACAACAGTGTAACTGTATGTGGTACTTTTTTAAAGAGCATATTGGTTCCAGTGTAAGACATCATCCTGTACTCACAGTCTGTTGTCATGTCCACCTGCCCTCCTTTTGTTGTCCCTCGTCTTTCCTCATCACCAATACTAAAGCTGACGTCGTCTCTTGTCCAGGTGTCGGCCGTTAGAGAGGGTATGTCCACCATCGTCCCCGTGCCCCTCCTCTCCCTGCTGACGGCCCAGCAGCTGGAGCAGCTGGTGTGCGGCCTGCCCGAGGTCTCAGTGGAGACGCTGAAGAAGCTCGTGCGGTACCGCGACATGGCAGAGAGCCACCAGCTGGTCGGCTGGTTCTGGCAGAGCTTGGAGGAGTTCACCAACGAAGAGCGTGTGCTCTTCCTGCGCTTCGTCTCTGGCAGGTCCAGGCTGCCGTCCAACCCGGCAGACATGACGCAGAAGTTTCAGATCATCAAGGTGGACCGGGTGAGTCAAGGCTGTAATATGAAACCGGCTACTAAATAATACATAATGAAATGCATTTAAAATATGTAATATGTATGATAACTCTACAAATATAACATGAATTAGAAAATATATGATATATAACACATATGTATGTACCCTTTTCCATATGAGTTGGGAAATTGTGTTGGATGTAAATATAAACGGAATACAATGATTTGCAAATCCTTTTCAACCCATATTCAATTGAATGCACTACAAAGACAAGATATTTGATGTTCAAACTCAAACTTTATTTTTTTTTGCAAATAATAATTAACTTAGTATTTCATGGCTGCAAGACGTGCCAAAGTAGTTGGGAAAGGGCATGTTCACCACTGTGTTACATCACCTTTTCTTTTAACAATACCCAATAAACGATTGGGAACTGAGGAAACTAATTGTTGAAGCTTTGAAAGTGGAATTCTTTCCCATTCATGTTTTATGTAGAGCTTCAGTCGTTCAACAGTCCGGGGTCTCCGCTGTCGTATTTTACGCTTCATAATGCGCCACACATTTTCGATGGGAGACAGGTCTGGACTGGAGGCGGGCCAGGAAAGTACCCGCACTCTTTTTTTACGAAGCCACGCTGTTGTATCACGTGCTGAATGTGGCTTGGCATTGTCTTGCTGAAATAAGCAGGGGCGTCCATGAAAATGACGGCGCTTAGATGGCAGTATATGTTGTTCCAAAACCTGTATGTACCTTTCAGCATTAATGGTGCCTTCACAGATGTGTAAGTTACCCATGCCTTGGGCACTAATGCACCCCAATACCATCACAGATGCTGGCTTTTGAACTTTGAGTCGATAACAGTCTGGATGGTTTGCTTCCCCTTTGATCCGGATGACACGATGTCGAATATTTCCAAAACCAATTTGAAATGTGGACTCGTCAGACCACAGAACACTTTTCCACTTTGCATGAGTCCATCTTAGATGATCTCGGGCCCAGAGAAGCCGGCGGCGTTTCTTGATGTTGTTGATAAATGGCTTTCGCTTTGCATAGTAGAGCTTTAACTTGCACTTACAGTTGTAGCGACGAACTGTATTTAGTGACAGTGGTTTTCTGAAGTGTTCCTGAGCCCATGTGGTGATATCCTTTAGAGATTGATGTCGGTTTTTGATACAGTGCCATCTGAGGGATCGAAGGTCACGGTCATTCAATGTTGGTTTCCGGCCATGCCGCTTACGTGGAGTGATTTCTCCAGATTCTCTGAACTATTTGATGATATTATGGACCGTAGATGAAATCCCTAAATTTCTTGCAATTGCACTTTGAGAAACGTTGTTCTTAAACTGTTTGACTATTTGCTCACGCAGTTGTGGACAAAGGGGTGTACCTCGCCCCATCCTTTCTTGTGAAAGACTGAGCATTTTTTGGGAAGCTGTTTTTCTACCCAATCATGGCACCCACCTGTTCCCAATTAGCCTGCACACCTGGGGCATGTTCCAAATAAGTGTTTGATGAGCATTCCTCAACTTTATCAGTATTTATTGCCACCTTTCCCAACTTCTTTGTCACGTGTTGCTGGCATTAAATTCTAAAGTTAATGATTATTTGCAAAAAAAAAATGTTTATCAGTTTGAACATCAAATATGTTGTCTTTGTAACATATTCAACTGAATATGGGTTGAAAAGGATTTGCAAATCATTGTATTCCGTTTATATTTACATCTAACACAATTTACCAACTCATATGGAAACGGGGTTTGTATATGCTGTATGTGTGTTTGTATATTTTCAGTATATATGTACGTATATACTAAATGTATATAAACCTATATTTGTGTATTATGAGATAAGAATGATAAAGCTAAAACTAAATGGTGTCTAAGCAAAATATTTAATTTGTATGATACATCCAAAAGTAAATTATATCAAATCATTATTGTTTTAAAATAATAATGTTCATATGTGTATTAACTATTACAAATATCTGCTGTTAAAAAATAAATGTATCAATACAGTAAAACAAACACATTCGTAATTTTTATATTTTTGTATTCAATATCAAATAAATATGTGTGGTATAATATCAACGTTTCAATCAATCAAAGTTGACTTATATAGATAGCCCTTAATCACAAATGTCTCAAAGGGCTGCACAAACCACGACGACATCCTGGGCTCAGATCCCACTAATAATACTCACATTTAATATATATTACTCAAAATGAAAGTTAGACAAAACATAAAACATCTTTTTTTTAAAATAGAGTAATGTAAAAAATAAATTAGTATACAAAAATCTAAATTATGTATAATTATTATTGTTTAAAAATAAGAACTATCATATTTTACTAACTATTACAAATGTGTGCTGTCAAAATACAAATCTATAAATAATATAGTAAAAACATATATAATTCTACATGTTTGCATTTTCATATTCAATACAAAAAAATATTAGACAACATAATAAAACATTTAAATAGTATAGTACATGTAAAAAAAAACACAATTAGTGAATTCAAAAAATACATTCTGTCCGTTATGTTTAAAAATAAATAAATCATAATTGTATTAACTGTTACAAAAATATATACTGAACATATTACAGTAAAAAAAAAAAAATCTACATTTCTATGTTTGTGTATATCTTTTTCAAATTCAGTAATATTAATAATAAAATAATGTGCATACACATTGCATTAACAATTCTATGCAAGATAAAATAATTACGGGAATGTTAAGATTAATTAAAAAAATGGTATTGTAAATTGAAATAAATTAATAAAAATGATGAAATGTGTTGCTCTCGGTATAATAATTATAATGTATCGACTACAAAAAATAGATAAATAATAATAATAATTAATCGCTATCGAAAAGAAAAACATTGTATTTATAAAAAAAAAAAATTAAACTTGGGACTTCCCGCGGGCCGGATTTTGGTCGCTGGTGGGCCGTATTCGGCCCGCGAGCCGTAGTTTGGGGACCACTGATTTACACCTTCTAAAAAAAAAGAAATTAAATGAATGAATATGTATCTGAATTTGTATTGTTTGTATAATTATTATATTATGATGCTCTAAAATAAATACATATTGTATGTATAGGAAAATAATGTGTACATATCCATCCAGCCATGTTCTACCGTGGGGCTGCAGCCTATCCCAGCTGCATTCGGGCGGAAGGCAGGGTACGCCCTGGACATGTTGCAACCTCATTGCAGGGTCAAACAACATAATATTGATATTATTGTGATAATATAAAAATGTTTCTTATTCATGTCCCCCAGCCTGTCAATGGACTCCCGACGGCTCAGACCTGCTTTTTCCTGCTCCGTCTTCCACCGTATTCCAGCCAAGCCGTCCTGGCCGAGCGCCTGCGTTACTCCATCCACAACTGCCCCTCCATCGACATGGACAACTACATGCTGACACACAACACCGACCCCATAGAGAGCTCTGACACGGAGGAGTGACTCGGGCCATTATGCACTGATTTTTAATTGCCATATTTTTTGTTGATGTTGGATGAGTGTGATATTTGTGCAAGGTGTTGTGTTGAATAATGCAGTGCTTCATGTGAAAAGGTACTGAGACATAAATTATTTCTTATCATATACAGTAAACCACTGAATCAATGTGCCTGTTTGTTTGTAGATAATGTAATAACCTGTCCAACATAGGCAGGAATAATGTAAAATAAAGTGTTTACTGGTAAACACTCATTCATTCATTTAAGGTCAACAAACAATCAACATAACATTCAAATTAATCATCAATGGAAAGGAGCAGAAAGAAGTAAAAATGTCTGCCCTGTATTTACACCGTTACATTTGTTGTTCAACTCAAGAGATCATTTAGGCAATTTTTCTCTATTCATAACATACATCAGTTTTTCTTGCATTCAAATTGCAAAACGGGTTACACAATTAGAAAACATGATAAAACACTCAATTTAAGTGAGTTGTCGTTATTTAAATCATTTTTGAAGAGCATAAAATGCATCAATGTGTGATGAAAACAAATGCTTATACATACAATCCCCATAACAAATACAAATGATTGACATGGGTACTTTGTTGTTTTTAGCTAACTTTTATCCGGATAAGGAACCCATTTAGATCAAGCTCTCCTCACAGAAAAGTAGTAAGTTAAGACATGTATTTTAAGATGCATAAAGGGAAACTAAAAACAAGATTTACACCAGGGGTCCCCAAACTTTTTGACGAGGATAGGATATGTCTTTATTGTGATTGCACAAGTACAACGAAACTTTGTTTTCAGCCCAAGCCCGTTCAAGATGAGACAAACAAACAGTGTACAGGGTTACAGAACAGGAACGCTGATAGGTCGCCACAAGGCGCCCCGTAAAAGATGGGAAAAGGTCAAACGCTGGGGAAGAATGAGTAAAAAAATACAATCTCGACTGGGCTCCTAAGGGGGCCCAGTGTGGAGTGGGAAAAAAAAAACCTCCATAGCAAAGCACATATACGTATTACAACATACATCTCGAGATATCTAGCAACAGAGGGAAGGGAGTGCGGGGTCATGGTGGCGGGCCGCAGCTCTCAGGCGCTGCTCATCCTTCCATAACCCCTATGGGATTCGCGTCAAGGGCGTTAGATGGGGGGTGGGGTATGTGTGTGTGGCGTATATGTTTTTGTGGATGCATGTGTGTGTGTGTGTGTGTAAGCCTGCAGTGTGTCTCTGTTCCGCGGCCTTGATGTTGTGCAGCCGCTAGTCAGTCCAAAGTCAACAACAAGTGTATGTCCATGAGAGACAAGAAGGGAGTTTGTTGTGTTTCGCCGCACTGTCCTTCGGGAGAGTCTCGAAGCCAGGGAAACAATCCAAGTTAGAATGTTTTGTACACGAGTGAAAATAAAATTTGCTTTTCACTCTAAATTGTCTATGACTGGTCCTCAAAAACCTGCGGGGCAGACAGTCCGATGTGATCCAAATCCCAAAGTGTCCACAGTTCTTCCCGCATCCTCCAATCATTTGTGGCAGCTCTGGGCTACTTTGAAGACTGCCAGCAACTTTCAATTTGTCCACAAACCAGAGCAACGCTTACTCCAATCAGCAGATGTCCTGTTGTCATAATTCCTAATAGGTAGATATCTTCACGTCCTTGACTGAAAAAGGGTCGCCAGGCACGCGGCACTCCTTCTTCTGCCAAGAGTCCGTCACGACAAGCAGGTTCCCCCAAACCCAAGATATTGTCAAATTCGTTGAGGCCAGTTAAATAGTTCCAATGTTTGAATTTGGAGAGCAGTGCAAAAAGAGGCAACAAGAAAGTTAAGACAAGACAAGACAAAGAAGCAAGCAGGAGAGATAAGGGAGAGGACAAAAGTACAAGGTCTGGGTTTTATTTACTGTATATACAGCCTGCAGTATATTTGCTATATTAACATTAGTCAGACCAACGTTTGACAATTGAGGATTTAACGCCTCAAACAATTTGATATACTGTAGCTGTCATATCAGACCAAGTCCCAGATTAAGTAACTCAAAGAATTTGGAAAAACATTTGTTGTCCTTTTTGAGGTCTGTTGTATGTTTTTTTCTGCATTCATTCAGGTAAAAGTCAGACTTGGCTCTCTTAAAGGCCTACTGAAACCCACTACTACCGACCACGCAGTCTGATAGTTTATATATCAATGATGAAATCTTAACATTGCAACACATGCCAATACAGCCGGGTTAGCTTACTTAAGTGCAATTTTAAATTTCACGCGAAATATCCTGCTGAAAATGTCTCGGTATGATGATGTCAGCGTGTCACGTCGCGGATTGTAGAGGACATTTTGGGACAGCATGGTGGCCAGCTATTAAGTCGTCTGTTTTCATCGCAAAATTCCACAGTATTCTGGACATCTGTGTTGGTGAATCTTTTGCAATTTGTTCAATGAACAATGGAGACAGCAAAGAAGAAAGCTGTAGGTGGGAAGCGGTGTATTACGGCCGACTTCAGCAACCCAAACACGGCCGGTGTTTCATTGTTTACATTCCCGAAAGATGACAGTCAAGCTTTACCATTGGCCTGTGGAGAACTGGGACAACAGAGACTCTTACCAGGAGGACTTTGAGTTGGATACGCAGACACGGTACCGTGAGTACGCATGCGGCTGCGGCTTCCAAACATTTGATCGCTTGCCCGTACGTGCGTGCCGCTATGTGCATGTCACGTACGTAACTTTGGGGACTTTGGGGAAATATATGTGCTGTATGAACTTTGGGGAGGTGAACGGTACTTTGGGCTGTGGGATTGAGTGTGTTGTGCAGGTGTTTGAGTTGTATTGGCGGGTTATATGGACGGGAGGGGGGAGGTGTTTGTTATGCGGGATTAATTTGTGGCATATTAAATATAAGCCTGGTTGTGTTGTGGCTAATAGAGTATATATACCGTATTTTCCGCACCATAAGCCGCCCTGGGTTATAAGCCGCGCCTTCAATGAACGGCATATTTCAAAACTTTGTCCACCTATAAGCCGCCCCGTGTTATAAGCCGCATCTAACTGCGCTAAAGGGAATGTCAAAAAAACAGTCAGATAGGTCAGTCAAACTTTAATAATATATTAAAAACCAGCGTGATGTGGGCGCGCATGGAGTCGTATATCAACATGGACGGAGCTGCGTGAAAAAAGCCACCCGGCCTCTTCGCGTAAACTTCCCTTAACCACTCGCTCATCTTTTCTTCATCCATCCCTTCGAGTTAGCTTTTATGATGACGCCGGCTGGAAAGGTCTCTTTTGGCAAGGTCTTCCTTTTGAATATCACCATGGGTGGAAGTTTCTGGCCATTAGCATGGCAAGCTAGAACCACAGTGAAGGATGACTTCTCATTCCCTGTGGTGCGAATATTCACCGTACGTGCTCCCGTTGTATCCACAGTGCGGTTCACAGGAATATCAAAAGTCAGTGGAACCTCGTCCATGTTGATAATGTTCTCTGGCCGGATCTTTTTTTTCAGCTATCTTGTTTTTACAATATGCACGGAAAGTAGCCAGCTTTTCTTGAAAGTCTTTAGGCAGTTGCTGTGAAATAGTAGTCCGTGTGCGGATGGAGAGATTGCATCTTTTCATGAACCGGAAACCTGTCGCTTAGTAGGAGCCATTTTGTGGTCTTTACAGATGTAAACACACAAAGGAAATGAAACGTAATATCCACGCGCTTCTTCTTCTTCTTCTACGGGGGCGGGTGGTTGCTTACAGTAGAAGAAGAAGCGCTTCCTCTTCTATGGGGGCGGGTGCTTACCTTGGCGGTTGCTTGCCGTAGAAGAAGAAGCGCTTCCTGTTCTACGGGGAAAAAAGATGGCGGCTGTTTACCGTAGTTGCGAGACCTAAACTTTATGAAAATGAATCTTAATATTAATCCATATATAAAGCGCACCGGGTTATAAGCCGCACTGTCAGCTTTTGAGTAAATTTGTGGTTTTTAGGTGCGGCTAATAGTGCGGAAAATACGGTATGTCTTGTGTTTATTTACTGTTTTAGTCATTCCCAGCTGAATATCAGGTCCCACCCGCCTCTCACAGCATCTTCCCTATCTGAATCGCTCCCACTGCCCTCTAGTCCTTCACTCTCACTTTCCTCATCCACAAATCGTTCATCCTCGCTCAAATTAATGGGGAAATCGTCGCTTTCTCGGTCCGAATCGCTCTCGCTGCTGGTGGCCATGATTGTAAACAATGTGCTGATGTGAGGAGCTCCACAACCTGTGACGTCACGCTACTCGTCTGCTACTTCCGGTACAGGCAAGGCTTTTTTATCAGCGACCAAAAGTTGCGAACTTTATCGTCAATGTTCTCTACTAAATCCTTTCAGCAAAAATATGGCAATATCGCGAAATGATCAAGTATGACACATAGAATGGACCTATATATAAAAAAAAAAAAAAAAAAAAACAAAAAAAAAAACAATGAAACACCGGCTGTGTTATCCGGCACAACAGTCAGGGGGTGCATTCTACGGCGGGGGTGCGTTATCCAGCACAACACCTGCCGCAATACACCGCTTCCCACCTACAGCTTTCTTCTTTGCTGTCTCCATTGTTCATTGAACAAATTGCAAAAGATTCACCAACACAGATGTCCAGAATACTGTGGAATTTTGCGATGAAAACAGACGACTTAATAGCTGGCCACCATGCTGTCCCAAAATGTCCTCTACAATCCGTGACGTCACGCGCAGGCGTCATCATACCGAGACATTTTCAGCAGGATATTTCGCGCGAAATTTAAAATTGCACTTTAGTAAGCTAACCCGGCCGTATTGGCATGTGTTGCAATGTTAAGATTTCATCATTGATATATAAACTATCAGACTGCGTGGTCGGTAGTAGTGGGTTTCAGTAGGCCTTTAATGCAACTCTGTTCCACTGAAAGGCAGCAGAGTTGTGTAAAAAAGCTGGAAGGCAAAGGTTTTTAATGTCTCTTCGGCGAGTAATAGTGGGTTTTGATTTTGGAAGCTTGCCGTTTCTTATAGCTGCGATTGCACAATGATCACACAAGTCATTGTCAAAACCCCAGGATCAGTGGAATTATGTGAGGCTTTGGTTAGGATTGGATCAGATAAGGAAGATTTTGATGGGTTTTTAGTACTGGGTCAAGTTGGGGACGTGTTTCATTGAGTTAAATTTCAGGGATGAACATCCTTTGAGGAAAAAAAGAGGACATCATTTTTTCTCACAGTTTTTTTGTCAGCTTCCTTCCAGAGATATCAAATTAATAGCTGACTACCAGGACCAATGTTCCCTCTAAGGTGCGCGCCTGTGCAATTGCGCACTGCTCAAGCGTCCTCTGCGCACGGCAAATCTTTGCCACGCACAAAATCGAATAAAAAAATAAGGGCATAACAATTTTCGACACACGGACACGACAGAGAAAACAGTTTTCGTCATCATTGTTCAAATATTGTAACGTCTGTCGAGACGCTTTGAGGACATGAATTCCATCCATCACTTTACTGAGCAAAACTCTTTATTGTCGGCCATAAACACATCACCAAAACATTAGTAAAAACAATTACATCCAGCAAAAGTGGTCATTTTCTGCAGTACAAACCAGACCAAAAGCAACTTTGTTATATCAACAGTAGCCGCTCGCTCTTTCTCACTTGCGGCAACACATGCACATATGGCACTTAGCCAGTGATGCGTTTACAGCCACACAAAAAGTCGGACAACTCCAACACCACACATAAAGTGTCATTCCAGGTCGTTACACTATAATTTACCAATCAAATGTGTGCTTATTCTAGTGTCATTTATTAGGAATCTTAATTTATAAATATTAATCATGAAATGCTGTTAGTATATTAACTAGATACTAATAAAAATATATTTTTTACAAACAGGAAGTTGCAGGAATGTACACATGATCCCCTGCTTACATCTCATTGTGCAACATGTGAATGTTTTAATGGGAACTACAAACCCCGTTTCCATATGAGTTGGGAAATTGTGTTAGATGTAAATATAAACGGAATACAATGATTTGCAAATCATTTTCAACCCATATTCAGTTGAATATGCTACAAAGACAACATATTTGATGTTCAAACTGATAAAAAAAATTTTTTTTTGCAAATAATCATTAACTTTAGAATTTGATGCCAGCAACACGTGACAAAAAAGTTGGGAAAGGTGGCAATAAATACTGATAAAGTTGAGGAATGCTCATCAAACACTTATTTGGAACATCCCACAGGTGTGCAGGCTATTTGGGAACAGGTGGGTGCCATGATTGGGTATAAAAACAGCTTCCCAAAAAATGCTCAGTCTTTCACAAGAAAGGATGGGGCGAGGTACACCCCTTTGTCCACAACTGCGTGAGCAAATATTCAAACAGTTTAAGAACGTTGGCTGTACTGCATCAACAAGCGACATCAGTGTGTAAAGGATATCACCACATGGGCTCAGGAACACTTCAGAAACCCACTGTCAGTAACTACAGTTGGTCGCTACATCTATAAGTGCAAGTTAAAACTCTCCTATGCAAAGCGAAAACCATTTATCAACAACACCCAAAAACGCCGTCGGCTTCGCTGGGCCTGAGCTCATCTAAGATGGACATGAAAAGTGGAAAAGTGTTCTGTGGTCTGACGAGTCCACATTTCAAATTGTTTTTGGAAACTGTGGACGTCGTGTCCTCCGGACCAAAGAGGAAAAGAACCATTCGGATTGTTATAGGCGCAAAGTTGAAAAG
Source organism: Nerophis lumbriciformis (assembly GCF_033978685.3). Classification (NCBI taxonomy): domain Eukaryota; kingdom Metazoa; phylum Chordata; class Actinopteri; order Syngnathiformes; family Syngnathidae; genus Nerophis; species Nerophis lumbriciformis. The sequence goes on along the minus strand of NC_084579.2, from coordinate 20,517,387 downwards.
CCAGCATCTGTGACGGTATGGGGGTGTATTAGTGCCCAAGACATGGGTAACTTACACATCTGTGAAGGCGCCATTAATGCTGAAAGGTACATACAGGTTTTGGAGCAACATATGTTGCCATCCAAGCAACGTTACCATGGACGCCCCTGCTTATTTCAGCAAGACAATGCCTAGCCACGTGTTGCATCAAAGTGGATTCATAGTAAAAGAGTTCGGGTACGAGACTGGCCTGCCTGTAGTCCAGACCTGTCTCCCATTGAAAATGTGTGGCACATTATGAAGCCTAAAATACCACAACGGAGACCCCCGGACTGTTGAACAACTTAAGCTGTACATCAAGCAAGAATGGGAAAGAATTCCACCTGAGAAGCTTAAAAAATGTGTCTCCTCAGTTCCCAAACGTTTACTAAGTGTTGTTAAAAGGAAAGGCCATGTGACACAGTGGTGAACATGCCCTTTCCCAACTACTTTGGCACGTGTTGCAGCCATGAAATTCTAAGTTAATTATTATTTGCAAAAAAAAATAAAGTTTATGAGTTTGAACATCAAATATCTTGTCTTTGTAGTGCATTCAATTGAATATGGGTTGAAAGGATTTGCAAATCATTGTATTCCATTTATATTTACATCCAACACAATTTCCCAACTCATATGGAAACGGGGTTTGTACATGTAAACAAACTACGGTGCGTTCAAGGACTTACGAAATTTGGACAAAATGGTGGGTGCCAAATACTCTCATCAGTGAAGCATGTTTAATATAAACAGGGGGATTTCTAACAATTAGGAAGGTTTGTGTCATGTCTGTCCTACAGAAACCATATTAAAACAAAATATATATTTTTTTACATCATCTGTTTCCATTTTCATACATTTTTGAAAAAGCTCCAGGGAGCCACTAGGGCGGCGCTAAAGAGCCGTTTTAGCCAGTCTGAGGCTGGGATAGATCCAGGCTGTGGCAGGTGGAGGGCAGCCTAGATTTGTAGTCCAATAAAAGCAGTCAGGTAAGCCACCTTTTGGAAGTAAGCTTTCCTTTTATCAATTGTTAAGCTTAAAAATAGTAAACTTGACTTAAAATTGCTAAAAAGGAGACTAAAACAGATACATATTCAGAGCACATTGACAAGTAGACAAACAAAGACAGTGCTGTCGGCCATCTTGGGAAAGGGAAAGGAATGTCAATTTGTCAAACTTCAGCAGTGTGGACAAAGAAAGCGACTTTAGAGTGAAGTTAGACGGTGGTGTATCTTTAAGGTAGGAACACTTGATGTTGGTATGAATAATTATGTTATCACTGACTGACAACTTAAAGTATCAAAATGTCAAATGCTAGCTTGTTGTAGAACTGTCTTGCTAACACGGCTACTAAACATGGCTTCTTCCTGCTGTAGGTTCAGTTTTATCACCTACAATGTTTTGAAAGCAATTTCACGCTCAATTTAGATCAAATTTAGTGACTATAACATTGTATACAGTTCTATGTCAATAATGTAAAACTGTTTAGTGAGCAATTTCAAGCACTATTTTGATTAAATGTTGCCACAATACAATTGTGCACAATGCTACAATAGACATCCTGACATATTAAAACATATTGTTAGATGCAATAGATCAGGGCCCCCCAAACTAAGGCCCGTGGGCCAGAACCGGCCCGCCAGCGTCCAAAATTCGGACAGCGGGAAGTCCCAAGTTAATTATTTTTATTTTTTAAAATATTTTTTTAAAAATCTGTCCTTTCTAATCCATTTTCTACCGCTTGTTACTCTCGGTGTCTCCTAACCACTCAGGCAAATCCTCCATCCATCCATTTTCTACCGCTTATTCCCTTTGGGGTCGCGGGGGGTGCTGATCCTATTGTCTAAAAATGCATTTTCCCATCGATAACGTGACATCATCGCGTTCAGAATATATTATATATATATATGTATATATATATATCAGGGTTGTACAGTATGCCGGTGTTAGTATAGTACCGCGATACTAATGAATCAGTATCGGTACTATACCGCCTCTGAAAAGTACCGGTCCGCCCCCACACATGAGGACTTTGAATATGACCAATGTGTGATCCTGTAACGACTTGGTATCGGATTGATACCCAAATTTGTGGTATCATCCAAAACTAATGTAAAGTATCAAACAACAGAAGAATAAGTGATTATTACATTTTAACATAAGTGTAGCTAGAACATGTTAAAAGAGAAAGTAAGCGGATATTAACAGTAAATGAACAAGTAGATCAATAATTCATTTTCGACCACTTGTCCTTAATAATTTTGACAAAATAATAGAAAGGAAAATGACACAATATGTTACTGCATATGTCAGCAGACTAAATTAGGTGCCTTTGTTTGCTTACTTACTAATAAAAGACAAGTTGTCTTGTATGTTCACTATTTTATTTAAGGACAAACTTGCAATAAGAAACATATTTAATGTACCGTAAGATTTTTTGTTCAAATAAAGCCAATATTGCAATTTATATATATATATATATATATATATATATATATATATATACATACATACATACAGCCTGGCCCCTGGCCAAAGATTTTTTCACCCAATGCGGCCCCCGAGTCAAAAAGTTTGGGGACCCCTGCAATAGATTATAGCTTCTGTTTGCAGTGTGGTAATCTAAAAGTAATTATTGTTTTATTGTTTATTTCAAATGGTACACCTGGAAAAATTATTGGGTGGTTAAAAAAAGGTGACGTCACTATAAATCTTTTTCATATTGTTCGAGTTAACACGAAACTAGATTCATCATAATTGATTTCAAATGTTCACTAAATAAATAACAATCACTTAAAATGTTTAGTATATTGTTAAAACATGTATTATTATTTCATCATGTCATGTTGACCATACTAACAAATGTATATTATTTTGTTTTGGTTATCTAACCCTGCTTAGATAGAAGGTGTTTTTTATGTCAACATAACTACGTCACAAATGTCTTTGTATGACTTTTAAAGACGTCTGTTCTTGTTTTGTGTTCTTAATGTTATTGACTGACTGTGCAAATCTTGAACGCCACACAATTTGTCTGTGCTGCTGAGAGAACCTTATTACCCTTCTGCTTCCACACATGTAGCACAGCTGAATTTGACCTGCAGTCAGCAGTCTCGCAGCTGAGAAAAAGAAAATGTATAAATATAACTTCCATATATCAACTTAACAAGTACCCGAATCTCAGGAGAAGGCTACTAATGGGGAAATGTCATAAAGGCTTTCCGTTGGTCTCCTATTACTATGATTATTATTATTATTATTATTATTATTATTCATAGTGTGGATTATCCTTACAGCTTTTGCTACATTAGTCAAATACTTTTTCAAACTTCACTTTAATCAGTTGTAAAATATTTGCTAAACCTTTAAAATTGTTGTCACAATGTTACCACAAGGGGGCAATACTGCTGTTGGGTCAATATGAGTTTACTTGTCCCCTCTCTAGAACAGTATTGCAGTATTTTGTGTGTGATGGCTATGTAGAAACATTTGAAAGTCAGAATAGTTTAGTTTAATGTATGTGAAGGAGCAATTTGAAAAAGGTTGATAAATCCTATCTACCATAATTAACTAATCTATAATAACATCAGAAACGTACAAAAAACAGTTGTCCATATCTCACAGAAACTATTATAAACAAACTTAAGCACTGTAATTACTGGCTAGTAATTGCATTACCGGTACTTTAACAGTACAATTTTGTTGTGATATATCTGTACAGCAATTTACTGTAACTGTAAAATATGTTTGGATTCGTATTTGCTCTACTTTTTTGCTCAAATCTCTGTCAACTTCAGTCCTAAATAAAAAGAGCAAATATGTCATGTTTATTTTCTATTTTAACCCTTTAAATGCCCATTTAATCTAATTGTGTCATTTGTTTTTTACTTTCAAAGAGTTGCATAAAATGAGTAATCATCCATAAAGGAAATGTTAATGGACCGTGATAAAGATAAGGCCTAAATATGCAAAAGATTAGTAATAAAACTTATTTTGATGCATTGTTTAATGTTTTGCTGTGTTTGATTCCAAACTTTATAGCAGTGTAGTTGACTACCATTATAACTAAAATGTTTAACTGTACAGTCATTAAACAATATAGTCATGCATTCTCTAATTGCAGGGTTTAATTTTGGAGAAAAAGAAGTAGCTGGGGAGAGGGAAATCTGGACTTCTCTGTTTAGGCTGCTGCCCCCGCGACCCGACTTCGGATAAGCGGAAGAAAATGGATGGAAAGAAAAAAAGAGTACACCTGGTCGTATTGACTGTTTGGAATTGTTGGGACAATTTTGGCCAAGTGTTTCTCACACAACTTTCCCAGCTGGCACAAGACATTGAAACAAGGTTGAGAAATTGTTGAATTAGGTCCTGACGTTGAGCAACTCAAACCTAACGTTGGAACGTGCTTTTTTCACATGTGCCGTGAGACATGGTATGGTGTGCCGTGAGAGATTATGTAATTTCACCTAATTAGGTTAAAAAATTTTTTTGCAAACCAGTAAATATAATCCGCAAATAATGTGCCTTTGTTGAGTGTATGAGTTGTCCAGAGCTCGGCAGAGTAACCGTGTTAAACTCTTCCATATCAGTAGGTGGCAGCCGGTAGCTAATTGCTTTGTAGATGTCGGGAACATATGGTTTGTCGTGATCACAGTATGCAGACGACAGCGAGAGGCAGAGGGCAGGTAAAAAGCTATCTAATGCTTAAACCAAAAATAAACAAACGGTGAGTGCCCCTAAGAAAAGGCTTTGAAGCTTAGGGAAGGCTATGTAGAACGAAACTCAAACTGAACTGGCTGCAAAGTAAACAAACACAGAATGCTGGACAACAGCAAAGACTTACAGCGTGTGGAGCAGATGGCGTCCACAAAGTACATCCGTACATGACATGACAATCAATAATGTCCCCACAAAGAAGGATAGCAACAACTTAAATAGTCTTAATTGCTATAACAAAGCAGGTGCGGGGAATAGCGCTCAAGGAAGACATGCAACTGCTACAGGAAAATACCAACAAAACAGGAAAAGCCACCAAAATAGGAGCGCAAGAAATGAACTAAAACACTACACATAGGAATACACCAAAAAACTAAAAATAAGTCCCGGTGTGAGGTGACAGGTCGTGACAGTACACCTACTTTGAGACAAGAGCTATAGTGATGCATGGCTGGTAATGGTTTGAATTAATATCCAACAATTGTGAGAACAACTTTTATTGTCAATATCGGCTACTGAGTTTCCTTTTTTAATGTTTTCTGCTGGTGGTGTGTCTGTGGATTTTTTTCAATGAAAAAATGTGCCTTGGCTCAAAAAAGGTTAAACAACACAGTTTTAATCTATGTTGGGTTGTGACGTTGGTTTGACCATTGAATTTTGGTCATTTTTCAACCAATATTTTCCGACACAAATACAATGTTGAAACAACATGTGTTTTGACGACGTTAATTCAATGTCAGGTTGTGAATTCGATGTGACCATTGTAATTTGGTCATTTACCAACCGACAACGTGGATCCAACGTTAGACACTAATATGACTATTTTGCAATGTTCTTTCAAAGTCAGTTTTAAAATGCATAATCAACGTATCAATGTCTTGTGTCTGCTGGGTTGACGCGGTAGTGACTTCCAATGGGATGGGGTGGTACGTCATGAAGTGATGACGTAACAATCGATGACGCTTTAGAAGTGCAATGGAAAGCAAAACAAATGATTAGGGCTGCGAACAACGATGTTTCTGACGTGTTTTTTGTAGCGTGCAAAACCGCGTGTCAAAATTTTAAAATAAAAAAACTGACATCATTTGATCGAATGGGCATTGGAAAGGTTAAAATCAAATAAACATACGCCACGTTTGCTATTTTTACATAGGATTGAAGTTAATTAGGAATTTTTAGCAATAAAAGTGGGAAAAAAAGCTAGTAGCTACTCTACTGGCACGGCATGGCTAAAAACTGCTTCAGCAGTGAAGAAGAGAAAGTCATACCCATGTTTATCTGAAATGTCAAAAGCAGTGATTTTAATCCAGCCAGATGGTGCTGTGTATTTACTCCAATGTGCAGATTGGACCAAAGTGTCCTTTTTAGCCAAGCTTTGCAGTAATCGAGTTTGTGGTGAGGTAAACAAAACAGGTCTCTCCATTCTGAAATGTTAATTAGTCAAAGGAGCGTGCGACCTAGATCGGAATGCGACTGGTCACCTGATCTCGCTCATCCCCAGCTCCCCTCAGAATCAGAGAAGCTTATTTTCATGTACACAGTGAATAGATGAAGGCGCAAGGCTGTTCAACAATGGCACTTGAGCATGGGTGAACAGGATTTCTTAAACACTGTGCTGATGCGACGTGTCGCCCGAGCATCTCTCCTTGGCACCTTGGCATCTCTGATTACAGGACAGTGTGACGTGTTGACCCTTAGACCACGCAGACACTTAAGACTTTGGACTACAGTTTCAGGCGGTGATGTCATGTGCCTGTGCTGGCCTGGATGCCTAAAGATGTTCTGGTTTTCTTGAGAATATGTGCCAGCTTGTCGACGGCAAGCAGATCAAGACTTGATGAAAGGCTTTAAGAGCGATTTAATGATGGACTGACGTGAGTTTTTTGGGGGGAGGGTGTGGGCGATTTCAGAATGAGAGTACATCACGTCAGCTTGCACGGATTATTAGACCTAAATCACTCGTTTCTCCAATGATGCAGCCAAGGTATAGGATTGATTCTAATCCTCAATTAGCCACGTAATTGATTACCGTATTTTTCGGAGTATAAGTCGCTCCGGAGTATAAATTGCACCGGCCGAAAATGCGTAATAAAGAAGGAAAAAAACATATATAAGTCGCACTGGAGTATAAGTCGCATTTTTGGGGGAAATTTATTTGATAAAACCCAACACCAAGAATAGATATTTGAAAGGCAATTTAAAATAAATAAAGAATAGTGAACAACAGGCTGAATAAGTGTACGTTATATGAGGCATAAATAACCAACTGAGAACGTGCCTGGTATGTTAACGTAACATATTATGGTAAGAGTCATTCAAATAACTATAACATATAGAACATGCTATAGGTTTACCAAACAATCTGTCACTCCCGATCGCTAAATCCCATGAAATCTTATACGTCTAGTCTCTTACGTGAATGAGCTAAATAATATTATTTGATATTTTACGGTAATGTGTTAATAATTTCACACATAAGTCGCTCCTGAGTATAAGTCGCACCCCCGGCCAAACTATGAGAAAAACTGCGACTTATAGTCCGAAAAATACGGTAATAGGAAACGTGCTCGTTTCTGGAATTAGTTGTAGATCACGGGAGTACCTTAATTTACAAGCTTAAAGCCCCACTTAAGAACCTTCAGTTTTGGTTGATTTTGGCGGCGCCAGTGGACCAATTTGGTAGTGTTTTGCTAGAAGGAAGACCCCATTTCCCATGAGGACTAGCGCATATACCGTCAACGCATTGTTTTTCTCTATACAGTACTTTTAAGTTTGTTGCGTGGCTGGTCGTGTCAGTATGGAACTGACACGACCTGGCTATTTATTGCTACCACGCACATTTCCGATAGCTAACATTAGCATTATAATTTTGCCTTGAGCATCGAAAGTTACATACAAGTTCAGCAGGAACAGAACCAACGCAGCATCGGTCGAAAATCCCTCCCTGTCTTTGAGCTAACGCCAGCGAGTGAAAGCTGGGGCAATGTTGATCCTTGACTATCCTTTTATCCGGGTAGCCTTCCTTTTTCTTTTTTAGTCTTTTCAGAATTAACTTTTTTTTCTTTAGTTGTTTTGTAGCTTCTGCCATGATAGCAGTAAATGCACGTAGACGTTCTTTCTCTTCTTCTTTTAGTTTTCTGGCGACACGTAGGCGTTCACATTGACTTCCATCTTTTCAATGAATGGGGAAAGGTGAGGAGTGACGTATGCGGTAAAGCAAGTCATCACATTTTTAGTTTTTTTGCATGTCAGGCTTCCTGCCACCATCCTTAAAGGTACCGTATTTTTCGGACTATAAGTCACAGTTTTTTTCATAGTTTGGCCGGGGGTGCGACTTATACTCATGAGCGATTTATGTGTGAAATTATTAACACATTACCGTAAAATATCAAATAATATTATTTAGCTCATTCACGTATGAGACTAGACGTATAAGATTTCATGGGATTTAGCGATTAGGAGTGACAGATTGTTTGGTAAACGTATAGCATGTTCTATATGTTATAGTTATTTGAATGACTCTTACGTTAACATACCAGGCACGTTCTCAGTTGGTTATTTATGCCTCATATAACGTACACTTATTCAGCCTGTTTTTCATTATTCTTTATTTATTTTAAATTGCCTTTCAAATGTCTATTCTTGGTGTTGGTTTTTATCAAATAAATTCCCCCCAAAAATGTGACCTATACTCCAATGCGACTTATGTATGTTTTTTTCCTTCTTTATTATGCATTTTCGGCAAGTGCGACTTATACTCCGGAGCGCCTTATACTCCGAAAAATACGGTACTTAGTGTCAGTGAAAGTGATGCAGACGGCCATGACAGAGGTGTCATTCAACTAGTTGTAAGTCCATGTATCATCCCAAATGTTATAAAAAATATTTTATGAAGGTTGAAAACTGTGAAGGAGATCTTGACTTAAATCATTTGATTTCAAATCAACCTCTCCCTTCAAAAATGTTTTGAATAAATGTAATTGGTGCTTAGCACCCAAAAACAGCAATTAATTGTAACATACCTTCTAAAAAAACATATTAGATAATAAATATTGCATAATAACAATGCAATAAAAATAAGTTTTATAAAGTAATGTAATAAGGTACAGCATTCACCTTGGAGAGTAGACCTTTATGGTATGTCCATGGATGTTTCATTCATCTAGGTCATTGTATGTTTGCTTAGAAAACATTTCACCTTTCATCCAAGTAGGCTTCATCAGTTCATGCTCGTAGACTTAGGTTTGTCAGATCTAGTTTAGATGCTGGCGCCAAAACCCCATCCATTTATCCTCCAACACAAGGAGGGCGAGCGTATGCGTATGGTGTCTCCTTTCAACTGCTTCTGTCAAACACACAATCTGCAGTTCTTCAATATTTTTATGGATAAATGTCCATCATTTTTATTTTAACATTTTTGGCTCGTTTAGACTCATTCTGCTTCTGTATGCTGCAGACCGGCAGTGTTATGCTCGAAATGCTTTGTCAAGCTCGGTCACGTTTTTGATACATTTTTTAAAATGTATTTTCAATTTATATCATCCACTTCTTCTCAGCACTGTCCTTCGCACTGTCTTTAATCCTTCCCATGCATGGAAAACAAAGTTATGTCCATCTCTAGCTGTAAGCTAATGGTAACACGTAAGACCGGATGTTTTGTTACTAAAACAACCTTCTGCATCAAATGATAATATAAATACATTTAATAAAGTCAAATACAAATAAGGCAACAAGAGAAGTATCTTACACTTCTCTTGTGTAAAGTAAATCTGAACAGACAATATGGGCATCTTCATCAACTATATGATTTGCCTGAGAAGCTGGACAGGACAAAAAAAAAAAAAAAAAACTTATTTCAAAGTCGTAATATCGCAAAAATGTATCCCATTGTGTCCACCACCAACGTTGAGATCAAAATTCATGCATTTGTTACGTCTCGTCTCGATTACTGTAACGCAGGGGTCACCAACCTTTTTAAAACCAAGAGCTACTTCTTGGGTACTGATTAATGCGAAGGGCTACCAGTTTGATACACACTTAAATAAATTGCCAGAAATAGCCAATTTGCTCAATTTACCTTCAACTATATGTTATTATTAATAATTAATGATATTTATCTTTGTGGAAACACTGATCATCTTAATGATTTCTCACAATAAATATATGTAGAAACAGATAAATATCAATATGCAACACTTTATTTTTATATTTTCTCTAAGTGCACATTTTTCAAATTGAACATTTTCAAATGATCACTTCTAAGACAATCTTGTGAAATCACAATATCCCATTTTAACTAGCTAGCCACTAACATTTTTTAACAAATCATGAATTACTTTGCACCATATTTGTAGAAATAATAACTCATGTAAAATACAAAAGTCAACTCTCAAATTTTTAAATAAATCATGTCACACTTTGAACTGGACACCAAATCTGTTATCTGTTTCTTTGTCAGTTAGTGAAGACCAAGTCTTTAAAATATTTTCTTGGATTTTCAAATTCTATTTGAGTTTTGTCTCTCTTAGAATTAAAAATGTCGAGCAAAGCGAGACCAGCTTGCTAGTAAATAAATACAATTAAAAAAATAGAGGCAGCTCACTGGTAGGTGCTGCTATTTGAGCTATTTTTAGAACAGGCCAGCGGGCTACTCATCTGGTCCTTACAGGCGATCTGGTGCCCGCGGGCACCGCGTTGGTGACCCCTGCTGTAACATATTATTTTCAGGTCTCCTTTTGTTGGTACAAAATGTGACTGCTAGACTTTTGACAAGAACTACAAAGTTTGATCATATTATGCCTATACTGGCTCACCTGTACTGGCTTCCTGTGCACTTAAGATGCGACTTTAATGTTTTACTACTTACGTATAAAATACTAAATGGTCTAGCTCCATCTAATATGCTGATTGTATTGTACCATATGTCTCGGCCAGAAATCTGCGTTCAAAGAACTCCGGCTTATTAGTGATTCCCAGAGCACCAAAAAAGTCTGCAGGCTTGAGAGTGTTTTCTATTCGGGCTCCAGTACTCTGGAATGCCCTCCCGGTAACAGTTAGTGATGCTACCTCAGTAGAAGCATTTAAGTCCCATCTTAAAACTCATTTGTATACTCTAGCCTTTAAGTACACCAATTTTTAGACCAGTTGATCTGCTGTCTCTCTGTTCTGCTCATTGCACCGGTCACCCAGGTCCCTTCCAAGGTTTCTCTTTGTTTCCATTGGGTTGAGTTTTTTTCTCGCCCTGATGTGGGATCTGAGCCGAGGATGTAGTTGTGGCTTGTGCAGCCCTTTGAGACATTTGTGATTCAGGGCTATATAACTAAACGTTGATTGATTAATAGATACATACGTTCAAATCCAGAAAACTACGTACGCCAGTAAAAATTCAGATGTATCAAATTATGCACGCACACAAAGCCAAGCATATTTCTTTGTTACATCGCAATCAACTTGAAATTGATCACGCGTAAGCCACACCCCCTTATAAATACGCAACTCATATTGAAAGTAGCCATGTGCTTGAGCTCGGCAAGGTCTGGCCAATCACATGTCAGTAGGCGGTGCTTCTTTGCGAGTGAATGACAGAGCGATTGTCAGCCTGTCATTGCGGTGTCTCCGAGAACTGAACACAGGCTGAAAAAAAAAAAAAGAAATGGTCATGTCAGGGGAAAAAAAGTGAAGAAGAAGATAGATGTGCGTGGGCAAATCTGACTCGAGGAAATTAGTGCTATACCCTGTTTGAAAAGATAGTCGCGACAATAATGCGTAAAATTTTAGAAGCGGTGGGTGCTTCTGATGAAATATAATTTGTGCAACTTATAACAAAATGTGTTTATACAGTAGCCTGCTCACAGCCATATTAGAGTTTCATTTAAATATGATGTTATATATTTATAGTCTCTAGTTTTTTTTTGGACAACTCAATTTATTAATACAACACAGGTGAGCTTCTTGCGTGATATCCTTCGGTTTCCAGTCCCGCGACCACCCACTGCTGTTTGCCTCACATGGCCAAGGAGTCAAAAGGAACAGGTTTTTTACAGCAATATGTGGCAAAATGATTGCCTAGAGAAATTAATGTGCAGTATGAAATCAACAAGTAACAACAATGGGGTGGGTGTGGGGGATGGGGTAATTGTTCAAATGTCTCAGATGGGCATATCAATCAGTCTGAGGAGTAAAAGTTGGCACTTTTTTATGTGAACCGTTACCCAGCATCCCCTCTGTGCGTCGCTAAAGTTTCCACAGCCTGTAGAAACGTACTGTACGTATGACCGCTATGAAGTTGACGTGAGACAGCGCACATTTCCACATCACAACTTTTCTGTGAAAAAGGGCGTACGGCATGATTTTGTGCATACATAAGCTTGATACCCCAGGTGCGTTCTATGAAAAACAAATCAAAAGTCAACAAAAACAAAATTATGACAGAATGCTTACTGCTTCTTCCCATGGATTTTTAGCTTCACTCCGTTCCATCACTCTCTCAACTTTAAGGACTTTGCTTAACGGCTGCTGCTTTGTAATATACTTTACATACACTATTACACATTTGCAAGACCGCAACAATCACTTTTGCTAAGTTTGTAGTCCTCGTCAGGGTGTCGGGTAATATGGAGTCTAAACCAGCTGACACCCCTGGACTGATCACCAGTTAATCACAGAGTAGATGTCGACCAGCTATTCAAATGGCAGCCCGGGGACACCATACCGGCCCCCGAGTTCAGTTCAAAACTTTGGAGACAGACATTTTTGCAGCAAATTCGTAAAAACACTAGGGTGTTCTGTTGCTTAGAGCAACTTGGACCACTGTAAACACATTGGCAGATCCCTGCTTTGACACTTTAACCTTGCCAGCAAACAGAAAACTGGGGTCCAAACTAGTGATTTACAACTGAGGCGTTTCTCGAGACACCTCTTTATCTTTACCTCTTTGTTGCAGGTATAAGGGGTGCATTCAGAAGCCTATTTTGTTTGATATTTTAAGCTTGCATATATAGGTCTCTCACTAACAACCTGCGTCATCACCATCATCTCCCTTCAGCATGTGGAATGTGGAAGCAGATGCAAGGCTTGGAAAACATCTCTTTGGAACAAACACCAAATAAAGCCCAGAGGCATCAGGCAGTAAGTAATTCATGCTAGAAAAATAAACATGTTCGCCACAACAAGATAAATCGGTGAAAGTCATTCATAAACTAGCTCATCCTTTGTGAAATATGTTTCTGATCTGGTCCGGCAGTATTCCGTTTAAAGCAGCGTGTACATTGATATCCCCCCCCCCACTATTAATCATGGTAAAAACCCATTAAACAACAACAGACAGATGGCGCACGCCAGATGTTTATGATTACTGGGAATGCAAAATGCCGATTTCAACATCATTAGCAAATAAAATAAAAAAGTGAAGGGAGGGGGAAGAGTCAACCAAGTAAATAGGACTGTCCTTTGTGTGGATCCGATTTTTTGGGGGGGTGGGGGTGCTTGCTACTGTTGATGTAATCACTGCTGCTTAAAAAAAAAATGGGGCTGGTCGTCCGAGGTCCTTTGCCCAGATGTTGTTGCATAATAGCTCATTGAAACGGAAAGCTGTGTATGCTTAATATTGGCTTTCAACCTCAGTTGGGCACCAGGCGGCAAAGCTCAGGCCCAGCGGATGCCCGCTAACTGCCGTGGGAGGTAAATCCTCATCCGCTGCCGATGACCCATCTGTAAGTCAGATGATTGATGCAGTGGCGTGTCCAGACTTTTTTTTTTCAGGGTTGGCACAGGGGTGGCACCTAGTTCTGCAAGGGTGGCACCCATACAATAGTCAGTCTACCCCAGGAGCAGTTGTAGCAACTATGGTAGTATTTGCACAACAAACAAATTACCGGAGTAGAACTAGCTAGTAGCGCCGGATGAGATTGCCCACCACCCGAATATGTGCGCACCGAATCTACGGTTTAAGATTGCCCGCCGCTACAAAAGGGAATATAAACGATTAAACATTGAAAATTAAGAGTATGTGAACCATTCCTACCTTGTTTACTTCCCTGACCACCTCAACATTTTGTAATCAATCAGAAATATCAAGTCATCCTTCCATTTCCCCTCAATGTCCCTCAAGCAACTGAAATGTGTCAAACATGTTGAAGAGAGTGGTTTGCATATTACCCATCAGGCCTAGTAAATGGGTGTATTTTTGAATTGTGTATGGTACTAATCGACATGTTTTCATAATGTCCACATAGTTGAATGGGCAAATTGTGTTTTTGTTTTTTTATCACATACAGTATTTCAATGTTCTGTGTTGTTTTTTGATTAATTGGACCATGAATTGGAAAGGCTGTCCAAATTAGTACCTATATAATGAATCTGTGCAAACTCCATTTGAATAATGCATGTGGTGAATAATAATTGCTGTGCCCCTCACTCATTGGCCAGCAAATTACATTTTGATATCTCTTAATTCATGTTTTCACAATAAACTTGGGACGATCCATGGGCTGTAATTTGGGGACCCCTGAATTAAGAAATTATTTGACGTACCACTAGATGGAGCTCGAGTGGTACGCGTACCGCAGTTTGACAAACACTGCTCCAAATCGTTCTGCCTCTGAGTGAGGTGGCACCTGGGGTGGCCCATGCCACCCTCGGCCACCACCTAGACCAGGAGTGTCAAACTCGTTTTCTTTGACGGCCACATCGCAATTATGGTTGCACTCAGCGGGCCGCTTTTAACAATGAGTAATATATGAATGTACATGTATATTTATAATACATTAACAATATATTTTTTTACATAAGCTGCAAAACAAATATTTACATTATACTTTAAAAACTGGCAGCTCAGTCACCAGAATTGTACAGTAAAAGCAGTGGGGTTTTTACAGCATATAAAAAAATGGAAGAAATGGAATGGAGAAACAATACCACTGTTTTTAGTGGTAAAATTCAAGCAACAGAGCTGCCAGTTTTGGGGTTTTTTTTACCGTAAAATCTTGTTTTGTTTTTTTGTTTGTTTTTTAATGTTTTAGTGTCTTACTGTAAATTGAAAAAAACAGTACCAAAGTTGATTTTACGGTAAAAAAAACTTTTAACCGTAAAATCTATTGTCAATTTTACAGTCTACAATTTGATTGATAATTTGTTTTGAAATAACAAGATATTTAACAACAGTATTTATCTTTTTTTTTAACAAAAAATATTTTTGGAATACATAATATAATATTGATTTTGATAATATTGAATTTTAAAAGATACGCAATTGCATGCAGTACATGATTTTTCGTGTCAAAAGGGAAGTAACAAATATATTTAGCACGAAAAGATTAAGCATTTAATTAACGCATATAATTTCCAGACTTTTGCGGGCCACATAAAATAATGTGGCGGGCCAGATTTGGCCCCCGGGCCTTGAGTTTGACACAGTGACCTAGACCAAACGTCCAAGACAAACTCCAACTGTAGCTCAATGCCCCTCGGATGACACGTTCGCTGTCTGATGAAAACCTTGTATCTCTACTTTATGATGATTTGCAGGTAGTGGTTAAAAGTGAGTAGATGACCAATGAAAACACGTTTTATAACCACCATTTTTAACAAACACCTCTATTACTTTGTTTTGAAGATGAACAAAAGCCTCTTTCACCGCAAAATTGGTTCATAAAAGTCGTAACAGTAAATCATCGCCTGCTATTTGACAGTGCCAAAGCAGTATAATGCCATAACTGCGTGCACTTTTACAAAACAAAATCAGCAGGTATCGATATCATGTTACAGTTAAAATTTGCTCAAAATATACCCCAGTCTAATGTGCAGATGCAACAATATCTTTATCGCCGTCAATTGATTGATTCCCCCAAATGTTGTTATATCAAAATAAATGCTGTAGCACCATACAGGAGTTCTTCTTCCTGCTGATTGTGCACCAGACTCTCAGAAGTGAATTGCGGTATGAATGGAAACCCAAAAAATACGACAAAGATGATTATATACGTAACATTTACCGGGGAAAATATGTGCTTATCCGAGGGGACAATCGTCGACAAAACGTACACTGTTTTGTCCCATGCTGGTTTAACACTGGTATTTTATATAACGTTGTATCACTGTCTATTCATTACAAACTACCAGCGTTTGCGTTTGTTTCGGCTTTTCTCAGCCACCGCCATTTTTGTTTTAATGACGCCACAGACGGACAGACAGACTTAAGGTTTATCATCCTTTTCAATCAGACCCGGCTGTAGAAAAACATTTCAGGCGGGCCCCTGCCAAAAATGTATTCCCGCCCCGGGAGCATGCCTGCTTATTAAACATTAGCCGTAACCTTAATTTATTTTTAGCAGCATTTTTTGTCATTTATTTCTGTTTTCCGTGTTACGTATTGTCTCTCCAGCTTCACTTCCGCTTAAAACATGCTTTACTTCCGTTGTCGTTACCCCTGTGGAAATGTCTTTGAATGGGTGCAGCCTAGACCTAAAGTGAGCGCCACACATTCTGTTTTTGACAGTGACTTCCTCATCTTGCAAGGAAAAGCATCTGATTGGCTCTCGTTCATAACTAACTCCCAACCCCTCTTTCAATGTAAGCTGTTAAAGAGCTATGATAGGATACTGAATATTCCCTACTTGTCCCACCCATCTACAAGACGAAATAAATATGATTGGATTTCGTTTCTGTCAACATTTTCGTCTCGTGCTTTAACTAACTTGTCAGTTACTTGTGTTATCGTCTCAATCAAAGTGCCTTTATTTTTGATTACTTATCATCTTAGTATTACCTGCTCTGATGTAAAAAATCTAAACCCAAATAAAATAAACAGCTTTCAGCCCAGGGCTAGCATTGCTGTCTATACAAAGCTTGGACTGTTATCAATAAAAGTGTTAAACTTCATGTAAAGTCTGCCGTACTAAAATCCAAAGTTTTCCTTTGTCTGGTATCAACAACCTCGGTTGATTCCCTTATATAACGATTTTATATCAATATCTATCTTCCGGCAGGCAAACTTGTCGAGCACAGATTAATATACCTGAAACTTAAGGTAATAAATCGATCTATCAGTATATCGATTTAATCATTACCCACCCTATTGTACACACAATGGACTAGTATTAACACAGATTATTATAAGAGTACTCTTGCTGGATCTTGTTGAACTTTTGAATCAAGTTCAAAAGATAAATATTATTTAATTGTTAAGCATGCTTAATAGTGATATAACTATTAGGTAGTGATATAACTTAATGTTTATATTGATGTTGAATTATCAAAAATGTCTAATTCCTTGCAAGGTCCTCCTCTCTGAGCTGCCACCTTACCGTGGTAGAGGAGTTTGCGTGTCCCAATGATCCGAGGAGCTATGTTGTCCGGGGGCTTTATGCCCCCTGGTAGGGTCTCCCAAGACAAACTGGTCCTAGGTGAGGGATCAGACAAAGAGCAGCTCGAAGACCTCCATGACGAATAAAAATAAAGGACCCAGATTTCCCTCGCCCGGACGCGGGTCACCGAGGCCCCCCTCTGGAGCCAGGCCCGGAGGTGGGGCACGATGGCGAGCGCCTGGTGGCCGGGCCTGTCCCCATGGGGCCCGGCCGGGCACAGCCCGAAGAGGCAACGTGGGTCCCCCCTCCAATGGGCTCACCACCCATAGCAGGAGCCATAGAGGTCGGGTGCAGTGTGAGCTGGGCAGAAGCCGACGGCTGGGCACTTGGCGGTCCGATCCTCGGCTACAGAAGCTAGCTCTTGGGACGTGGAACGTCACCTCGCTGGGGGGGAAGGAGCCTGAGCTAGTGCGCGAGGTCGAGAAGTTCCGGCTAGATATAGTCGGACTCACTTCGACGCACAGCAAGGGCTCTGGAACCAGTTCTCTCGAGAGGGGCTGGACTCTCTTCCACTCTGGCGTTGCCGGCAATGAGAGGCGACGGGCTGGGGTGGCAATTCTTGTTGCCCCCCCGGCTCAGAGCCTGCACGTTGGAGTTCAACCCGGTGGACGAGAGGGTAGCTTCCCTCCGCAATTTGGGTGGGGGGACGGGTCCTGACTGTGGTTTGCGCTTATGCGCCAAACCGCAGCTCAGAGTACCCACCCTTTTTGGATTCGCTCGAGGGAGTACTTGAGAGTGCTCCCCCGGGTGATTCCCTCGTTCTACTAGGGGACTTCAATGCTCATGTTGGCAGCGACAGTGAAACCTGGAGAGGCGTGATTGGGAAGAATGGCCGCCCGGATCTGAACCCGAGTGGTGTTCTGTTATTGGACTTTTGTGCCCGTCACAGAGTGTCCATAATGAACACCATGTTCGAACATAAGGGTGTCCATATGTGCACTTGGCACCAGGACACCCTAGGTCGCAGTTCCATGATCGACTTTGTAGTTGTGTCATCGGATTTGCGGCCTCATGTTTTGGACACTCGGGTGAAGAGAGGGGCGGAGCTTTCAACCGATCACCACCTGGTGGTGAGTTGGCTGCGATGGTGGGGGAGGATGCCGGACAAACCTGGCAGGCCCAAACGCATTGTGAGGGTTTGCTGGGAACGTCTGGCAGAGTCTCCTGTCAAAGAGAGTTTCAATTCCCACCTCCGGAAGAACTTTGAACATGTCACGAGGGAGGTGCTGGATATTGAGTCCGAGTGGACCATGTTCCGCGCCTCTATTGTCGAGGCAGCTGATTGGAGCTGTGGCCGCAAGGTAGTTGGTGCCTGTCGTGGCGGTAATCCTAGAACCCGTTGGTGGACACCGGCGGTGAGGGATGCCGTCAAGCTGAAGAAGGAGTCCTATCGGGTTTTTTTGGCTCATAGGACTCCTGAGGCAGCGGACAGGTACCGACAGGCCAAGCGGTGTGCGGCTTCAGCGGATGCGGGGGCAAAAACTCGGACATGGAAAACGACTTCCGGACGGCTTCGAAGCGATTCTGGACCACCATCCGCCGCCTCAGGAAGGGGAAGCAGTGCACTATGAACACCGTGTATGGTGAGGATGGTGTTCTGCTGACCTCGACTGCGGATGTTGTGGATCGGTGGAGGGAATACTTCGAAGACCTCCTCAATCCCACCAACACGTCTTCCTATGAGGAAGCAGTGCCTGGGGAATCTGTGGTGGGCTCTTCTATTTCTGGGGCTGAGGTTGCTGAGGTAGTTAAAATGCTCCTCGGTGGCAAGGCCCCAGGCTCTGGATGCTGTGGGGCTGTTTTGGTTGACAAGACTCTGCAGCATCGCGTGGACATCGGGGGTGGTACCTCTCTTTAAGAAGGGGAACCGGAGGGTGTGTTCTAACTATTGTGGGATCACACTCCTCAGCCTTCCCGGTAAGGTCTATTCAGGTGTACTGGAGAGGAGGCTACACCGGATAGTCGAACCTCGGATTCAGGAGGAACAGTGTGGTTTTCGTCCTGGTCGTGGAACTGTGGACCAGCTCTACACTCTCGGCAGGGTCCTTGAGGGTGCATGGGAGTTTGCCCAACCAGTCTACATGTGCTTTGTGGACTTGGAGAAGGCATTCGACCGTGTCCCTCGGGAAGTCCTGTGGGGAGTGCTCAGAGAGTATGGGGTATCGGTATGGGTGTCTGATTGTGGCGGTCCGCTCCCTGTATGATCAGTGTCAGAGCTTGGTCCGCATTGCCGGCAGTAAGTCGGACACGTTTCCAGTGAGGGTTGGACTCCGCCAAGGCTGCCCTTTGTCACCGATTCTGTTCATAACCTTTATGGACAGAATTTCTAGGCGCAGTCAAGGCGTTGAGGGGCTCCGGTTTGGTGGCTGCAGGATTAGGTCTCTGCTTTTTGCAGATGATGTGGTCCTGATGGCTTCATCTGGCCAGGATCTTCAGCTCTCGCTGGATCGGTTCGCAGCCGAGTGTGAAGCGACTGGGATGAGAATCAGCACCTCCAAGTCCGAGTCCATGGTTCTCGCCCGGAAAAGGGTGGAATGCCATCTTCGGGTTGGGGAGGAGACCCTGCCCCAAGTGGAGGAGTTCAAGTACCTCGGAGTCTTGTTCACGAGTGAGGGAAGAGTGGATCGTGAGATCGACAGGCGGATCGGTGCGGCATCTTCAGTAATGCGGACGCTGTATCGATCCGTTGTGGTGAAGAAGGAGCTGAGCCGGAAGGCAAAGCTCTCAATTTACCGGTCGATCTACGTTCCCATCCTCACCTATGGTCATGAGCTTTGGGTTATGACCGAAAGAACAAAATCACGGGTACAAGCGGCCGAAATGAGTTTCCTCCGCCGGGTGGCAGGGCTCTCCCTTAGAGATAGGGTGAGAAGCTCTGTCATCCGGGGGGAGCTCAAAGTAAAGCCGCTGCTCCTCCACATCGAGAGGAGCCAGATGAGGTGGTTCGGGCATCTGGTCAGGATGCCACCCGATCGCCTCCCTCGGGAGGTGTTTAGGGCACGTCCGACCGGTAGGAGGCCACGGGGACGACCCAGGACACGTTGGGAAGACTATGTCTCCCGGCTGGCCTGGGAACGCCTCGGGATCCCCCGGGAGGAGCTGGACGAAGTGGCTGGGGAGAGGGAAGTCTGGGCTTCCCTGCTTAGGCCGCTGCCCCCGCGACCCGACCTCGGATAAGCGGAAGAAGATGGATGGATGGATGGGTCTAATTCCTTGCTTAGTCCCGCAGACCAGGTTTGAAAGACCATGTATGAAAGACCACGTTGAAAGACCCATTGCAGTCCTGGATTTAACACCTGGATGGTGAGCTGCTAGGCCATCAGCCTGAAGCCAGATCGCGGTACACTGCTGGTGCGGTAGGAGCTGCCATTTTTCTTTTATTTGTGGAACTCATAAACTTCGATCTTTCTAACAATGGACTAAAATATTCTCGTACCAAGCAGTGAGACGGGACTCAGATGTGTACAATGTAAATATTGTATTGTATTTTGTATATATTTGGGATCTCTTCTACCTTGTGATATACTCAAATTGCATCACAAGTTGCTGTGTAACTTGAGAGTGTCATTAGCAAAATATTTCCTCCAAGCCATAGCCTCCAATCTAGACTTGATACTGCCCAATACAGTACATTGTCTCTACTTCATAGAGTTACACGTCATATATGCCACATATCGCTATCTGCTACATGTTACACTGGCAATAAATTCTGTGTAACAACATTAGTGCCAGCATTTGATTTGGCATTTAAAATACTTGTCGTATAGCAACAATGGGTTTTAAACAACACAACAGGGAGGGAAATAGATGTTGGGTGTTAGACTTCACAAACCCGATCCTGTCCTGTTACGACTCTAAACTACCCCAGAAGCAGGACAATTGTAAAGTGGGTTTTGTGGAAAAGCATCTAAGACAAGCAAACTACCATAGTGATAAAGAACACAGGCAATTTAAAGACCTTCCATGCATTTTCTGCCGCTTATCCTATACAGTTCCACAGGTGAACTGGAGCCTATCCCAGGTGATTTTGTGACAAAGGCAGGGTACACATAAGGAACAGACAGAAAAAAAACACCATACACCATGTGAATATTTAGAGTCTCCAATCAATCCACCCTGATTGTAAAATCACTAAACTCAATTTCAGAACAATTTACTTCATAGGCTTGCTGCTATTACATTGAAACCAAATTGACGGCAGGAACATATTTCTTCGAAGAACTATTCCTCTGATGAGTCTCGTGGGAAATTACTCAGTGACAGGATTCCAGTTCATGAGAAAGGCAGGATAATGTGTTCAGGTACCATTTTGAGCCAAATGGATAAAGTTGGTTGAAAGTCTTTTTGTTTCATCACTCCACAAACCCTTACAACAAACACATGGTGCAACAGAGGAGGGGAGTTTCTTCAGGCACAGAGTCAGCAGTCCATTTCCATCTAAAAAAGAAGAAAGATTACTTTGAGGAAAACAATGTCCAAGTTCTGAATAGTGAGTACCGCCAGTTTGTAAGAGGTGGGAAAGAGGCCATCTATGTCTACCAGTTAGGTAAACCACCTATTGCTGTGCAGGACAGTCCACCAGGCACCCTGGGTGACAGCAACATCAACCCTCCTGTGCCCACCCCCAGGGGAGACACCTACCTGAGATATATTCAGTAAACTCCACACCCAAAACTCTGAACTGAAGAAGCTTCTTAAATGAAAGGTGAAACGTCTTCAACCCCAACAAGAGTCCAGTTGCCTCAAATCATGTTGATTAGCGTGACCTAAATGACTGAGAATCTACACAAATGAATTGGATTTCTTGTTAGAATAAAGATTACCTATGAATCAATAACCCATTAAATTAAGATTTTCCCATGAAATTCCAATGTTCAAAAGCCCTGATGTACTCCCCATACCACAATGAAAGATGTATGGCTTTGCGAGTCTCCTAAGACACTAAACCTAACAAGGTAAACAGGTGAACCTGATCCAAGTGCTCCTTTGAACGGTTCTAGAAAGCTCCGGCGGTCGTTGGAGATTGTCTTCCCTAATCAGACGTTGCTACATTATTCATCAGAACAGTCTCACCAGCCCCCCATACCCCTGCCTCAACCAAGTGCCACTTAAATCCTCCTTAAATCCCAAGACACACCTCAGCGTTTCCCTCCAGAGGCCAATTGTGGGCCTGCTGCCACTGTAGAGCGTGTCGTTGAAAGGTCACTAACTTTGGTGCAGCGGCACATGCCCTGTCGCACAATGATCGCCAATGTGAAGTTTACAGCAAACTTGTTTGTGTTTCCTCAAAATCAAGTGCAGACAAGACTGCAATCCATTGTTTGTTAATTAGTCAATTAAAATTGAGCTAAAACTGAGTGCACTACTTGACTGTAATCCAGCCTTAGTTTTCTGACAAAGAGGACTACATGAGGACAGCTACACAAACTTACTACATACTTTAGCTATATATACATATTTGTATGCAATAATTATTTGCAAATAATAAAAGTTTATGCAAATATTATTTGCATAAACTAGGGTTGTCCCAATACCAATAATTTGGTTCCGGTAGAATTGTCGTTTTTTTGCTATTCTTCCTCTCTAAGATGTTATTGCTTGTGTGTGTGTTTTGACACACTCAACATCATGTGCCTCGCTCTGTCGTCACCGCCGCACAGCAGCATTCAGATGAAAGAACGGTACCGGTACTTTTCAAAGGCAGTATAGTACCGATTTCAATCAATTAGTATTGCGGTACTTTATTATCAATCAATCAATCAATCAATCAATCAAACTTTATTTATAAATCACTTTTCATACATAAAAGAAATGCAACGCAGAGTGTTTTACAAAGTTAAAACAATAACCCGGTGACCCATATCCCCCATTATCACATACGCACGCACAAATTATGGTGTGGGGTTGTTTTTCAGGAGTTGGGCTTGGACCCTTAGTTCCAGTGAAAGGAACTTTGAATGCTCCAGGATATCAAAACATTTTGGACAATTCCATGCTCCCAACATTGTGGGAACAGTTTGGAGCGAGCCCCATCCTCTTCCAACTTGACTGTGCACCAATGCACAAAGCAAGGTCCATAAAGACCATACTTGCCAACCTTGAGACCTCCGATTTCGGGAGGTGGGGTCGGGGGCGTGGTTGGGAGCGTAGTTAAGAGGGGAGGAGTATATTTACAGCTAGAATTCACCAAGGCAAGTATTTCATATATATATATATATATATATATATATATATATATATATATATATATATATATATATATAAAACTTGACTTTCAGTGAATTCTAGCTATAAATATATATTTATTTTATTATATATATATATATATATATATATATATATATATATATATATATATATATATATATATATATATATATGTATGTATATATATATATAAATAAATAAAAGAAATACTTGAGTTTCAGTGTTCATTTATTTACACATATACACACACATAACACTCATCTACTCATTGTTGAGTTAAGGGTTGAATTGTCCATCCTTGTTCTATTCGCTGTCACTATTTTTCCAACCATGCTGAACACCCTCTCTGATGATGCATTGCTGTGTGGCACGCACAAAAGTGCTTTCATCAAACGCACTAGAGTCTGGAATCTTCCATCTCTCCATAGCATGGCCCAAAACCGGTCAATCTTTGCTTCCTGAGGAAGATCTTCACTGCCAAGCATTTGGTACTCCACTACTTCTTCCCGGAGGCTATCCAGGTCCAAACGCAGCTGCGGCTTGGAACTTACAAGCGTATTTCTTCATCTTACTTGTCGTCGGCGTCGTCATGGCTGTATCTTCCTCATTCTTCTGCTTCGTCTCGTTGTTGTGTGCGCAGTTGTGCACTGCACTCTCTAAAAGCCGTAGATGTTATTGTCACATATGCATGTCCTGTTTAAGAGTGTCACAACATTGCTGTTTACGGCAGATGAACTGCTTTACGGTAGACGAAAACGTGACTGCTGTTGTTGTGTGTTGTTACCGCGCTGGGAGGACGTTAATGAAACTGCCTAACAATAAACCCACATAAGAAACCAAGAACTCGCCCTCGATCATACTACAGTTATAACGTGATTGGGCAGGCACGCTGTTTATATTGTGGGAAAGCGGACTCAGGTCCGCATGGAGCTGGAGGGGGCGTTGCCTCCAGCTCCACCTGAATTTCGGGAGATTTTAGGGAGAAAATTTGTCCCGGGAGGTTTTCGGGAAAGGCTGAATTTTGGGAGTGTCCCGGAAAATCCGGCAGGGTTGGCAAGTATGATAAAGACATGGATGACAGAGTCTGGTGTGGATGAACTTGACTGGCCTGCACAGAGTCCTGACCTGAACCTGATAGAACATCTTTGGGATGAATTAGAACGGAGACTGAGAACCAGGCCTTCTCGACCAACATCAGTGTGTGACCTCACCAATGCGCTTTTGGAAGAATGGTCGAAAATTCCTATAAACACACTCCGCAACCTTGTGGGCAGCCTTCCCAGAAGATTTGAAGCTGTAATAGCTGCAAAAGGTAGACCGACATCATATTGAACCCTATGGGTGAGGAATGGGAAGGCACTTCAAGTTCATACGTGAGTCAAGGCAGGTGGCCAAATGCTTTTGGCAATATAGTGTATATATATGTATATATATATACACAGTAAATAAATAATAAATAAATAGAACTAATAACAATCTTGCATAATTGATAGGATAAAAAGTAAAATACAAATGACTTCAATAAAATAATTAACATCAGGTCAAAGCCAAATCAAAAAGGTGGGTCTTAAGCCTGCTCTTAAAAACATGAATGTTCTTTGCAGCCCTGAGGTCCTCTGGCAAGCTGTTCCATAGACGGGGGCCATAATGGTGGAAAGATGCCATACCGTGACTTTGTGTCCTGACTTTTGGAATAATTCAGAGATGAGTGCCGAAGGATCTCAGGGCCCGGGAAGGTTCATAGGGTAAAAGCAAATCTGGAAGATAACAAGGCCCAATACCATAAAAACATTTATAAACCATAAGCACCCCCCGCAACCCCAAAAGGGACACGCTGTAGAAATGGATGGATGGAAGAAGAACCTTAAAATTGATCCTGAAACACACAGTACCGGTATACTGCACAACCCTAGCATTAACACATATGTTGATGCGAATTATATACAATAATATTAGCACTTTACTTAACCAGGCCAAGGGCAATGTACATTTTGTTCTTCAAGCACACTCATGGTCCTGTGTAATAAAACAGCACACTTGCACTTTGGCACATGACCACTTTTTCGTCTTCCTTTAGCCCAGGTCTGTCCGTCTGAAATGTTTTTGGACTAAGTCTCTGATTTGGGGTTCAAAATCTCCATCTAGCCCAGACCTGGGCAAATTAAGGCCCGGGGGCCACATGCGGCCCGTTAAGCTTTTCAATCTGGCCCGCCGGGCATTCCCTCAAATTTTTTTTATATCTTTAAGATGGAAAGTGTAGCTGCCATTATGATGTGCAGTGATGTTTTCTAATGACCGTAAGTCTTGAACTATATGTAATTACTATAACTATATGTAACTAATGTATTTCTATGGTTGGAATCTGTGCTTTTGCATGATATTATAGTGACTAGTGTTGTCCTGATACCAATATTATTTCGATACTTTTCTAAATAAAGGGGACCAGAAAAAATTGCATTATAGGCTTTATTTTAACAAAAAATCTTAGGGTGCGGCGGACCGGTACTTTTCAGAGGCGGTATGGTACCGAATATGATTCATTAGAATCGCGGTACTATACTAATACCCGTATACCGTACAACCCTACTAGTTACTATGGTAATCTACGTCACAGCAGGTCAGACGAGGCACCAAGCAGTGTGGGTGTGGCTTGATTGTAAAATATGTCGATTGGGAGGGGGTGTGACGTTCATATGTTCTCAATATTCAGGGTTTTATCGTTCATAGAACAATTTAAAAATCCATTCCGTTTTTAAGGCGGTCTGTCATAACATTTTTAGCATTCAATCAGACTTTATTGTAAGGTTTTGTATTAGTTTTCCAAAAAAATAGATATACCGGCCCCCAGACACATTTTTATTCTCTAAATTTGGCCCCCCGAGTCAAAACAATTTCCCAGGCCTGATCTAGCCCATTCGTGACACATCCGAGGAGACTTATAAGACCTCATCTGCACACACACGCGTGCAATCACCCGCACACACACACACACACACACACACACACACACACACACACACACACACACACACACACACACACACACACAGTTGTTGGATATTGCATTAACAGCGCACACTCATATGAATCTGCAGCCTATCTGGAGCCCCCTTGAACACCTCTTTAGGCTAATGCAAACGTCGCTACAGCCACTTTGCTACATGGCTCGGAGAAGAAGTACTCACTGAGGAACCTGAGACGTTCCAGTGCGAGCAGATGAGTGTTTTGCACCTGCTTCAATTGTTTAATGTAACTATTAGCCTAATATGTTGAATCAACAGTTCACTTAGGTTTGCACTCATGTTATTTTTTTGCCCGCCCCACTCGCCGAGTGTTTTTGTTTTTAAGCAAAGTGTTCGGGGAACATTCTTGATGAAGTGTTTCCTTTTGAAGTTAATCATGTAATGTGTTCAAATGTGTGTAAGATAAATGGATAGATGGAAGAAAGGATGAACCTTTACCCCGTAGCAGCAGCGAAACGTAGCCGCCACAGAACGGCGCCGCCATACGCCGTTCTGATTCGGCTACGCCGTGCAGCGGAAAAACACAGACTTTTACGAGGTCTCACGAATCCACGCAAAATCACGTGATAAGGGGGAACACTACAGAACGTCTCGATCTTTGCCGTCCATCAATACTTGACTTGTGGAAAAGACAACAGTTTTGCCTAGCTAGCAACAGCAACAGTAACATCATCCCTGGCGAGCGTACACACACACACACACACACACACACACACACACACACACACACACACACACACACACACACACACATACTGGTTATCATTCGGAATGGGGTCCAAGTTTTTGATCATCATGTGTGGGGACCACCCTTTCTACAGGTTGTGGAAGCATAAAAAAAAAGAGGTAAAATGGCCACTGCCCAGTTAGCTCATACACGTCTTTAAATCTCATAATCATAAAAAAGTAATGTGCTCATCATTCTTACTGGGGGCCCTGGGGAAAAAAGTTAATATGGTTCATGGGGACCAAATTTAAATAATTTTGCAAAATTCACACAAATTTGTACGTGACTACTGAGGACCATTTATATATATATAAAAAAAAAAAAAAAAGTTCTAATTAAATATGACATTATCCTCAGAATACAGCACTACAGTTTCACCACTTAAATGTACCAGCTACAGCCTGATGAGGGGGCTGCTGTGCAAATGTCTCACACTCAAACTAACCAGTAAACATGTTTTATGGGCCAAAGCTTAAAAATCACTTAGGCATCTTCAGAATGGATCTGATTATCATTTAAAAAGGTTTCCCTTTAGGGGACCTGTTTTTTTGTCCCCATACCGTCAGAGGTCCCCTAAAGGTGACTGTGTAAACAGAGCGATGTCCCTATTAAGTAAGCATTGCCAGAACACACACACACACACACACACACACACACACACACACACACACACAAACACACACACACACTGTACATACATTTCATTCAACTCCTACAAACCACTTCCCTGTTTTCCCGGCCCCCGTACCATCTGGTATTTGACACATGCCCCCCATATTCCCATATAGCTGCCCGGGATATGCCTGTATATGCATATGCTTCTTAAGTTGTGGACCTCCAGAATCAGCATGTCCTCATCCATTTCAGTCAACGAGGTGAAATTACATCTTGAAACCTTTGATAGCTGACTCATTAGGACATTTCAAAGTGTAAAATACAATCCGCCTTGAAGACAAGACTATTTTATTTTGTAAGTAAACCAGAAGCCAAAAGGCAATCATGTATGTTATTCTGATTCATCTATCCCGTAAAAGTTTGACGCCAAATATCCCAGATTACCGGGAATCACTGGTTTCCCAGGACATTTTTCAAACTTGCACAACTCCCACATTTCTCACCCGATTCAGTTCCACCATCCACACACTCCACTCACGTTGGACATTCAGGCCAATATTTTACCCGTTCCGAAAATTCCCAGTTTTCCCAGAATTATCAGGAACTTTTCCCACCTGAAAATAAGTGGGCAATTACAAACCACTTCATATCCCACATTTCTCACCGAATTCGGACTATCTCACCTTCAACACACTCCACTCACCTTGGACATTCCAGCCAACATGTTTCCTAATTCTGAAAATTCATTGATTACCAGGAACTTCCATTTTTCAATTGAAGCATGTCCACCCTTTTTTTTAATTGTTGACTACTCCCACATCTGATTTCAACCGTTCCACCATCAAAACATTTGTCCTAGTCAGGACATTCAAGCTATCAAATAAAAAGTGCTTGAAAAATTCTCGTTTTTTTCCCGATATACCAGGAACGCTTCCCATTGAAAATTAATATGCAATATACAAACCCTTACATGTCCCACATTTCTCATTCCATTCGAACCGTTACACTATCCACACACTCCACTCATTCTGGACATCCAAGATAGCACTTTTTGCGGTTCCCAAAATCACCAGATTACCTGGATTTACCAGGAATTTCTACCTATTGAAAATCAAAGGGTAACATACAATCTTCTACTTATCCCACATTTAAAGTTAAAGTTAAAGTACCAATGATGGATTGACTTTTTTTGTGAAGATCTACAAAGCTGCTATTTTTATTTACTGTGGGCAGAGAAAATGAATAAAGTTAAAAGTTAAAGTACCAAATGATTGTCTCATACACACACACTAGGTGTGGTGAAATTAACCTCTGCATTTGACCCATCCCCTTGTTCACCCCCTGGGAGTTGAGGGGAGCAGTGAGCAGCAGCGGTGGCCACACCCGGGAATCATTTTGGTGATTTAACACCCAATTCCAACCCTTGATGCTGACTGCCAAGCAGGGAGGTAAAGGGTCCCATTTTTATAGTCTTTGGTATGACTCGCTTTGAACTGACGACCTACCGATTTCAGGGCGGACACTTTAAAGGCCTACTGAAACCCACTACTACCGACCACGCAGTCTGATAGTTTATATATCAATGATGAAATCTTAACATTGCAACACATGCCAATACGGCCGGGTTAGCTTACTAAAGTGCAATTTTAAATTTCGCGCGAAATATCCTGCTGAAAACGTCTCGGTATGATGACGTCTGCGCGTGACGTCACGGATTGTAGAGGACATTTTGGGACAGCATGGTGGCCAGCTATTAAGTCGTCTGTTTTCATCACAAAATTCCACAGTATTCTGTACATCTGTGTTGGTGAATCTTTTGCAATTTGTTCAATGAACAATGGAGACAGCAAAGAAGAAAGCTGTAGGTGGGAAGCGGTGTATTGCGGCAGGTGTTGTGTCGGATAACGCACCCCCGCCATAGAATGCACCCCTTGACTGTTGTGCCGGATAACACAGCCGGTGTTTCATTGTTTACATTCCCGAAAGATGACAGTCAAGCTTTACCATTGGCCTGTGGAGAACTGGGACAACAGAGACTCTTACCAGGATGACTTTGAGTTGGATACGCAGACACGGTACCGTGAGTACCCATGCAGCTGCGGCTTCCAAACATTTGATCGCTTGCCCGTACGTGCGTGCCGCTATGTGCATGTCACGTACGTAACTTTGGGGACTTTGGGGAAATATATGTGCTGTATGAACTTTAGGGAGGTGAACGGTACTTTGGGCTGTGGGATTGAGTTTGTTGTGCAGGTGTTTGAGTTGTATTGGCGGGTTATATGGACGGGAGGGGGGAGGTGTTTGTTATGCGGGATTAATTTGTGGCATATTAAATATAAGCCTGGTTGTGTTGTGGCTAATAGAGTTGTGTTTATTTACTGTTTTAGTCATTCCCAGCTGAATATCAGGTCCCACCCGCCTCTCACAACATCTTCCCTATCTGAATCGCTCCCACTGCCCTCTAGTCCTTCACTCTCACTTTCCTCATCCACAAATCTTTCATCCTCGCTCAAATTAATGGGGAAATCATCGCTTTCTCTGTCCGAATCGCTCTCGCTGCTGGTGGCCATGATTGTAAACAATGTGCAGATGTGAGGAGCTCCACAACCTGTGACGTCACGCGCATATCGTCTGCTACTTCCGGTAGAGGTAAGGCTTTTTTATCAGCAACCAAAAGTTGCGAACTTTATCGTCGATGTTCTCTACTAAATCTTTTCACCAAAAATATGGCAATATCGCGAAATGATCAAGTATGACACATAGAATGGACCTGCTATCCCCGTTTAAATAAGAAAATGCATTTCAGTAGGCTTTTAACCACAAGGCCACTGAGCGGTTCCAAAGTCCAAATGCTCCTTGCTTTTGTTAGTCAACTGCTAGCATGCTAACATTAGCATGCTAACTTTTTAAGCTATTTTTTACATTTGTTGTAACTAATAGGTTAAAAAAGGCTAATCACTGTAAGAGTAAGACATGGTGCTTCTTCTTGCTTCTGCTATGTATGCAGAACACTTTTAGTCTTAACAAATCACATTTCGAGTGCTGAATTATTATATTTACATGTGGGCATTCTAATAATCAGCATATATTCTTCATATTCATTTAGACAGACACGCTAAATGGATTGAGCTCTCTATTTTGCTCATTTAAGAGACGCAATCCTCTGCGCATGAGCACAGTAGATCAGCTTTGTGTGTGCTATCAACATTGCTCAAATTCTGAATCGTACGACCTCAAGATCACTTTTAGATTTGAGGTTCTACATGTGTCCACGGACTGCATTGCAGTACAGCACTACCCTGTCTTTCCTATTGATTTTTAGCAAGCTGGTGTTGTTCATTCTGGGGCCACTCCATCACGCTTGTCTCTGCTCGCTGTACAAGTGCATTGGTTTGGCCAATTATTCATCAGATGCACGTCACAACTTGCAAAGATCATAGCTGTGGCATGTGATAAATAATGACTATAAGAGAATATCAGTTATGATAGAAAAGGTGGGTCCACAGCTGTTTGGTGATGTGTCATTACCCTTCAGACAAGGGTAGCCTTGTGTTGTGTGAAGGCCAAAATGTTGCCTTCTTGGTGGAATTCAGACTGTTTGAAAGTGCTTTTAGTAAGCCGTTTTGTGTGAGATGCCAAATATCCAGTGATTGGCAAGCTCCTTGGAAAATGTAGTAGGCTAAGCTACTAGTTACTCTGGATTAAATGTAGGAGAATGATAGTAGAATTACAGGTATTATGGCTCTAGCTTTGATTATCATCACACATTTAAATTCGAAGGACATCCATCCATCCATTTTCTACCGCTTGTCCCTTTCGGGGTTGCGGGGGATGATGGAGCCTATCTCAGCTGCATTCGGGCGGAAGGCAGGGTACATCCTGGACAAGTCGCCACCTCATCACAGGGCCAACACAGATAGACAGACAACATTTACACTCACATTCACACACTAGGGCCAATGTAGTGTTGCCAACCTATCCCCAGGTGCATGTTTTTGGGGATGGGAGGAAGCCGGAGGGAACCCACGCAGTCACGGGGAGAACATGCAAACACAGAAAGATCCCGAGCCCAGGATTGAACCCAGGACCTTCGTATTGTAAGGCACATGCACTAACCCCTGTTCCACCGTACTGCCCATTCCAAGGACATGCATTAGGGAATTGTGAAGTGAATTATATTTATATAGCGCTTTTCTCTCGTGACTCAAAGCGCTTTACATAGTGAAACACATTATCTAAGTTAGATTTCAAACCAGTGTGATGGCACTGGGAGAAGGTGGGTAAAGTATCTTGCCCAAGGACACAGCGGCAGTTACTCTGATGGCGAAAAGCGGGGATCAAACCTGGAACTCTCAAGTTGCTGGCACGGCCGCTCTACCAATGAAGCCACGCCGCCCCATTAAGCTACAGACCTCCATTTAATGGAGTTTCTATCAATGGGCCCACATGTATAATATTAAAAATACAAATAAATAGATATTAATAATTAATTAATAATAAATAAATATTTAAAAAACTGCTCAGTGGCCTTGTGGTTAGAGTGTCCGCCCTGAGATTGGTAGGTCGTGAGTTCAAGCCCCGGCGGAGTCATACCAAAGACTATAAAAATGGGACCCGTTACCTCCCTGCTTGGCTCTCAGCATCAAGGGTTGGAATTGGGGGTTCAATCACCAAAACTATTCCTGAGCGTGGCTACCGGTGCTGCTCACTGCTCCCCTCACCTCCCGGGGGGTCAAATGCAGAAAGTGTGTGTGTGTGAGACTATCAGTGGTACTTTAACTTTAACTTAATTAATGTAATGCATCCATCTTCTTCCGCTTATCCGAGGTCGGGTCGCGGGGGCAGCAGCCTAAGCAGGGAAGCCCAGACTTCCCTCTCCCCAGCCACTTCGTCCAGCTCCTCCCGGGGGATCCCGAGGCGTTCCCAGGCCAGCCGGGAGACATAGTCTTCCCAACGTGTCCTGGGTCTTCCCCGTGGCCTCCTACCGGTCGGACGTGCCCTAAACACCTCCCTAGGGAGGCGCTCGGGTGGCATCCTGACCAGATGCCCGAACCACCTCATCTGGCTCCTCTCGATGTGGAGGAGCAGCGGCTTTACTTTGAGCTCCCCCCGGATGACAGAGCTTCTCACCCTATCTTTAAGGGAGAGACCCGCCACCCGGCGGAGGAAACTCATTTCGGCCGCTTGTACCCGTGATCTTGTCCTTTCGGTCATGACCCAAAGCTCATGACCATAGGTGAGGATGGGAACGTAGATCGACCGGTAAATTAAGAGCTATGCCTTCCGGCTCAGCTCCTTCTTCACCACAACGGATCGATACAGCGTCCGCATTACTGAAGACGCCGCACCGATCCGCCTGTTGATCTCACAATATTTTCTGTTACGTCCCCCTAGGAAGAAGAAAATATCTTGCCTCCCCACTCCACCGTGACATTGTAAGCTTATTAACAACACACCGGTCTTTCCTCATCTCCCACACATAATCTTCATTATATTCTGGTAAGGCAAAAAAAGCATGTTCCCCGAGGTCATACGCCCCCCCCCCCCCCCCCCCGCCCCCGGCATCGCACTGCGCCCCTCTAGGGGGTCCGCCCCACTATTTGGGAAGGACTGATGTAATAAAACCGAAAGTGTACAAATGAAACCAAATGGACTCAATTTCATCGGTCATTTAGCAAAACTCCCGCTGGGTCTCCCCACTCCCCAAAATATGTTTTTATATTAGCTTACCTTTTCTTTGGCCCACCGCCTACAATATTATTCATTTTCTCTGCCCTCAGTAAATAAAAACAGCAGCTTGTGTGTTGTTTGGGAACAGTTGGTAATGGTTAAGTGCAGTATAACTTTTCATGAACTCGACTCACTTTAATTTGTGTTCCTAAATTTGTGTTGGACGTCTTAGATGTTGAGGGCAGTTATGTTGGTTCACTGAGTAAACAATTCAAAACAAAGGTTTTAGGCGTTGCTTTCTCTAAACGCATGCAGGTGTCTAAATATGGCCAAGGAGACACGTTATGTGGGTTTTCTGGACGTCGTCTTCATCACTGCCTTTTACAAGTATGTTTCTTTTTTTTCTTTTTTGAGTCATCAGCTTGAATCTTCCCTGGTCTCTGACTCTCTTGTCGTCATGTGTCGTGTGTCTGTTATGATTTGACCCGCCCTATCTTGCCTCTGATTGGCCAGTCAGTAATGTTTCACTCTAACCTTAGCCAATTGTGACTCATCATTTTTAAACCAACCAATCTCTGCAGTTCCCCCCCGCCCCGTCCCCAAACACATCCGGCCGCCTAAGCTTTTCATCTAGCCCGCCGAACATCACCCAAATAGGGTCTGATTAAACCAGGGGTCGGCAACCCAAAATGTTGATAGAGCCATGTTGGACCAAAAATACAAAAAACAAATCTGTATGGAGCCACAAACATTTAAAAGCCTTATATAAGTGTTACAATGAAGGCAACGCATGATGTATGTGTCTATATTAGCCTACTATTAAAGGCTGACACAAATCTTTGTTGACAGAAATGTTGTATTTTAATTTTTATTCTACACATTATTGCAACATTGGAAACCATTAGTAAAATGGAGGCTTCTCACAGGATGAGATAACTTCTGGAATTTACTGGCTCAGAATGGCCAAAGGTATATATGTGTGTGTCCAAGTTTAAGGAAACGGCAGGCTGTCTTCTTCTAATGGATTTATTGCAATCTTTGCAAGCTGGGTAACGTTTGCTGTGGTCTGGAACAACATAGTACACAAACAACTATGAGAAATGCAGCCAATGATAATGTGTCATGAGACATGCAAATGTGAATTAAATACACAGAGGACATAAGTAAAGGAAATTAAATTAGCTTAATATACCAATAAACAAGGCATAATGATGCAATATGCACATGCAGATAGCCTATTTAGCATGTTAGCACCGATTAGCTTGCTGTCATGCATTGACCAAATATGCCTGATTAGCACTCCAACAAGTCAATAACATCAACAAAGCTCACCTTTGTGCATTCTTGCACAGCATAAAAAAGTTTGGTGGACAAAATGAGACAATGAAGAAGTGGCATAAAACACGTCTTTCTGTGGCAGCATCGGCGAAAGTAGTACATGTAAACAAACTACGAGGAGTTCAAAGATCGCTGAAATTTGTAGAACAAAACAACGCTCGCCAGAGGTGGGTAGAGTAGCCAGAAATTGTACTCAAGTAATAGTACTGTTACTTTAGAGATTTATTACTCAAGTAAAAGTAAGGAGTAGTCACCCAAATATTTACTTGAGTAAAAGTAAAAAGTATGTTGTGAAAAAACTACTCAAGTACTGAGTAACTGATGAGTAACCTGTGGCGGATGAATGTCCCATAACAAGAAGACAGAGAAAAATAAGAAGCTTATCGACTACGGTGTTGGCACGGACTACAAAGGCGGACCCGCGCAAACTTTCAGGATTTATGCAGATCCCAAATACAGATCAGCAGGTACCAGAAGGTAAGACAAGTTTCTTTTGCATAATATTGTGAATCAAAACGACAGTTAATATGTCTTACCTTATACACACAATAATAATACTCGAATGTTTAATGCGCCGACAATCCATCAAGCAGTGCGGCTTCTAAGCTTACTAGTCGTATTAAAACATTTTCATAGATTTTTGAGCGCTGTGTGTAATGTTCTATATTTTCAATGGAACATATAAAATGTTGGTGTTGTATACTTGAGTCATATTGCCATCATAGTGCAGTCTACACGTTTCTCTTATGTTAGACTGCCATCTACTGGTCACACTTACATTACACCATGTACCAAATAAAATTGCTTCGAGGTCGGTAAGCTAAACCAGAATTATTCCGTACATTAGTGTACATCGTTTGTAGCCTGCAGCTACTAAATGCTACATGCGTCCATTGATTGTAACCAAATAAAACAAAGTAATTTTGAGTGAAACGTTTCCGTTACAATAGCGATTAGATTCAAATTGGTGACACTAGCAGGTAGAAAAAACAACAAAATATGTCCTTCAAGTTTCTGCTCACATGACCCCACAAAGTACGTCACGCCGGCGGAAATGCAATTTGTTAACCTGACCCACATAAAAGTCCTTGTATGCAGCTGCACTGACGACAAAAGCACCAAGATTATATATTAAGCAGACCCTGTGATTTATCTAGCGCTACATGGTTAACTGCTGCATTAATCATGCAGGGAACTGTGCCTCCTGCTGGGATCTACAAACAACTCCACACACTCCTGCCTTGATAATACTCGCTGATATGAAGTACAAAGCCGAGGTTTTACCTTTTGGAAAACGTTATAAAATCAAAGTAGTTGTTAAAGGACACGAACTCCATCCATTTTCATTCCCGTGTGATCAAATCTTTACCTGCCGTGCCCTGTGTTGTAGCTGTAGTGGCTTCTAGAATGACATGCAAAGTATCAGGTGTGCGAGGAGCAGCTTGTAAACACAAGCCGGCTTTGGACGGACACGAGTGACGGCAGGAAACTTGAGTGT
Source organism: Nerophis lumbriciformis (assembly GCF_033978685.3). NCBI lineage: Eukaryota > Metazoa > Chordata > Actinopteri > Syngnathiformes > Syngnathidae > Nerophis > Nerophis lumbriciformis. Next base: position 20,481,216 of record NC_084579.2, on the reverse strand, counting down.
GGCTGCCAAACCTTTGCATCAGACTCGCAAATGTACCCAACAACCCTTTCGGTTGTCACGTTCCCATCCGGGAGGGATGGCAGCGTCACGTGTGGACATATGCAAAACACATGGATGCAAATACAACGCTGTGTCATATTTTTGACTTTTGTGTCTCCAGGTCGCTGCATTAAGACATCAGTTCAAAAGTCATTTTTATACCTACTCAGTGGCCTAGTGGTTAGAGTGTCCGCCCTGAGATCGGTAGGTTGTGAGTTCAAACCCCGGCCGAGTCATACCAAAGACTATAAAAATGGGACCCATTACCTCCCTGCTTGGCACTCAGCATCAAGGGTTGGAATTGGGGGTTAAATCACCAAAAATGATTCCCGCTGCTGCCCACTGCTCCCCTCACCTCCCAGGGGGTGATCAAAGGGGATGGGTCAAATGCAGAGGACACATTTCACCACACCTAGTGTGTGTGTGACAATCATTGGTACTTTAACTTTACAAAAGATATACCCCAAAAGCAAATGTCCACTGCAGAGGACGCCGTTTCTCAGGAGGCTACACTTGTGTTCTATATACAGTCTCAATCAAAAGTTTACATACACTTGTAAAGGACATAATGTCATGGTTGTCTTGAGTTTCCAATAATTTCTACAACTCTTATTTTTTTGTGATAGAGTGATTGGAGCACATACTTGTTGGTCACAAAAAACAATCATGAAGTTTGGTTCTTTTATGAATTTATTATGGGTCTACTGAAAATGTGACTAAATCTGCTGGGTCAAAAGTATACATACAGCAATGTTAATATTTGGTTACATGTCCCTTGGCAAGTTTCACTGCAGCAAGGCGCTTTTGGTAGCCATCCACAAGCTTCTGTTTGAATTTTTGAACACTCCTCTTGACAAAATAGGTGCAGTTCAGCTAAATGTGTTGGTTTTCTGACATGGACTTGTTTCTTCAGCATTGTCCACATGTTTAAGTCAGGACTTTGGGAAGGCCATTGTAAAACCTTAAAGGCCTACTGAAATGCGATTTTCTTATTTAAACGGGGATAGCAGGTCCATTCTGTGTCATACTTGATAATTTCGCGATATTGCCATATTTTTGCTGAAAGGATTTAGTAGAGAACATCGACGATAAAGTTCGCAACTTTTGGTTGCTGATAAAAAAGCCTTGCCTGTACCGGAAGTAGCAGACGAGTAGCGTGACGTCACAGGTTGTGGAGCTCCTCACATCTGCACATTGTTTACAATCATGGCCACCAGCAGCGAGAGCGATTCGGACCGAGAAAGCGACGATTTCCCCATTAATTTGAGCGAGGATGAAAGATTCGTGGATGAGGAAAGTGAGAGTGAAGGACTAGAGGGCAGTGGGAGCGATTCAGATAGGGAAGTTGCTGTGAGAGGCGGGTGGGACCTGATATTCAGCTGGGAATGACTAAAACAGTAAATAAACACAAGACATATATATACTCTATTAGCCACAACACAACCAGGCTTATATTCAATATGCCACAAATTAATACCGCATAACAAACACCTCCCCCCTCCCGTCCATATAACCCGCCAATACAACTCAAACACCTGCACAACACACTCAATCCCACAGCCCAAAGTACCGTTCACCTCCCCAAAGTTCATACGGCACATATATTTCCCCAAAGTCCCCAAAGTTTTGTACGTGACATGCACATAGCGGCACGCACGTACGGGCAAGCGATCAAATGTTTGGAAGCGTACTCACGGTACCGTGTCTGCGTATCCAACTAAAAGTCCTCCTGGTAAGAGTCTCTGTTGCCCCAGTTCTCCACAGGCCAATGGTAAAGATTGACTGTCATCTTTCGGGAATGTAAACAATGAAACACCGGCCGTGTTTGTGTTGCTGAAGTCGGCCGCAATACACCGCTTCCCACCTACAGCTTTCTTCTTTGCTGTCTCCATTGTTCATTGAACAAATTGCAAAAGATTCACCAACACAGATGTCCAGAATACTGTGGAATTTTGGGATGAAAACAGACGACTTAATATCTGGCCACCATGCTGTCTCAAAATGTCCTCTACAATCCGTGACGTTACGCGCTGACGTCATCATACCGAGACGTTTTCAGCAGGAAATGTCGCGGGAAATTTAAAATTGCACTTTAGTAAGCTAACCCGGCCGTATTGGCATGTGTTACAATGTTAAGATTTCATCATTGATATATAAACTATCAGACTGCGTGGTCGGTAGGCCTTTAATTATAGCCTGATTTAGCCATTCCTTTACCACTTTTGACGTGTGTTTGGGGTCATTGTCCTGTTGGAACACCCAACTGCGCCCAAGGCCCAACCTCCGGGCTGATGATTTTAGATTGTCCTGAAGAATTTGGAGGTGTATTTCCTTGAATTGCCGCCGGGTATATAATATGCGCATGCCTAGAATTACCGCCGGGTCAAACTCGTTTCGCAAAATAATTAGCGCATGCCTAGAATTACCGCCGGGTCAAACTCGTCACGTCACAAGTGACACTTCACCTTTCAAGGAATCTTTTTCAAAATGGTGGAGGCTAATTTCAATAATTTAAAATCGCATAAAGGGAAGAAGATAAAGAGCTATTCAGTAGGATTTAATGTAATTGCAATTCTTATTATTAATTTTGTGTTAGTGGTGGAGAGCTGACTTTTTGTTGTTGGAGTTGCGTCTTTCAATAATAATATAGCTGCGTGTGTCAAATATGAATCATTTTGATGCAGTTGTACAAGTAACATTTCAGAAACAAATCATGAGCTAAGAAAACCTGCTAACAGGCGGTAATAATGTTATTTTAATTGCCTTTTCAGACCCATACAAAAAGAACTCCTGGGATGATTCATTGTGCTTTAAATTTCATTGCGGCATTAAGCGATGTCATGATGGTATCCTTACATCACACTCAAATTTATAAGCGCATGCCTAAATTTACCGCATGCCTTTGGTAAGCGCCGGAGTGAGAAGAGGTTTTAAATTAATTATCGCCCCGGCGCTAATTCAAGGAAATACGGTAATCCTCCTTTTTCATTGTCCCATTTACTCTCTGTAAAGCACCAGTTCCATCGGCAGCAAAACAGGCCCAGAGCATAATACTACCACCACCACCATGATTGACAGTAGGGATGGTGTACCTGGGATTAAAGGCCTCACCTTTTCTCCTCCAAACATATTGCTGGGTATTGTGGCCAAACAGCTACATTTTTGTTTCATCTGACATCAGATGGACAAAGATAAGACCTTCTGGAGGAAAGTTCTGACCCATAATAAATTCATAAAAGAACAAAACTTCATGAACGTTTTGAGTGACCAACAAGTATGTGCTCCAATCACTCTATAACAAAAAAATAAGAGTTGTAGAAATTATTGGAAACTCAAGACAACCATGACATTATGTTCTTTACAAGTGTATGTAAACTTTTGATCGCGACTGTACTTTGTACTTGTTTTAACCACAAATAACTTTCTTTTTCATTTGTTTCATTTTATCCTTAAGCTGTACTTTAAAGGAGACCGAGGATGATTCTAATCAACTTAACACACTTGCACAAAATCTGGCTTTCCAAGTACCACCATAAGGACCAACATTAAAATACAGTAGCGTAATAGGCTTAAGTATTCATTAAAAACAAGGCAGAAGTTTTACTTAACAAGTACAGTTTCCAAAAATATTAAATGTAACATTGCAGGCAGTTTGAACAGTAACACTGTGTTTGAATATTTAATGATGTGATTCTTTGGCGTACCACTAGATAGAGACTGATTACCACAGTTTGAGGATCACTGGGATAGACAATATATATTGGATTTGCTTCGGTGTACATGTTGCGTACATTTTGCGCTGCAGTCACTTTTATTACCCACTTTCTGAGTTTGTCTGCAAACAGTTAGTGTGTGCAATCCTTTTAGATTGGAAATTAAACTCTCCACATCCTAAACAGCTATTTTTTTTTCAAAATAAAGTCAAAAATAAACTTTATAAACAGTATACACTGTCGATTTACTGGTCATAACTAGGGTTGTCCTGATACCAATAATTTGGTACTGGTACCAAAATGTATATCGATACTTTTTTATACTTTTCCAAATAAAGGGAATTACGATTTTTTTTGTATTTTTGGCTTTATTTTAACAGAAAATCTTACAATACAATAAACATATGTTTCCTATTGCACTCAAAGAACAATTTTAGAAGGTTACAATTTTAATTAGAGGGCATTAAAACACATTGTGTTTTTCTTGTTGCAATCAAAGAACAATTTACAATTTTCCATAATCAAGATTTAGGTTAGAATATAGTAAAAAAAACACAGAGCATTTGTTTAACACAAGTATTCAACATTGTAACAACATTCATAAGGCAGAAAAGTAATATCAGGCTAAGGTATTAATATATGTCCTAAAATGCCTTTTCTGTTTTATTTTATTTTTTTATATTATTATTTTTATCTTTTAACATGTCCTGTCCAGCTACTCAGGCAAATCGTATAGTTGATGTAGATGCCCACATTTGCTGTAAAGATTTACTTTACAAAAGAAAAGTGTTGAATATTTATATTGTTGCCTTATTTGTATTTGACTTCATTAAATAGATATATTTAATCTGGACCGGAGCAGGAGGGGATATATAGAAGAAAAAAAACCAAGAAGACATAGGGTTACAAGACAGAGAGAAACAACAACAAAAAACAACAGCAGAACTACATCAGAAAATACAATATATACAAATATACTACCAAAAATTGTAAAAACAAAAGACCCAATTAATGAAGTAGATAGTAATAAAACAGTCATGATAATGAACATTACACTACAAGCAGTATGGAACAATAAGAATACCAACATAAATAATAAGTAACAATAATTACCTCTATTATCAACATTACAATTGCTTCAGATGCTCCCATGAATAAATGTAATGCATACTTGAATTATAAAAGAAAGCAGATAAAGAGTGGGGAGGGGGGTAAGAAAGACAAGCGTACTATATTAACCTTTTACATTGTTATGGTATTAATAAGATAATCTTTAGCAGTAGTCCTGATGTGGGTGTGTGTGTGTGTAATACTTGTCAGTGTTTGATAATGTTCAGGATTTGATCTAGTCATGTCTGTAAAGTCACATGACCCTGAAGCCAAAATGAAACAATTCAGAATTTAACTAAAATATTAACTTTTTTAGTGTACTTTTTATTGTTTAATATCACAGGGTTTGGGCAGCACGGTGGGACAGGGGTTACTGCATGTGCCTCACAATACGAAGGTCCTGAGTAGTCCTGAGTTCAATCCTGGGCTCGGGATCTTTCTGTGTGGAGTTTGCATGTTCTCCCCGTGACTGCGTGGGTTCCCTCCGGGTACTCCGGCTTCCTTCCACCACCAAAAACATGCACCTGGGGATAGGTTGATTGGCAACACTAAATTGGCCCTAGTGCAGTGGTTCTTAACCTTGTTGGAGGTACCGAACCCCACCAGTTTCATATGCGCATCCACCGAACCCTTCTTTAGTGCAAAATAAAATGTTTTTTTTTTTCAAATTCAAGACAAAGTTGTATGTTTTTGGTAACACTTTAGTATGGGGAACATATTCTAAGTAACAAAGACTTAATTTAGAGTTATTTGGACACTAGGGGAACATATTCTATGTAATAAAGACTTAATTTAGAGTTATTTGGTTAGGGTTAGGGTCAGGGTTAGAGGGTTAGGGTTATAATAAGGCAATGCCGAATAAGGCATTAATAAGTACTTAATAATGACTAGTTAAGAGCCAATATGTTACTAATTTGCATGTTAATAAGCAACTAATTAATGGTGAATATGTTCCCCATACTTAAGTGTTGCCATGTTTTTTTACTGGTGCACAAAATGAACCGTGCATGAACATCACCTTGTTCAAAGAACAAAACCAACACACAACTCACAACAAATTACACACCTGCAAACCAGTTAGCTGTTGCCGTATCCGTAATACGCCGATAGGGAGAAGTTTGTATTTACACGATGAGTCGGGTGTGTTTTGACCTCCGCCGAACCCCTGAGGCCGACTCACCGAACCCCTAGGGTTCGATCGAACCCAGGTTAAGAACCACTGCCCTAGTGTGTGAATGTGAGCGTGAAAGTTGTCTGTCTATCTGTGTTGGCCCTGTGATGAGATGGCGACTTGTCCAGGGTGTACCCCGCCTTCCGCCCGAATGCAGCTGAGATAGGCTCAAGTACCGCCCACGACCCCAAAAGGGACAAGCGGTAGAAAATGGATGGATGGATCACAGGGTGTTCCATTAAGGCGACGAAGGCTGTAACGATTCGACTCATTTCTCCAAACATCGAATTCGATGAATGAACATGGCTCGTCTGTAACTACGATTTGATCACCCATTGTTCCGGTTTTGTGGTATATCTTGCTGATGGTGTAGGAGTCGTAGGAGTATATATTGATTGATTCATGTTGATGGCGACTGACTGACCCTGACATTATATATTCCTATTTGCTCGGAATAGGCATCTTATCCTACGTTTCGTAACTGTTGACTTTGAGAGAGCTCAGCTGTCCGCTGAAAAAGTCCAGCCAAGTGCATTTATGTTGAAACATTTGCAAAAACAAAAATTGCATAATAAGATTAAAAAGGGAACAGAAGAGGGGGTTGGAACTAGCTATATTTGCAGCGGTTGCTCAGCCAGCTGTTTGCCGCGTGTTACTCCGGCTACTTTATTAGTATGAGGGCAGGATGCTGTTAGATAATCCATCACAGGACGGCTTGTTTGCCCTGTTGTGTAAGGGGGGGGGTCGGGGGGAGGTGGTCGTCCACAAAGGTGTCCAAATGACGGAGGTGGAAACAGATGAAAGCTTCAGGATGGGCTGTTTTGTTGGCGCTGTCCCAATGTCCTTAATTAAGACAATGTTTGGTCTTATCCATCATGATATAGTGCTTTCCCTGCGTGATGGGAGCACAGTCACGTGTCCCGCACAGCTGCTGCAGAACACGACTTTGGGTTTTTGATGACAGAACAAAGTCCAGCATCTATCCATAGGGAGAAAGAAAAAAAAAGCAGCGGGAAAACACTGGGCTTGTGAATCATGAGGCTTGATCCCCGTTAAGGTGAAAAGTTACAGTCATTTATCAATGACTCTGTTCTGGCTCCGAGACCTCATTTTCTTGAAAGCCCCCCTCATGGCCGTAACGGCTTGATGCTTGTCGGCATCTTTTGCAGCACTTGTCTGCATCCATTGATGGATTTGCGTCATTGACAGGAGAGACGCAGGGACAAAGGCTTTGTTGACGTGGGACTGTCTGATGTAGGCAGTGTACAATTCTGACTAGAGATGTCCGATAATGGCTTTTTTGCCGATATTCCGATATTGTCCAACTCTTAATTACCGATTCCGATATCAACCGATACCGATATATACAGTCGTGGAATTAACACATTGTTATGCCTAATTTTGTTGTGATGCCCCGCTGGATGCATTAAACAATGTAACAAGGTTTTCCAAAATAAATCAACTCAAGTTATGGAAAAAAATGCCAACATGGCACTGCCTTATTTATTATTGAAGTCATAAAGTGCATTATTTTTTTTAAACATGCCTCAAAACAGCAGCTTGGAATTTGGGACATGCTCTCCCTGAGAGAGCATGAGGAGATTGAGGTGGGTGGAGTTGGGGGGGCGGGGTTGAGGTGGGGGGTGTAGGGGGTAGTGGGGGGTTTATATTGTAGCGTCCCGGAAGAGTTAGTGCTGCAAGGGGTTCTGGGTATTTGTTCTGTTGTGCTACGGTGCAGATGTTCTCCCGAAATGTGTTTGTCATTCTTGTTTGGTGTGGGTTCACAGTGTGGCGCATATTTGTAACAGTGTTAAAGTTGTTTATACGGCCACCCTCAGTGTGACCTGTATGGCTGTTGACCAAGTATGCTTGCATTCACTTGTGTGCGTGTGAAAAGCCGTAGATATTATGTGACTGGGCCGGTACGTAAAGGCAGTGCCTTTAAGGTTTATTGGCGCTATGTACTTCTCCCTACGCCCGTGTACCACTCCGTACAGCGGCGTTTTAAAAAGTCATAAATTTTACTTTTTGAAACCGATACCGATAATTTCCGATATTACATCTTAAAGCATTTATCGGCAGATTTAGAGATGTCCGATAATATCGGCAGTCCGATATTATCGGACATCTCTAATTCTGTCATGGGACAACTACAGCGTCACTATCTGAAGGCTTGTGGAGACTTACATGTGATAATGCAATACCTAATTTAACCCGATATAGGAAGACCACTCTTCTTTTAAGTGTGTGAGTGACCGTAAGAAAAGCTCAGACTGAGAAATTGGTTGACGCCACCTGTTGGTTTGCATGGATACATTTTTACACCCCGAATCAAAGACCTCTCTTTCTCAGGACACTTTTGGGGATTTTTTAACTCATGTTTTAAATAACTTATATATTGCAATAAAAAAGGATATCATAGTTCTTAGACCCTGTTTACATTAAGCCGTATAACTCCTTAAACAAATAATTATTTAGCCTAAGCCCCGTTTCACCCACACTAAACCATTGTTTATGGTTCCCCTGCTTGGATATTTTTTTACACAGGTAAGTTCGCCGTGTATTTCTTGATTCTCTGGCTCTTAGCTTTGTATGGTCTTATCGATCGTTTACAAACTGAGTTTGGAGAGGAAGTTACGCCTGAAAGACCGCGCCCCACAAAGGAAGTGACATCAAAAAGAACGTACCACAGCCAGCTTCATAACAGACACTTGTGGAGTACTACGGAAAACAGCGAATGCATATGGACTGGCAAAGCAGACTGTCAGTTATTGTCCGCGATGTATGTCGAGCGATTATTCAACGTCTAGTCTTGTGGGTGACATTGTTATCACCAGGAAATATGAGGTCACCTACCTAGGTTCCATTTTAGAGGCTAATCTTTCCTGTGATAAAATGGCAACCAAGGTAATCAAAAAGGTCAACCAACGAACAAGATTTCTCTATAGAATCTCCTCTCTGGTCAACAAAAGCACCATGAAGATTCTGGCAGGAACTCTCGTTCAACCCTTTTTCGATTACGCATGCACCTCCTGGTACCCTAGCACCTCCAAAACCCTCATATCTAGACTCCAAACATTCCAGAACAAGCTAGTCAGATTACTTCTAGACCTCCACCCCAGATCACACCTCACCCCTACCCACTTCTCCAAAGTGGGCTGGCTCAGGGTGGAGGACAGAGTAAAACAACTTGCACTGAGTCTAGTCTATAAAATCCGCTACACCTCCCTGATACCGAAGTACATGTCAAACTTCCTTAACGTAAATGACCGCCATAACCACAACACCTGGGGGAGCTCCACTAACCACGTTAAACCCACATTCCGATCTAACAAAGGTCTTAACTCATTCTCTTTGTATGCCACATCAATATGGAATGCACTCCCAACAGGTGTAAAAGAAAGGGCATCTCTATCCTCCTTCAAAACCGCACTAAAAGAACACCTCCAGGCAACTTCAACCCTAAACTAACACCCTCCCTTCCTCATCATACCTCTTCGGATTGTAAATAATCAAATGTAGACACTTTTTCTTATAATTTCTGATCTCTCTCTCTGTGTCTACTACTTGCTGTACATATCCTACAAAGTGAGTACTACACTGTTCCAATGTCAATTTCTCTGATGATGCAATTGTTGATGACTGAAGTGTTGATACCATCCAAACCTAACCCCCCCCCCTCCATATCCCACACCCGGATTGTAAATAATGTAAATAATTCAATGTATATACTCTGATGATTATCTTGTGTGATGACTTTATTATGAAAATAATATATATCTGTATCATGAATGGACCCCGACTTAAACAAGTTGAAAAACTTATTCGGGTGTTACCATTTAGTGGTCAATTGTACGGAATATGTACTGTACTGTGCAATCTACTAATAAAAGTTTCAATCAATCAATCAATCAATCAATCAATGTACTCCGTAACTGTTGTGAAGTCATGAAGTGGTTGCGGCCGTCAAGTACGACCGCCAATTTCAGCCTACAAGTACAGTGTCTTGACCAGATATCTAGAGCCCTAGATTGATTGCTGTAAAATGTTATTTATCACATTGTTTACTTTCACACATCCATTAAAGATGTGATTCATGTGTGATGGCTCAGGTGTGATGCACTACCATGTGGCTAGTCTAACAGCTGCTGATGGTGAGGCAAGCAAGGATTACTGTTCAAAGAAATGTGGCAATAGGCTACATTGAAACACAAGGTCAGAATACACTTCCAGGTCAGAGGTAACTATGACGCGCGCATTTTCTTCCGCGCATGCGTACTAGGTCGCATTGCGCCGGTGGACGGAAGGGGAGGGGGTCTTAAACGGTGGGATCGTGTGTTGTGGACAAGGATAAGGTTAGGTGGGATATAGCCTGGATAACCTTAGTGTAGAAGGGGCCTTAGTTCCATTATTGTTTGATAACTGGTTCATTGATCACTAGTATCTTAGAATTAGAATTAAACTCCTCCTTCCTTGCATGCCCAGCCTTTGAAACTCTTTTTCCAGTGGGTCTCTCTACTGCCAGGTCTCTGGTGTGTCTGAGTGACAGGAAGAAAAGCTCTGACTTTGACTTTGGACACTCAGTGGCCTAGTGGTTAGAGTGTCCGCCCTGAGATCGGTAGGTTGTGAGTTCAAACCCCGGCCGAGTCATACCAAAGACTATAAAAATGGGACCCATTGCCTCCCTGCTTGGCACTCAGTATCAAGGGTTGGAATTGGGGGTTAAATCACCAAAATGATTCCCGGGCGCGGCCACTGCTGCTGCCCACTGCTCCCCTCACCTCCCAGGGGGTGATCAAGGGTGATGGGTCAAATGCAGAAAATAATTTCGCCACACCTAGTGTGTGTGTGACAATCATTGGTACTTTAACTTTAACTTTAAAAGTCCCTTTGCGCCACCTGTTGTTTGCACGTTAAGCCCACTGGAACCTTGTTTTTTCTGTTTAGATGGTAATGATGGCTTTTGTTTAGCTTTTCTGTATTTAAATCCAATTTCCTTTAGGTGCTTTCTTACAGTTCAGTCAGAGACGATGACTCCACTTGCCCATTTGTTCTTTATTTGTTTTGCTGTGCATTTTTTGTTTTGTTTTCAAGACATATTGCTTTGTGTTTTCTGTCTTGTTTTCCTTGGTCTACCGGTGGTCCAGACTATAGACAGAGTTGACTGTGAACAATCAACATCTTCTGCAACATTTCGTGATGATCTACCTTCTTGAAGACGTTTGATAATCATCTTATTTAGAGATGTCCGATAATATCGGCAGTATTGTCGGAAATTATCGGTATTGTTTTTTTTATTATCGCTATCGTTTTTTTTTTTTTTTTTTTTTTTTTTTAAATCAACATAAAAAACACAATATACACTTACAATTAGTACACCAACCCAAAAAACCTCCCTCCCCCATTTACACTCATTCACACTCATTCACAAAAAAGGGTTGTTTCTTTCTGTTATTAATATTCTGGTTCCTACATTATATATCAATATATATCAATACAGTCTGCAAGGGATACAGTCCGTAAGCACACATGATTGTGCGTGATGCTGGTCCACTAATAGTACTAACCTTTAACAGTTAATTTTACTCATTTTCATTAATTACTAGTTTCTATGTAACTGTTTTTATATTGTTTTACTTTCTTTTTTATTCAAGAAAATGTTTTTAATTTATTTATCTTATTTTATTTATTTATTTATTTTTTTAAAGGACCTTATCTTCACCATACCTGGTTGTCCAAATTAGGCATAATAATGTGTTAATTCCACGACTGTATATATTGGTATCAGTTGATATCGGTATCGGTAATCAAGGGTTTGGTCAATATCGGAATCTCGGATATCGGCAAAAAGCCATTATCGGACATCCCTAATCTTATTTGTTTCAATTGCTGGGGTCATGATTCATGTCAATCCACCTGGTGCAACAGCTCTCCATGGTGCAAACACTCCTTTTTAAATGCAGATAATGAACAGATGTACAAACTGATTCCATAATTTTTCTCAAAATTTAATCAATCTATAATTATTTTAGTCTGCTTGATCTAAAAATAAAACTGTTACGGACTACCACAATTAATTCCCTTGATCTTTTTATAATATTACTTAAAGCCAGAAAGTTGCCATTTTTTTACTCCAAAATTGAACAACTAAATGAACATCCTCCAAGTCTGGTGATTCCATCATTTCCCCAGGGGTTGTTCATGCAAGAGAACACATATAGCACCTCCATTAATTATAACCCCGTAGAGTCATCGCACTTCCCCCCTTCCAAAACAATTTGCTTACTAAAACAGCAACAGACACTCTGTGTGCTGCACTGTACAACCAGACTCCAAAACTACAGGTTGTAATCAGTGAGCTCTGGGCAGGTGCCTGGACTAACTAAAGCCAGACAGATTAATTATCGAAATGGCAATTGCTTTACACCACTGGAGAAAGATTAGAGAAAAATTCATAACCCATCCAATGTTGTAAACATGGACACAATTGTTGCTTTGGCACCAAGGCATCATTTACGGTTATGTTGACAAAAATATAAAGACATCTTGCAATACTTTTTTGACAAGCCTTGACGTTAGAACTTAGAGTTTACTATTGATTTTAGTAAGCCTTGTTGTGTGTCTGTTGCTTTATTATTAATGTTTGTCCATGCTTGTCTTCAACAGAATGTGTCTCCAAGGAGCACAGCTAACATTACGTTACATTTTAACAGCAACATAATGCAATGTTTGCTTATTCGTTGAAAAACGTACATCTCCCTCTGTCATGTCTGTGTTATCATGTTTTGTTTTGGTTATGTTCGGTTTGGTTTTTGGACTCTTTGTGTACTCTTGTTTGTTTTGTTTCCATGACAACCCGTTAGTTTTCACCTGTCCTCATGCCACTCACCTCATTCATTTGGACTCACACACATGTCATTAATCATGTTCAAGACTATTTAAGCCGATAGTTGCCAGGAAGTCAGCCTGGCGACATTAACTCTGTTTGACTTCTGCTTCCTATGTTACCCATGCTACTATAGTTCCATGCCAAGTGAGTTCTGTCTATATTCTTGTCATAGTAAGTGTTTATTTGTTTCATGTTCATAGTTTTTTGCCCAAGTCCTAGTTTTTGTTTCATTAGTCAAGTTTGTTCTCCGCCTTTGTGCGCGCCTTTAGTTTTGTACCTTTTGTTAGTGTTAGAAATAAATAATGTCTTTACCTTCACGCCATGTCCAGTCCAACTTTCCTTGCAACTCGGGAAAACAAACAACCCATAGTCCACGTCGTTATGACACCCTCGACTGTGGCTGACTGATAGATACTTGGCAGAGCTTCAGACTTTATTATAAAATGTGTAGTGAAGGCTGATTTTTTTTTTCTTTTTAATTTTTATATAGCTATCCTCCTAAAGTGGATGGCGTCCGAGCTCAAAACCGACCTTTTATTAATCACCTCTTCTCTCAAAAGCAGAGGAAACATTTGACGGAGATGATTTGCCACATGTTTGGTACTCATAAAAACGTTCCTGTCAATGAACATTATTCAAACATTGCACAAAGTTTAAGAAACAACACAAGCTGGGATCATGTCAGGCTAGCAGCGTCGTGTTTGGAGTGTTGCTGTGTTCAATGTTTGGTCTACCTGGGAGTTAAGTGAGTCATTGGTGCGAGATTCATTAGCTTGGGATCGAACTGGGGCACCTCACATTGTTAGCTTCTGTATTATTCATAAGGAGGAGCTCAAAGGGACTTAGACCTGGATTTAAAGACTTGTCTTAGGTGTCTTTCAGAAGCATTATGCCAATTTGCAATGCAAAACGCCCTGTGTTTTATTATTGAGCATGTCATTATTAGATTTGAGAGAAGTGTTTATTGAACAATGTGTCTTTTTTGTGGCTGTAGTTTGGAGTGGTGTAGAACTGCAGTGCATTACACTGAGAGATGTTTCCAATATAATTCAAACTAACTTAAACCATAGGAATGTTCGAGCTCGGCGTCATTACAGCAGTTATTTCAAATAACTCCATAGAGACATTGCCATGGCTACTGTACCTCCTTAAAGGGATGCTATAAAATCTTGATGTCCTGCGGTCGATTTAGATTGAAGACCAACACAACATTCCATTATCGCTTCTGACTAAATGGAGAAATCTATAAATATTGCATCAACATGCTCCGATAAGAGTTTTGCAATATGTTTTAAAAATATCAACATCGACATTTCAGGCTAAAATTAACACGGATGCAATGATTTGAACTCCAGATTTAACCTTAAAGGGGAACATTATCACAATTTCAGAAGGGTTAAAACCATTAAAAATCAGTTCCCAGTGACTTATTTTATTTTTCGAAGTTTTTTTCAAAATTTTGCCCATCACACAATATCCCTAAAAAAAGCTTCGAAGTGCCTGATTTTAACCATCGTTATATACACCCGTCCATTTTCCTGTGACGTCACACAGTGATGCCAATACAAACAAACAGCAAGGTATAGCGACATTAGCTCGGATTCAGACTCTGATTTCAGCGGTTTAACACTGTCTGATAAGATAATTACTAACAACTATGAACTAGGTTTACAGCATATGAAATACATTTGGCAACAACATGCACTTTGAGAGTGCAGACAGCCCATTTCAGGCGCGCTAAGAACATATATTTTTCCACGATTTCAGCACTCAGGTTAACCATACCTAAATAGACACAAAATACTGCATTACACAAGACTACCCGAATGTACTCGAACGATTGAAAAAAATAAAAGTTTTTAAGCTAAATTATTGGTAAACACAGTTTATGTATAATAATTTACGTAAAACCGCGAGTAATGAATAAAGTTTTCATCAATTAATATATTCTGTAGACATACCCTCATCCGCTCTCTTTTCCTGAAAGCTGATCTGTCCAGTTTTGGAATTGATGTCAGCAGGCCAGGGAAGCTAGGGTCGATATTCTTCTCTTGATCATCTTCGGTGGCATAAGGGACGGTGTGAGCCAAGACATCCAGGGGGTTTAGCTCGCTCGTCTGCGGGAACAAACTGCCGCCATTGCTTGCCGTGCTACCGAGGTCCTTTGTCCCTGAATAGCTCACACACTCCGGCAGATTCAATGGGGGTCTGGCGGCAGATTTCTTTGACTTTATCGTTGGAAATGCATCTGCTTTGAGTGTCGCAGGATATCCACACATTCTTGCCATCTCTGTCGTAGCATAGCTTTCGTCGGTAAAGTGTGCGGAACAAACGACTGACCATTTTGTCGGCTTTCCCCACACCCTCGTATTTTGAACAAATTTCGTCCAATTTCTTGCCACTTTCGCATCTTTGGGCCACTTGTGCAACTTGAATCCGTCCCTGTTATAGGTTGTTACACCCTCCGACAACACACCGACGAAAGTGAGAAAATGGCGGATTGCTTCCCGATGTGACGTCACAACGTGACGTCATCGCTCCGAGAGCGAATAATAGAAAGGCGTTTAATTCGCCAAAATTCCCCCATTTAAAAAATATATGGTCTTTTTTCTGCAACATCAAGGTATATATTGACGCTTATATAGGTCTGGTGATAATGTTCCCCTTTAATACTGTCAACATTTTCCCATATTTAGAGTATTACTGAGAATCTGATTGCATGCTAGGCTAATCTATTTTTTTTACCCACTTTCAAATCACAAATAGTGGTCTCTGTCTCACCAATCTTCTTGTTGCTGGTCTTTGACTCCATTCCTGTCTTGTGCAAGTCTACAATTTTGTCTTGACACAAAATAGAATACCAGTGGCTTACCTCTTTTATCTCTCATTTTTGAGTGCGGGGTCTGCTCTTCTTTCTCTGCAAATTCTCCCCTCGTGGGTGTTCCTGATTTTCGGAGTCGCGTTTGTCTTGAGTCGTTTAGATTTTTTCCATCCAAACTCCGACCAAAACCCTTCTTCTTTGAAGTCAGAAATGACCGCTGCAAGTTACACTCCTTTCGCTTGGTCCGTCCCATTTTGCATGGGTCAATTTGACATGCTGGGGTTCATGCTTTCCTCATATTGGATGGAACTTTATTTTCATTGTACTTAAAAAGTATAACGAAATTAAATGTTCAGGACAAACCCGTCCAATACAGAACATATACGCTAGTTATGTGCACATGGACACATTTAATCGGATTAAAAGCCTAACCGGAATAAAAATGCGTAATGTAAACACGCCATTCGGAATATTCTGACCCGATCACACACGTTTGGATCAAAATTGTATTCCGATCGAGACGGCTGGTTTATGCCCAAAGTAATTCGGAGTGTAGCGCATAAAAACATATCTCCCGAAATTCAGGTTAGAATTATCTTTACAGTGCATGTCTTTGACGTCAGCTATACTTTGGTGGTGTAGCGGGAACTACATTTCTTAGTCTCCGAATGAAGCGGTTGTCTTGCTGCTGTCTCCCCCCATTCAACATGTACAGACGTCTCCTTATATACTGTTGAGTTTGTTGCTTCAAACGAGACTAGCAAAAACAAAAGTATGGTCTGGAGTGTCATGTGTTGATGTAACAATACAAGAAAGGATCCAGTAAATTGTCGTCTCGGGCTGCTTTTTTCACAACCTTACAGCTACTCCAAGTGCTAACTGCTAGCCTCAAACACTTACACAGAATGCCGTAATATGACGACGTGCCACAACCCGTACATAATTACTAGGGGTGTGGGAAAAAATCGATTCGAATTCGAATCGCAATTCTCACGTTGTGCGATTCAGAATCGATTCTCATTTTTAAAAAATCGATTTTTTTTAATTTTTTTAATTATTATTATTATTTATGGTTTTTTTTTATTTTAAATTTTAAATTAATCAATCCAACAAAACAATACACAGCAATACCATAACAATGCAATCCAATTCAGACACAAACACGACACAGAACAAACCAAAAGTAGTGAAACAAAAATGAATATTATCAACAACAGTATCAATATTTGTTACAATTTCAACATAGCAGTGATTAAAAATCCCTCATTGACATTATCATTAGACATTTATAAAAAATGATACAAAAAAGAACAATAGTGTCACAGTGGCTTACACTTGCATCGCAACTCATAAGCTTGACAACACACTGTGTCCAATATTTTCACAAAGATAAAATAAGTCATATTTTTGGTTCATTTAATAGTTAAAACAAATTTACATTATTGCAATCAGTTGATAAAACATTGTCCTTTACAATTATAAAAGCTTTTTACAAAAATCTACTACTCTGCTTGCATGTCAGCAGACTGGGGTAGATCCTGCTGAAATCCTATGTATTGAATGAATAGAGAATCGTTTTGCATCGGGAAAAAATCGTTTTTGAATCGAGAATCGTGTTGAATTGAAAAAAAAAAAAGATTTTGAATCGAATCGTGACACCAAGAATCGATATTGAATCGAATCGTGGGACACCCAAAGATTCACAGCCCTAATAATTACAATATAAAAAGCACAGAATAGCTCGATTTCAAAAAGAGAGATAAAACAAAAGTAGTTAACAGAAGGAAAAAATGCTAAATACCGTGATAACGTCGGTCAAGCAGAAATTCACAAATCCTTGTTTGTTTACAGTGGAAGTCTACTGCATCTTCAGCACCTGCAGTGAGCAAACTCGTCCAAAAGATGGCGTTATAGCACAAATAATAACACACCTCTCCGTTTATGTTAGGTACTGCGCATGTCTAAGGAAAGTATTCCGATTTAAAGGGGAACATTATCACCAGACCTATGTAAGCGTCAATATATACCTTGATGTTGCAGAAAAAAGACCATATATTTTTTTAACCGATTTTTTAACTCTAAATGGGTGAATTTTGGCGAATTAAACGCCTTTCTATTATTCCCGATGTGACGTCACAACGTGACGTCACATCGGGAAGCAATCCACCATTTTCTCAAAAACATAACAAACACCGAGTCAAATCAACTCTGTTATTTTCCGTTTTTTCGACTGTTTTCCGTACCTTGGAGACATCATGCCTCGTCGATGTGTTGTCGGAGGGTGTAACAACACAAACAGGGAAGGATTCAAGTTGCACCAGTGGCCCAAAGATGCGAAAGTGGCAAGAAATTGGACGTTTGTTCCGCACACTTTACCGACGAAAGCTATGCTACGACAGAGATGGCAAGAATGTGTGGATATCCTGCGACACTCAAAGCAGATGCATTTCCAACTGGACTGGACAGATCAGCTTTCAGGAAAAGAGAGCGGATGAGGGTATGTCTACAGAATATATTAATTGATGAAAACTGGGCTGTCTGCACTCTCAAAGTGCATGGTGTTTCCAAATGTATTTCATATGCTGTAAACCTAGTTCATAGTTGTTAGTTTCCTTTAATGCCAAACAAACACATACCAATCGTTGGTTAGAAGGCGATCGCCGAATTCGTCCTCGCTTTCTCCCGTGTCGCTGGCTGTCGAGTCGTTTTCGTTGGTTTCGCTTGCATACGGTTCAAACCGATATGGCTCAATAGTTTCAGTTTCTTCTTCAATTTCGTTTTCGCTACCTGCCTCCACACTACAACCATCCGTTTAAATACATGCGTAATCTGTTGAATCGCTTAAGCCGCTGAAATCCGAGTCTGAATCCGAGCTAATGTCGCTATACCTTGCTGTTCTATCCGCCATGTTTGTTTGTATTGGCATCACTGTGTGACGTGACAGGAAAATGGACGGGTGTTTATAACGATGGTTAAAATCAGGCACTTTGAAGCTTTTTTTAGGGATATTGCGTGATGAGTAAAATTTTGAAAAAAACTTCGAAAAATAAAACAAGCCACTGGGAACTGATTTTTAATGGTTTTAACCCTTCTGAAATTGTGATAATGTTCCCCTTTAAGGTGTGATGCATTAAAATGCTGTCATGTTTTTGTTCTGTTCTGTTAGTTTTAGACTCCATAGTTCCTGTTTTTGTGCACCCTTGTTTGTTTTAGTTACCATGGCGACTTATTAGTTTCACCTGCCTCTGGTGTTCGGGACACGCACCTGCTCTAATCAAGAGACCATTATTTAAGCCTGTCTTTGCCAGTCAGTCATCCTGGCGTCATTGCTTCTTTCATGCGATACCATAGTTCATGCTGCTCGTTTTCATGTCCGATTCCAAGTCTATGCTAGTTGTTCGATTCATGCCGTGTCCAAGTAAGTCTTGTTTGTTCCATGCCATAGTCCATGTTAAGTGTTTAACTTCTATGTTTCCTGCGTTAAGTTTTTTTGTTCGTTAGCTTCTCGTGTGAACGGCACGCTTTTCTTTTGTTTGGTTCCGGTCTTTGTGATGTGTAGGATTAATTGAGAAAATGAATATGTTCCTACCTATAAGCCTTGACCAGAATAGTCCGTTTGCATCCCGGGAGAACAAACCTTGTAGTAAGCTGCGACCCCCCCGTCGTGACAAATGCACGACATTATCAGATAATTTTTTTTCCAGAGTCCATGCACACAGTAAAATTCTAATCAGAATGATGATTAGATTAACTTAATGTTGTCCATGTTTACGTGGCTACTGATCAGGTCCGCACGGGGCACCGCCCTTTAAACTGCATATATTCCCATCATTTGGAAATGTATGTAGGCTGAAGCCTTTTTTAGTTGTATTACAACCTGCAACAATGCATCTGACAGGGACATTTGAAAATGTCTTCAAATTCTATACAAAAATAACATGATTCAGGATGAAGATGCTACCAAAACACATGCTACACATAATTGCCTTTAGTCTTCCAGGTGACAACAGCATTTTGGAACTAAAATTGTGCATTCCAAAATGTTGAAACTCGTTAGAAAACAAGTGTAAAATCACTAGTGTGTATTTTGGGGGGAATTCTACCTGTAGACCAGTGACGTGCAGTCACTAGAGGCAGGTGAGGCCCCGCCTCATCATGGAAAGAAAAAAACTGTAAAAAGAAAAAAAAAAAATTAAATTGTTATATGTATACAGTGCGATGAGGTGGCGACTTGTCCAGGGTGTACCCCGCCTTCCGCCCGATTGTAGCTGAGATAGGCTCCAGCGCCCCCCGCGACCCCAAAGGGAATAAGCGGTAGAAAATGGATGGATGGATGGATGTATACAGTGATTATACTATTAAGTTATTTTCCATTTAACTTCACCAGTTTTAGATTATTTTTATTCAAAATCGCTGAATTTTCACATTTGCCGTTCAAATACTGAGAAGAGACGGTGCGGTGAACAGCAGCCAGTTGAGGCACGTCACTCAGTGCCGCAACATGGATTGCGCAATGACTCGGCTAACTGCTGGCCTGCTGTGCAGATACACCTGCAGACTGCAGGTGTACCTAATTCACAATTCCTCCAACACGAACATTATTGTTTTTGCACTTTTTGGCTTCTTATTAAATAACTTTTGTAACCTATTTTCATGGGCTTTCCTCTTTGTGATGTTAAGTTCCTGTTATGCGCTGTTATACAGTATATGCCTTGAGCTCTTATTTTGAAGGCGCTAAGAGCGGAAGTGATGTCACGTTGCGGAGGTTTTTGAAAGAAGGTAAATAAAGTGGTCCTCGTGTAAACTGGAGCCTCCGTGTTTGTTATTTTGTAGTTTCATACAGTATAGGCGACATTTATAAACCCTCGGTTACACTTTTTTAAATAGATTCAATCTTGCACGTGGAAAGTTTAAGTGAGGGCTTTAGTTGCGGTGCATGGACTTAATTTCTAAGTAAAGGTAAGACCATAATAACGTTTTTTTTATTAAATGTGCTTTTTTGTGTGCTACAATTTGTATGTGTAAAGTTAAAGTTAAGTTAAAGTACCAATGATTGTCACACACACACTAGGTGTAATGAAATTTGTTGTCTGCATTTGACCCATCCCCTTGATCACCCCCTGGGAGGTGAGGGGAGCAGTGGGCAGCAGCGGCGCCGCGCCTGGGAATCATTTTTGGTGATATAACCCCCAATTCCAACCCTTGAAGCTGAGTGCCAAGCAGGGAAGAATGCTGGTATGAGCTTTTAAACATAACCCGTTAACAGCTGCCAATCAAATGGTGAATGAGATACTCTTTAGGGTTCATATGTTTGTAAATCTGACTGTGATGAAGTCAGTGCCTCACCAGCCATCAACCTCACCACACGTCACTGCTGTAGACATAATTTTTAGGTCCAGTATTATGAAACAAGTGCCAATGTTGTCAGCAATAGATAGGTCCTTTTGAAGTTTTTTTGGTGGATTTTTTTCATTCTGTTGCAATAAAACTGCCATAGAAATTCTGGACTGTTAATATCTTTGTTAGAGGGGTTAACTTACAAAAGGGGTTCAAACACTTATTTTACTCACTGTAAATTCTATGCTTTTTGTGACTAGCGAGACAGGCAAGTAAGGGAATCCAATGAAATTAACTCCGATATAACATCAGGGCGGGATGCGTGCCAAGTTCAACATCTTATTTACTCTCCCAGTGATGTAATCGATATATGTCCAGAAGAGACTTACTGCTATAGCACACTGTTGTCTTTTTGCCGAGCATGCTTACCGCAGATTGACAATGTCACCGCTTAAAATTCAGTGTGTTTACAGTTTAGCAGACGCCTAAAGGACAGCATGTGAATTACTTGTGGCGACTTTCTAATATCCTCCTACTTAGGACTAATAGAAACCAAAAAAACAAGTTGTTAGTAGCGCATCAACCAGACTGGTGTAAAATGCAGATAAACACTCGCCTCAGGCGTCCTGCAATAAAACGTTTGAGACAAAGACAATCAACAAAGGATCTTGGATCGATAACTTCCTGTCAGGGAGAAAATCCTAATTACCTGTGAGCACTTGTTTTTGTTGTTGTTGCTGTTGTTTTTAAATTTGTGGTCAACAATGCTACTTGTAGTGGGGCGGCATAGCTCGGTCGGTAGAATGACCGTGCCAGCAACTTGAGAGTTCCAGGTTCGATTCCCGCTTCCGCCATCCTAGTCACTGCCGTTGTGTCTTTGAACAAGACACTTTACCCACCTGCTCACAGTGCCACCAACACTGGTTTAAATGTAATTTAGATATTGGGTTTCACTATGTAAAGCGCTTGGAGTCACTAGAGAAAAGCGATATATATATATATGTAATTCACTTCACTTCACTAAAAGCCATTATCGCCATTATTATTCAATTGGCAAGGGTGTGATAGAACTTTTGACAGATCGCGTAACTCCGACTATAATGCAGGTCCTGAAATATGTTATTTCCATGCCTGAAAAGGCGTCAGTGTTACCTTTTTGCTTTGCCACTATTTTATGTTCGTTAACGGGACTAAGGTATTCTTGTTAAATAAGTTCAGAAACTGGCATAATTAGCAGCCCTCAGTTGTCCTAGCTTTGGTTTGTGTTGTAGTTGTAAGGGCTAACAAAGTTAATCCCAACATACAGTAGGGATTGATGATATAGCCCCATTCCTGGGTGGATATCTAGCGATCTATCATTTTGCAGTGCAGTCTGCTGAAAATGATGGAAAGCGCTACTTTACATAGCAACTGACGCTGTGATCAAAGTTCAAATTGCCACAATAAACATTTTAATCAGTGACGTGCAGTGAGGTTCATGGCTGGTGAGGCACTGACTTCATCACAGTCAGATTTACAAACATATGAACCCTAAAGAGTATCTTATTCACCATTTGATTGGCAGCAGTTAACGGGTTATGTTTAAAAGCTCATACCAGCATTCTTCCCTGCTTGGCACTCAGCATCAAGGGCTGGAATTGGGGGTTAAATCACCAAAAATGATTCCCGGGCGCGGCGCCGCTGCTGCCCACTGCCAGGTGGTGAACAAGGGATGGGTCAAATGCAGAGGACAAATTTCACCACACCTAGTGTGTGTGTGACAATCATTGGTACTTTAACTTTACACATACAAACTGTACCACACAAAAAAGCACATTTAATTAAAAAAAAATGTTATTATGGTCTTACCTTTACTTATAAATGAAGTCCATTCACCGCTCCTTCTGAACAAAAGCATCGATAACTTGTTTATAGAAGTCTTCCTTATCTTTCATCAGTTTTAAAAGTCTCTCTGTCTCGATGGAGATCTTCCTTTAAGTATTACCTCCTGCTTCGATTGAAAGTCCAGTTTAGAAAGCTGTTTTATTTTAGATATGTAATCCTTCATGTTAAAAGTCCAGGCGAAAGGAAAAAAATAAACGATCACTGCTCACTGTTGCTGCTT